>NC_137063.1:19466324-19906324 GCF_032717465.1 Coenobita brevimanus | reverse complement strand
TCAATTTCTTTCAGTAAAATAAGTAGCATTCACTTTCTCGTCCTGTATACTGGCATTGAGAGTGAATGTCACTTTCATCTTCACTCTCATAACTCATAGCATTCAGACATGCTAGAGTGAAACTTTCACTTTCATTACTCCTAGGTATATACTCGTATTCTTATAATACTACTCATTTACATTTCTATTTACGTTCTCTATTTTATTTACGTTATTTACATTTCTATTTTATTTACAGTGTTATGCACTGTCACTTGAAATAACTTATAAAACTATTTTCCATTGTTCACGTATATTTACATTCATTACTTTCACTTGCTGTTTACACATTATTTACACATTATTTACAATTCCACTTGCACTGTTTTACTCAATAGAAAGATCGTAGTCACTCTTTTATCAATTGTCAGCCCTTTACCTCTTTCCACACGAGGTTTAGTAGGGGTAAAGGTCACAGAGCCATTTGCATGGGGGTGAAAAAGGCCTGAAGTCAGCAAGATGAAAACATACGTCCTCCTCACTTCGGAAGATGAGACTACACTGATAACGCAGGGGCCAGGCCAGCTAGCCTAGAGGCCTGCTTTAGGGGTTATTCAGAGTTACCAATATTACTTCTTGAAACAGCTAAGTCTAGCACTGATATGATTGGCAGGAAATCTGGACAATACATTATAAATTTGGTAGTTCCAGGTGAATGTAAATATCATTTAGGGTTCTCCCTTCCCTCCTTACATGTATATTTATTACGAAAATAGATTAGAGGCCTACTTGGGAGATATATAATCAGAGCTACCAATGTTAAATCTTGAAACAGCTTTGTGTAGCACTGATATGATTGGCAGGAAATCTAGACAATACATTATAAATTAGGTAGTTCCAGGTGAATGTAAATATCACTTAGGCTTCTCCCTTCTCTCCTTACATATATATTTATTACGAAAATAGATTATACGGCATATTTCAAGGGGAAAAAAACAGCGAAAATTAGTGAACGAGTGCACGTGAGTTGTTGTCAGGTGATAATTAGCCAATTCCAGGTGTATGGCACTCTCACTTACCTGATTTCTTTCTTGTATATATTATTTGGTATAAGAATACGACATAGGGCTTATTTCAATGGATGAAATCAGTGAAAAATTCCAGGGAAGATTTACTTAGCGTAGCATGGCCGGGCAGGCGAGAGGATAGGGTAATGGAGGGGGGGTAGGGAGGGGAGTCAAGAACGGGGAGAAATGGCTAAATTGTCAACAATGGATGGGAGTACAGATGAGATTAGGAGTGCTGACTAGTGTTGGACATTGGCAGTACTGATAGATGATACAAGCCCCCACTTGAAAGCCCGGGTGAATTCAAAATAACACAGAATCACAAAAGCGACGCCCCGCGGTATGATCCCTTGCTCCCAAGCGTCACGAAAGTGACGCCCCGCGGTTAAGGGGTTAAAGTGTACATTATCTTTCTCTGTTCCGTAACCTAAATTTGGCGACCTCGCCAGGATATTCAGGATATTATCATAGGGATATTGCTTGATATTTTGTGACTGTGATATATTCATGATGTCTACTTTTTCTACACTTGATGAAGCCAAAGATTTTTTTGTCAAATGTGCAAACAGTGTTGGATGTAGAAAACAGAACAAAGAATGAACTTAAGCTTGTTGCTCAACAATTGGGAATTGCAGTTCACTCTCATCATTCTAAAGATCAAATTGTTGGCAAGATTAATAAAAGCTTGTTTAATGTAACTCCTCCAAATGAGCAAACACAGATTGAATTAGCTAAGTTACAGCTAGCCCTGCAGGAGGCTCGTGTTAAGGAGGCTGAATTTCATGCACGTGCTAAGGAGGCTGAGTCTCAGGCTAAGGAGGCGGAGTCTCAGGCTCGTATTCAGGAGGCTGAATTTCAGGCAAATGCTCGCATTCAAGAGGCACAGGTACAGGCTCAGGCACAAATTGAACTTGCTAGGATTCAGGCAGACCATGAGTATCGCATGAAACAAGGTGGAACTGGATCATCTAGCTCTGATGATTTTGATGTGGCTAAAAATGTTAAACTTGTCCCTCCTTTTAATGAATCTGATTTAACAAAGTATTTTCAGTTGTTTGAGAGGGTGGCTACAGGTTTTAATTGGCCCAAAAAGTATTGGCCAGTACTCCTTCAAACTGTTCTCACTGGTAAAGCTCAAGTAACTTATGCATCTTTGCCTCAGGATCAATCTGATGATTATGATGTAGTTAAGAGCTTGATTCTTAAGGCCTATGAGCTTGTTCCTGAAGCCTATAGAGTAAAATTTAGGACAACTTATAAGCAAGATATGCAATCCCATGTTGAGTATGCAAAAATCAAAGAAGATCTGTTAGAGCAGTGGTTAAATTCTAAGTATGTGGATTCTGATTTTTGTAAATTTAAGCAGACGATTTTGCTGGAGGACTTCAAGAGGTGTATTTATAAAGATGTAAGCCTGTATCTTGATGAGAGAAGAATAGGTAATTTGTCTGATGCTGCAGTTTTAGCTGATGAATATGTTCTCACTCACAAGAGATATTCTAGAGAAAAAAGGAAAGCTGAGAGTAAGTACGTTGCCTCTACTCAGAGTACAGGTAACAGGAAAGAGAATAAAGATGATGTTTCTCAGGAAGTAAATACCAGCTTCACCTCTAGATTTCAGAAACGTAAATGTACTTATTGTAGTAAGCTTGGTCATACTACGGAGAAATGTTTCAGGAGACAGCGTGATGTGAACAAAAAGGAGTCTTTAAATATTCAGTCAATTGGTCTAGTGTCCACCCTTGAGAGTTCCCATAATTCTTTAACTGAGTTAACTGAACCTGCTTTGAGGGGTAACTTAAATTCTCATGATGGAGCTCCTCTTTTGAGCAGTAACGTGGGTGACACTCTCAAGAATTCATGTGCTAATTTCCTGTCTGATGGTTTTGTCAGTCCTCTGGACAGTAATGACAGGAAATCAGTTAAAATATATCGTGATACAGGTGCTTGCCAATCCCTTATGCTGACCAGTGTTCTAGGCTCTAATGTTAATTCCTCTGATGAAACTGTAATCTTACAACGTGTAGGGAATAATTACTTCTCTGTCCCTCTGTGCAGAGTGAATTTAGAGTCTGGTTTTGTTAATGGTTCCGTTATGGTTGGGTTCGTTGAGACACTCCCAATGTCAGGTGTAACTTTCTTATTTAGAAATGATATTGGTGGAAGTCAAGTGTGTCCAGCTCCTCAGTTGTCTAGCCCCTAAAACGCGGCTGTGTACGGCCGATCCCCCCGCTGTGGCGGGGTTGTAGCAGGGTCTGAGTACCTGTGGGAAAATATTTGCCAAAAATCATAGATTAACCCTAGAGCATTAAAATTTTTATGGCTTATAGTACTTACATTCAGCTTTCTCCTGAGGGACATGTTGAGCCTTCATGGACTACCAAAGGACTTGTGAAGACTTGCAAAGTTGGGTAACAAAGTCTTCACTTTCACACCTCCAGAAACCCAGTTTTCTTTCTACCACAGCCTCAATCTGTCACAGTACACTTTATACAACAACGTACAGGTTGTTTGGAATCCGTATTTGTACAATAAGCACTGAAAATAAGGCTAAAATGAACGGAGAGCACGGCCGACATGCAGCGCAGTGGCGATCTTCCCGTCACTATTGTCACATTTGCCTTTTCACGGCAAAAAACACGTATACTACATTATTTTCCATCATAGGACTTCGCAAACGTTCGCTTGTCACTATTACGGCCATAAAAATCACTGTCACTGCCAGTATTGTGGATCGGGACTGAGGAAGACCACCGCGGCGCGAGTTTATTCAGCCTTACGGCAGGCACTTTATTCTCGCTCCGGTTGGCCACTCGCACTTCATTTCTATCGCTCACTTTCACTGTAGCTGTCCTTTTTTTGCCTTATTCATCAGTGTCACTGTCCAGTGTTATAAAAATAATATTTTCTACACAACAAACTGTCACTGTCAGAACATAGAATAGGAACATATGCTTTCATCTTCTTACACTGGAGTGACTGTCACTCGCAATACTTATATTATTACTATGTACAATTATTTACACCAAAAAACACTGTCACTGTCAGTGCTTTTACAAGTACATACACTAATTTACACTCATCAGGCTGTCACTGTCAGCACGTAAAAGAAAACTAAACACTATTATCACTGTCACTTTCAGTATTATTTCACAGAATCTTACCCTTATTTTCAAAATCTACTTAGGCTGTGGTAGTCAAAGAAACACGGGTAAGCACAGAGGGGAACTTTGCACTCTTTGCACTGCAAGGAGGTGCGCCTAAAGGTTTTGTCCTGCCTGGTAGTGTGGCTGCACACATGACACCTCCTCAGTGCTTTCCCCCTCTTTGCAGTGGCTGGCAGTGGCTCCAGGCGGTGTCGCTGAAGGTAGGCCATACACTGTAGGCGGTCTGGAGGTGTGTGAGGGTGGCGTTTGGGACCTGTTGAAAGAACCTGGCCATAACGCTGAAGCAGCTGGTAGACACAAGTCTTGGAAAATCTTCCGAGAGAGTAGTTTGCTGGCTTCCTGTTCTTGATTTTATACAGGATGAAGGCGTTCAACATGCACATATCAATCAAGTGCAAGAACACCTTCCTGTACCAACGACGATTTTTCCTCAGGCAGTCAATCTCTCCGATCATCATATCAGACTTGTCCACCAGCCGCATATTGACGTTGTAGTCAATGACAGCATCAGGCTTCATCACAGGCTCGCCAGTCCTTCTGTCGACCTTCCCTGTTGCCAGCATTTCCCCCTTGTGTACTGTGGTGAGCATGTTCACGACTCTCTTATCATGCCACCTGATCGCAAGCAACTTGTCAGATTTCTTCAGGTGCACGTCTCCCCGCTTTGACTTTTCAGCCTCGGGGAAGGCAGGGTAATGTGCCCTTTTGATTCTGACAGTGCCACAGGAGCCGACGCCGTGTTCAGAAAGGTACTTGGCGAGTTTAGGAGCGGTATAGTAATTGTCCGTATACAGGACATGATTCTCGCCAAAGTACTTTTCCAAAAGCACTTTCACCACAGAACCAGAGAATCCAAGGGGGTCAGTCTTATTCAAATCGACATTGCTGGCGGTGTAAATGACGAAGTCTAGGATGAACCCCGTCTTGCAGTCGCACAGCACGAAAAACTTGATTCCAAAGCGGTGCCGTTTGCTTGGAATGTACTGCACAAACCGAAGACGGCCCCTGAACAAAACCAAGGACTCGTCAATCACCACTTTCTTGAAAGGGCGCAGGAACCTCGTAAACTTATCCTTGATCAAGTTCAGGATTCCGCTCACTTTCCATAATGGGTCAGTTTGGGAAGGCTCATCATTGTTCACGAAGTGAAGGTAAGTCATTAGCTGCCTAAAACGATCGCGGCTCATGTATTTATTGAAAATTGGTGTTGGGCACAGCTCGTTGGAAGTCCAGTATTCTTCTAGCTTGTGTTTCCAGTTGTGGGGCATTAGTAACATCAATCCAATAAATACAAAAAGTTCCCTGATCGTAAGAGGCACCCATGCTGCCATCCGCGACGTGGATGGCATGGCCGCCTCACCTTCTCCTTCGCGAACTGGAGCACATTGCCCCTCGTACCTGTTTGTCTCAGTACAGATGTGCTCCATAACCTCGTCATCAAGGAAGGCCAACAGGTAGTCCAAGCATTCACCATCCTCGTCGACAGGGAAGTCAGCCTGAACTCCACACCCGCTGTCATCAAAGGGCAGATCCTCCGGCACAAAATCTGATCCCTCTGACCAAACGAAGGCATCCAGCATGCCCTGCCTAGGTGGGAGGTGCTGGGGGCGGCGGGGGGTGAGGCAGGTCGTGTGGGAGTGGGTGAGGCAGGCGGTGAGACAGTTCGTGAGGCAGAGGCTATCCCAGGTCGTGTTGGTGTTGTGGTGGTGGTGGTGGTGGGGACATTATCAGTGGGTTCAAGGTCACTCGCGGTGGCGTGACTGCCGAGTTGCCTAGTGCGAGTTTCCTTACGAGCTAGCCTTACATTAGGGGACAAAGTTCTAGCTCTACCAACACGAACACTTGGCCTACGAAAACCTCTAGAACGTAAAGTAGCACGTCTACTTCCCTTTCGAAGTGGTGAAGGCGACTCAGACGACTCAGGAGACAGGGCAGCAGAAGAGGAGGACGAGAGAATGGGGCTGGGAGTACGTGGCGGGCTGGCGGTGGCATGACGTGGCGTAGGGGACAATGGCGGTGAGCTGTGGTCACCACTCCGTTTTCTTTTTGCCCCCTTCCCATATTCAAGGCTCCTTCTCACAGGAGCCTTCCCTGCTGAGGTGCTAGGCACTGACACACTCTCTTCAGGCACAGAAACAATCACTTCTGGCCCGGACTCTGCACTTGATTGTGTGTCAGACTCTGCCAGGCTGGACCACGCACCGACGTCACTGCCATAGTCCATCGAGGTTTTCAACAGTTCACTGGCTATTGCAGAGTCACTTAGGCCCTTAGTAGTTCCTGGTAAGGTTTTGAAGGGGGTTGAGGTCACAAAACCCTTTTTCGGAGGGCTGGAAGGCACAGACTCGGAAGAGCTCGAGTTGGACATGGTATCACCGTGGAAGATTCGCGTGGACTGACGCTAATCTGGGGCAAACCGCGCAAAAAAATCACAGTGTGACAACTGGGGAAACAAGCGTTTCCCAATAGCAGAAAGTGCTTGCGAGATGACGGCGCAGATTGACACGTATGAGCCGTCCGCGTGTTGCCATATCGCACGACGAGGGAGGGCCGCGCATCGGTGCGTGGGTGGGTAAAAAAAATGATACTTGGCAACAACCGAGGTCAGTAGTACAAAGGTCAAGTGTGCTGAACGTAGCTCACGGGTGGCGGGACTGATAGACAATACCAGCTGGAGCCTGCTTGCCCGCGGTTATTCAAAATTAACTCAAATCGCAAACGCGACGATCGGCCGTTCTGCCCTTTCGGCCGACCGTCGCAAATGCGACGATCTGCGTTTTAGGGGCTAGTGAGCCAGTGGCTGCGGCCCAGGATTGTGATGTCCCTGATGTGTTCCCTGCATGTGCTGTCACTAGGGCTAAGTCTAAAGTTACTGGTGATTTAGAGGATAATGATGATGATGATGATGTTATCCTAGCTGACACTTTTCTTGCTAACTTGGACCACTCACCAGATGAGGCAGTACCCCGTAGTGTTGATAATTTGTCTCGTCAAGAGTTAGTTGAGTTGCAGGTTGCTGACCCTGAGTTGAAAGGTCTAGCTAACTCTGCTTGCAGTGAGGAAGAGTCAGCTGGTGCTTCTACTTGTTATTATATAAAGTCAGGAGTACTTATGAGAAAGTGGAGACTCCCAACAGCATCAGCCGACTGTGAATGGGAGGTTGTACATCAAGTTGTCATCCCTCGTGTTTGTAGGCAGGATATCATTAGAGTGGCTCATGATTCCAGTTTGGCAGGACACCTTGGAGTGAGGAAGGCTGTGGCACGCATTTTGAAACACTTCTACTGGCCAGGTATCTTCAGGGATGTTTCCTGGTATTGTAAGTCTTGTCACACCTGTCAAGTTGTGGGGAAGTGTAATCAGACCGAAAAGGTTGCACCTCTAGTTCCCATTCCTCCTTTTGAGGCGCCATTCACCTGTGTGTTGGTGGATATTGTGGGCCCTCTTCCTAAGACTTCTTCAGGATTTTCTTATGTGTTGACCCTGATTGATATGGCTACTCGTTATCCTGAAGCCATTCCACTTAGAAATATCTCAGCAAAGAACGTGGTTAAGGAAATGCTAGGGTTCTTCACAAAGTTTGGTCTGCCCAAGGAGGTACAGTCAGACCGGGGAAGTAATTTCATGTCAAATGTTTTCAAGCAGTCTCTGAAAGAGTTGGGCATCACCCAGATCACGTCTCCAGCTTACCATCCCCAGACCCAAGGAGCGTTGGAGAGATATCATCAAACACTCAAATCGATGCTCAAGAAATACTGTTTGGAAAATCAGAAAGACTGGGATAAAGGTCTTCCATTCGTCGTGTTTGCCGCAAGAGAATCTCCAAATAAATCACTGGGCTTCTCACCTTTTGAACTACTGTTTGGCCATGAAGTAAGAGGACCCCTTAAGCTACTCAAGGAATGCTGGCTGTCGGAGGAAGATGACGTCAACCTGCTGGAGTATGTGATGAAGTTCAAAGAACGGCTGTCCACTGCTTTACAGCTGGCGAGAGAGAATTTAGGAGCTGCTCAGGAGAAGATGAAGACTTGGTATGATAAGAAGTCCAGGTTACGCCACTTTCAGCCAGGAAATCAGGTTTTGATTCTGCTACCAGTGCATGGGCAACCTCTTCAAGCCAAGTTTAGTGGTCCATATTTCGTGGAGAAGAAACTCAGTGATGTCAACTATGTCATCGCCGCACCAGATCGTAGAAAGAACAAGCAACTTTGTCACATCAACATGCTAAAGTTATATCACAGGCGGGACGATAATAATCCAGTCTAAACTGTAGCTGTTCCACCCAAGTCTGCAAGTGAAGTTCTCCCATGCAGTATGAGCCTGAGTGATAGTTTCGGGAAGAATCCTGATATCATGAATGATCTCCAGACTAAGCTTTCTCATCTACCTCCCGAGGAAAGGCAGGAGTTTTCGGCATTACTGCAGGAGTACCCGCAAGTGTTCCGTGCCACTCCAGGAAGAACAACTGTGTTGATGCATGATGTCGATGTTGGAGACGCAAAGCCAATTAAATTGCCTCCTTACCGTGTGAACCCAGTGAAAGTTCCTCTCATCCAGAAGGAGCTTGGCTACCTGTTGGACCACAAGATGATTGAGCCCTGTCAGAGCGAGTGGAGTTCTCCTGTCACTCTGGTCCCTAAGCCGGGTGGGTCACAGCGGCTTTGCATCGACTACAGACGTATTAATCAGATAACCAAAACAGACACTTACCCTCTCCCTCGCGTGGAAGATTGCATAGACAAGATCGGAAAGGCTCGGTACATAAGTAAGTTTGATTTGTTAAAGGGATACTGGCAAGTACCTATGACTGAACGTGCTAGGGAGATCTCATGTTTTGTAACACTAGGAAAGACTTTTGCATGTTCTGTAATGCCATATGGTATGAAGAATGCACCAGCCACTTTTCAGAAGCTCATGAATGTTGTAACAGAGGGTTTGGCAGGGTGTGTTGTTTATATTGATGATGTATTAATCTTCAGTGACAACTGGAAAGATCACCTATGCCATGTCAGTAAATTTCTTGAGCATTTGGTTCAGGCTAATCTTGTAGCTAATTTGTCAAAGTGTGAGTTTGGTCAAGCTAAAGTTCAGTACCTTGGGTACGTAATTGGTGATGGACATGTTGCACCACCAGGAGCTAAGGTTCAGGTTATAAGTGATCTTCCCAGACCTAACAGTAGGAAAGAGCTACAAAGATTTTTGGGAATGGCAGGTTATTACAGGAGATTTGTTCTTAACTTTTTAATTCTTGTATCACCACTTACAGACCTACTGAAAAAGGGAGTTAAATTTGTCTGGACCGATAACTGTGAATCCTCTTTCAACAAACTTAAAGCTATCCTATTAAGTCAGCCAGTGCTCGCTACTCCAAATTTTGCTAAGCCTTTTAAGATGGCTGTTGATGCAAGTGATACAGGAGCTGGGGCTGTTTTGCTGCAAGAGGTTGATCAGGGTATTGAACACCCTGTATCTTATTACAGTAAGAAGTTCACTCCACCTCAAAAGAACTACTCAACTATTGAGAAAGAGCTTTTGGCCTTGATTTTGGGTTTACAGCATTTTTCATTTTATTTGTGTTCTGGTTTTGACCCCATAGTCATTTATACCGATCATAACCCACTGAAATTCCTTAGTAAGTTTAAAGATAAAAATCAGAGATTGACAAGATGGAGTCTACTTCTTCAGGAGTATTGATTAGACACACAACATGTCAAGGGGAAAGAAAATGTTATTGCAGATTGCTGATCTAGACTTTAGACAGATTGTTTTAGAGTAATAAGAAATTTCCTTTGTAAATTTCTTTTTCTTTGTGGGGAGGTGTTACATAGCCTATGATTTCATCATCATTTGTGTAATTTTAACGCACAGTATGCTGCATGTTTGATCACGAACGTGTTCTGCCTCAGTCCCCCTTCTACCGTTATAGTAGAGTAAGTCGTTCTTTCTGTTGTTCAGAGCAGGATTGTCAGCTCTTTGTTCCCTATGGCTTCATTTGCGCGTCCTTCTTACAAGTTGTATCAAGCTCTGCCTGCCCCTATATAATGAGCTCAGTCTCTGCATCATGGCCACTTAGATCTACTCCTCATTTTGTTCACATCTCTGTCCTCCCCTGTACAGTTATTATTGTGAGTGCTCAGGAAGTCTCCAACCATCTAGCAGCTCTGTAATTTGAGTATAAGTGTTATTGCATTTTGTTCTTGTACTGTATAGCATAAGTTGTTAATTTGTGGGCCTAGTGGGGTTTTTGTGATTTGTGTAAAGGTTCTTGTCAGCCATCATTAATAATATTTTGTATCTGTAATAATATATCTGGCATTCACTGAGTATTATCTGGTATCTCATTTTAACAGGGCTGACTTAGGTAAATTGATTCTTGCTAATTTCGTGTTAATAGAGGCTATTGCAGTTAACCATATATTTAACCTGTTTTTTTTTTGCCATTACATTATCCTTATGAGTCCTGAATGTTTTGTTGTTAGTTTGAGCATTAAACTTTAACTTGTAATTTTACCTAACTCTTTTTGTTTTGAACCCGGAACTTTACGGGATAGTAGTGATTTTTAGTATTCTCACTTAAAGTGTACATTATCTTTCTCTGTTCCGTAACCATATATATATATATATATATATATATATATATATATATATATAGAGAGAGAGAGAGAGAGAGAGAGAGAGAGAGAGAGAGAGAGAGAGAGAGAGATACTCATACATATAGATAGATAGATAGAATGACTGATAGATAGACAGATAGAATGAAATAGAGAGAGAGAGAGAGAGAGAGAGAGAGAGAGAGAGAGAGAGAGGCTGATAGATAGACAGATAAGGGAAAAATATATATATATATATATATATATATATATATATATATATATATATATATATATATATAAGGAGGGTGGAAAGGTTGCATGAGGATGAAAAAAAAAAAAATAAAAGGCAGACTATAAGAGAGAAGTAGAAGAGCAATTTGGTAAATATGATTTGCAGCAGACGGGGAGAGGTTTTAGGTGTGCAATAAATTCACAGGAAAGATCTGTGCAGTATGCAGGGCCCTGAACGTGTAGTCCGTGGATGCCATGACGCCCTCAGGGCCTTAGTATATGGAGCCCGTGGGATGTCTTAGAAACTTATGATATATTTTTCTTTCATTCTTTATATATATATATATATATATATATATATATATATATATATATATGTGTGTGTGTGTGTGTGTGTGTGTGTGTGTGAAATTGATTTTTTCTGATGCGCTCCACTATATTAACATTGGTAAATGTGTCCCGAAACCTACAAAAGGTTGAGGACCACTGGCAGCATGTGTGGTGGTGTGTGGGGTAAAGGGAAGACGAAGGAGGTTACAAGTAACTTCATTATGGAGTGAAGAGCTGACACAGGCTGTGATGCAAAAGAAGAAAGCATATAGTGAGCAAATGTGCAGCAGTGGCATAGAGGAAACTGAGAGATGGAAGAAAGAGTTATATGTAGAGAGGGTGAGTGAGTGTGAGAGATTGGTAAGACAGAGTAAGAAGAAAGTGCATGAGGAATTTGGAAGGAATTTGAGTATAAAGATAAGGGGAAGTAAGAATATGTTCTGGAAGGAGGTAAAGAGAGTTAGGCAGGCCGATAAAGAAGTTTGTAAAGGACTGAAAGATTAAAATGGTAGATTGATGATGGAGATGGGAGAAAAGGTGACCAGATGGAAAGAACACTTAAAAGAACTCTTAAACATAGAGAATGAAAATAATGCGAGTATGAGTGGCTGGGGAATGGCTAGGAGAAAGGAGGTAAGAAGGAAGGAAGAAATCGGCAGGATGGAAGTAGTGGAAGCAATGAAGAAAGTCAAAATGGGGAGAGCCCCAGGAATTGATGTAGTGTGTGGTGAAATGATGAATCATGGGGAAGAGATATTAGTAGAATGGATGTGGAAGGTGTGCAGATTGTCCTGGGAGCATGGTAAAGTCCCGGAGTATTGGAAGTAAGGTAAAATTATTCTTCTGTACAAAAAGGGGAAAAGGTGTGTGTGGTAATCATAGTGAAATTTGGCTTCTTAGAGTAGGAGGAGAAGTATATGGTAGGATAGTTATTGACGGAGTTAGGGAATGAACAGAGGAATCTGCTGGAGAAGAACAGGGAGGTTTTACGAAGGGAAGAGGTTGTGTAGATCAGACATTCATCCTAAGGTCTTTACCGGAAAAAAATCAAGAAAAGGGAGAGAAATTGCATACGGCGTTCATGACTTTGGAGAAAGCATATAACAGAGTGGGTAGACAACGAATGTGGAAGATTTTGATAAAATATGTTGGAAATGGGAAGTTGCTGGTTGCCGTGAAGAGTATATATGAGGGGGCTAAGGCTGCAGTGCGTGTGGAAAGTGAACTGAGTGAATTTTTCTATCTGAATGTTGTTCTGATACAGGGATATATCGTCTCCATGGTTGTTTAATCAGTATATGGATGGGGTTATAAAAGAGATACAAGGCAGGGCAGTGGATGCTGGAGTGGTTGTAATTAGAGAAGGCAACGTTTGGAAACTTTTTGTACTGCTGTTTGCAGATGATGCTGTAATGTTAAGAGAAGACGAAGAGAAAGTGCAAGTCTTGCTCAGTAAATCTGCGAGAGCGTGAAAGAAACGGAATCTAAAGATGAATCTAGGGAAGAGTAAACTTAAGGTCTTCCAGAGAAACGAAGTCACTGAATCTGCAGTGAGGTTGGTTGAGGAGGAAATGGAAAATGTGAGTGCATTTAAGTACTTGGGTAGTGTGATGAGGAAGAATGGAAGTTTGGAGGATGAAGTTCTTGAAAGGATGAAACATCGAAGAAAGGTTGCTGATTCTTTGAAAGCAGTGATAAGAAATACGGAAGTGAGCATGGAAGTAAAAAAAGTCGCTGCATGATATTATTGTCATAACAACTCTAACATATGGAAGGTTGGACCCTGTTGGAAGGACACAAGTCAAGAATGAGAGCAGTGGAATGAGTTATTTGAGAGGAGCATGTGAAGTTACATGGAGAAACGGACTGACAAGTGAGGAAGGGAAGGGTTTTTGTGATGTCGATGTGGATGTGAAATAAAATGTTGGGAGAACTACAGTGAGGTGGTTTGGCCAAGTGGACGGGATGGAGAGCGAGAGACTAGCAAGGGGAGTATATGTGAGAGAGGGCAAGGGGGTGAGAAAGGGGAGGTGGCCGATAATGAGATGAAGGGATGGAGTTAAGAGGTATATGAGTGAAGGGTGTGTGAGCTGGAAGGAGGACAGGGAAATGGCGGGGAAACAGGGCGACACAGAAGAGAGTTTTTGTGGTTACCCGTTTCGGGATTAAGGCGTCTGGCAATGTGTGTATATATATACAGCTCAACCCAGTTACTTTTCCACAGACTTTCCTCTACTGATTAGTTGCTTTGTGTAGTTGCCACGGTGTGGACGTGTTTAGGTTAGATTTTTCGTAATTTTGTGAATTTCTTTTTTTTTTTACTACATTTTTAAATTTAATTTGTATATATTTTATTGGTTTTTATTAATTGTGAATGAGGTTTTGGTCATACTTCATTTTGTAATTCATTTTACGTATTTTAGTTTGTCTGATGATGAGGTTGGATTTCCTCGAAACGTCACTGAAATAAATTGTGAACATGGCCCCAGTTCATCGTCTCCTTGTCCTGGTCTTCAGTTTTATATATATATATATATATATTACATTAATGTGATGGTTTGAATAATAATATACATATCTGTGTAAATATCTATGTACTTAAGAGCATATAGAATTTCAGACCCAGAATTTTTAGATGAACTAAAAATGATTCAGAGCACTGGAAAGAACCTAAAATATCCATAAAGCATACTAACTCAGTGCCACAATACAGCCAAGAAACGATTCCTGGAAGGGAAAACTAATAAGCCAGATCGCCAGAATATTCAAAGAACCCTTGTCCTTCCCTTCCATGAAAATTTTCTTGATGTTGTTCACATACTAAAGAAACTTAATGAACAAGAAGTATTCAAATATGAGAACACCATAAAAAAAAAAAAAACTCATCAAGAACAGCCCATTCAGTAATTCAGGCGTTGTTTACAAAATCCCGTGTAAAAGCTGTAACAAATTTTACATAGGACAATCTGGGAACGATTTGGAAACTAGAATATCACAACATAAATACAGTGTAAGGACAGCCCAACAGAGCAGTGGTATATTTCAGCACAAAGCATCCAGTGATCACCATATTGACTGGGCAGGTCTAAGATTCTAGCAAGATCAAAAAGCTTAGATGAAATAAATGTAAGAGAATCTTGTCTAATTTCTGGCACATATGAAAAGAATGTAAACATGAGCTATAAACATAAGAACATAAGAAGAGAGGATTACTGCAGTAGGCCGGTTGGCCCATGCTAGGCAGCTCCTAGAAGAGTAACTGAACTACTAGAATGAGATAAGGACAGCAAAGAAGAAGTCTGTCCCCCGCCCTCCAAACCCTCCAGCCGAAGCCGGCAGGAAAAAGTCAGAAAGAACACCACGTAGTATAGAAAAACTGGCCTGGACATTTTATAGGAAAGTGTGAAAGGAGAATAGAGACTATGGTAGTATAACCTGAAAAAGAAAAAGTATGAATTAGTATTGGTTATAAGATTTTTTTTTTGATATACCCACCCCTTATTTGTCATATGCTTATCTAGCCTATGCTTGAAATCTCAATGGAAGAGGCAGCAACTACTTTACTAGGTAGCTTATTCCATTCGTCTACTACTCTATTACCAAACCAATTTCTACCTATTACCTTAGTGAAACGGAATTTTTCTAGTTTGAAACCATTACTTCTAGTTCTATTCTGTATGCTCACTTTAAGTACCTTGCTAATATCTCCCTTATTTATACCCTTCATCCACTTAAACACCTCAGTTAAGTCTTCCCTTACTCTACGCCTCTCTAGTGAATGCAGACTAAGTCTTTTCAGTCTGTCTACATATGACAGGTTCCGAACATCATGTATCATTTTTGTCATTCTTCTCTGTACATTTTCTAACGAGGTAATATCCATTCTATAGTAAGGACACCAGAATTGTACTGCGTAGTCTAAGTGTGGCCTTACTAATGCTAGATAAAGTTGTAGTATTACTTTCGATGACCTGTTGCTCACGCTTCTCGAAATAAATCCTAGGACCCTATTTGCTTTATTTCTCGCATTAATACACTGTTGCGTTGGTTTCAGGTCGTTACTAACCATAACTCCTAGCTCTCTTTCACATTCAGATTTGCTAATTTCTTTGTTATCTAAGCTGTATTTAGTGTCCCCAGTGGTCTTGCCTACGTTAAGTACTTTAAATTTTTCAACGTTAAAATCCATTTGCCAAGTTTTAGACCATTTGGACAATGTATCGAGTCCTTTTGTAAGTTACGGCAATCGTCAGTCGAGTTAATGATACTCCCTATTTTCGTATCATCAGCAAATTTGCTGATGCTGCTATTGGCTCCTAAGTCTAGATCATTTATATATATAATAAATAATAAGGGACCGAGTACTGAACCCTGTGGTACACCACTAGTTACTAATCCCCAGTCCGACTTAGTTCCATTATTAATACTTTCTGCTTTCGTCCTTTCAGCCAGGATTCTATCCATTCTA
This sequence comes from Coenobita brevimanus, assembly GCF_032717465.1. Taxonomy (NCBI): domain Eukaryota; kingdom Metazoa; phylum Arthropoda; class Malacostraca; order Decapoda; family Coenobitidae; genus Coenobita; species Coenobita brevimanus. The sequence continues at coordinate 19,890,489 of NC_137063.1, read as the reverse complement.
AGATATCGCTGTCTATACCGTGTGCTCGAACCTTTCTAACTAACCTTTCGTGTGGGACCCTGTCAAAAGCTTTACTAAAGTCCAGATAAACAACATCTTAAGCTTTATAACTATCTACTGCCTCATAGACTTCCGAGTAGAATGACAACATGTTTGTGAGGCAGGATCGTCCTTGCCTGAATCCGTGCTGACCTTCGTTTATAAGATTAAATCTTTCTATGTGTTCTCTGATCTTATTTGCCAAAATTGACTCTAACATTTTTGTTACTATTGACGTTAGACTTATCGGACGATAATTCGACGCAGGGGATTTATCACTCTTTTCAAAGATGGGCACTACATCTGCGGTCTTCCATGCCTCTGGAACTTCTCCTGAACTTAAAGAGTCATTAAATAACGTTAAAAGTGGCTGACATAATTCTTGTTTGGTTTCTTTTATAATGTTTGCATATATATCGTGTGGACCTGGCGATTTTTGAGGTTTTAACTTATTAATTTCTTTCAATATGTCCTCCTTACTAATGGTTATTTTACTAAGAATATTTTCCGTATTCTCATCGTAAATATTTGCTGCTTGAGGGACCAGGTCTAGATTTTCCTTGGTGAATACTGATATGAAATAATTATTTATGATGGAGCATATTTCTTTATCTTCACTGGTAATGTCACCTGATTCTGTTCTGAGTGGTCCTATCTTTATTTTTCGTACGGTACATTTGATAAAAACCCTTAGGGTTTTCTTTCTCTTCATTAGCAATATCAGTTTCATAACTTCTCTTTGCTTTTCGTATCTCCCTCTTTACCTCTTTATTTAAAATCGCGTACTGGTTACGCAAGTGTTCCTCTCCACGTTTTATTTTTCTATGTAGTCTTTTCCTTTGGCCTATGAGAGATTTTAATCTGTTGTTTAACCATCTTGGTTATTCGTTCTAAACAGTTTTGAAGGGATATGTCTATCTTGGCCTCCGTGTATTATATTTACTAACTCGTTATATTTCTCACTGGTCGAACGTCTGCTTGGTACTGGAGCTGAGTTAATCCCCGTCACCTCGACTACACTCCCATCTAACCAGCTCCCCCTCCACAGACACCTGGAGCACATTCCCACGTGTTTCCTGCCCTTCACCTATGACCTGGGGTTCCCCACTGACCTGGCATTCCCTCAAATAGCTAATCTCCCTGTGGAAAACCGTTCGAAAAATAAGCTCTTAAGCCATCGAAATCTCTTAGACGAAAATTAGGAACGGTGGAGGTATTTTCGGTGGAACAGACATCTCAAATAAATCAGAACTTTATTTCTTCATGATCGCTATCACCAAGTCGTCCACCAACCTCTATATCACTAATGATATTTTCTTTATTAGCTAAAACCAAATCTAGTATATTATTATCTCTGCTGGGCTCCCTGATATACTGATAAAGGAAATTATCCTGTACTACCTCTAGAAATTCCTCTGACTCTGCATCCCCTGTCTGATTTCTCCAATCTATCCTTGGCGTATTTAGATCCCCTACAATTATTACTAAGCTGGACTGTGATGCTTTCCTAATTTCCTCCCAAAGGTATTTACTATCTGGTCTACTTAATTTTGGAGATCTGTAAATTGCACCTAAGACTAATTTCTCCCTATTGTTACTAATTTCAACCCAGACACTTTCTGTGTCCCTATTTACTTTAATGTCTTCTTTATTGTAACAGTTTAATGGATCCTTTACATTAATAGCTACCCCTCCCCCCTTTCTTCCCTGACGGTTTGACACAAAAATATTATAGCCCTTTATCTGATATTCTGCTAAAAATTCTCTAGTGTCTGTATTCATCCAAGTTTCACTGATAACGGCATTGTCTATTTTTTCTGTACAGATTAAAGCCCTCAGTTCATCCATTTTATTAAGTAAACTCCGGCTGTTTGTGTAGTACACTTTCAAGTTATTACGAGTAGTTATGCCTCTACCTTGGGACTTACTATTTTTTATTTTGTCACTAACCGGGGAACTCTTTATCTTACTAGTAAAACAATATTTTGTACTATCACTTATCGCCCTTCTATCATCGCTTGTTCTGTCCTCTATCATCGCCTGCTCATTTTGAGGTGCCTGAGTGGATGTATCTACACATATAGTTAAACTGTTGTTCTTACTTTTGCAAGTCTTGATGCATCTATCCAAACATGATAATACTGATTTCTGGGTGTAGTTGCTGCAACTTCCTGTACATCTACTTCTCAACCTTGAAAAAAACCCTCTAACTCCCTATCTATCATTCCAGCTAAAACAGTAACTCCCTGCCTGCTAAGATGAGTCCCGTTCCAACTATATAAGGCACTCTGTCCATAAAACCGGTCCCAGCTGTCAATGAAAGCTGTTGCATTATCTTTGCAATACCTTTCAAGGCGGCAATTAAAACCTATTGCTCTGCTCAACCACTCCATTCCAACTCGCCACCTGGGTAAAACACAAAGCACTACTGGGGTTCCTCCCCTCTGCCTAACCTTCTCTAACATCAACTTTTACTTCTGCAACAGTATCTCACTCTTACGGCTACTAATATCGTTGCCTCCTACACTGAGGCACACAGTGGGTTTGTCACCACTATCCTTCACTATATTTGAAAATTTTTCTATCACTTTAGCCACCCTGGCCCCTGGAAGACACACATGTTTATTGAGTGGTGTATACATGGCTCTGTTAAGATATCTCACCTGTGAGTCCCCAACAACGGCAACATTTTTCTTACCTTTCTTGTTCTCACTATATTTACCTGCATGGGAAGGTCTCTCACCGTCCTTCTTCTCAACTACCCTCTCTGCCTTCCCTTCACATTCGTCCCGTAGTGCGTCGAATGTATTTGTGGTCTTAATTTCCAATTGCTTCTTAAGAGTGAACTTCGTTGCACCCTTATGGACCAGTGTCCAACCTTCAGCCTTTTTCTCTCTCTCCTCCAACATCTCCTCCAACAATTCCCTCATTTGTGACTTCTCTTGCCTTAGAACCTGTACCTCCCGCTTCAATTCGAGAAGCTCTTCCTTTAACTGAAGGTATTCTTTCTCAAATCCTGCAGCGGAGACACAGCTCTCCATAGAGGACGCCATCACGCCCAATTTCACAGGGGTATCACAGGTCACTACAGCACACTAGCACAACACTATCACTGGTCAGTAGCACGACATTATCACAGGTCACTAGCACATCACTATCACAGGTCACTATCACAGTTCACTATAACACACTAGCACAACAATATCACAGATCACAGCTAGCTAAATCAGGTATGCCAGGAGACGTCCGAACAGACTGACCTCACGAGAGTGATAAATTGTTAACTGAATTAATTTGAGAGCAGTATCCCCCATACTAACAACTGATTGTCCTCTGTCGTCTCCTGGTAGTGTAGTCATACCTGTGTGGGACACACCTAGCATTAATCCTCTAGGTCTTAAGTTAAGCAGCAGTATTTATCCCCTCCTCCTCCTCCTCCCTCTCTCCTTCCCCCTTCCCCTCCTCCCCTACCCATTCCCCCTCCCTCCCCCTCCTCTTTCCTCCCCTCCTCCTCCCCCCCTTTGTCACGTGCATCCCTAAGGAAGAAAAAAGATAGGTACCTATTGTTCTGTGCATCACCCATTTTTAGATTCAGGTCATCCTTTGTTGTGTGCCACTCCCTACTGCGGGTGTGCATAAAAGACCTCTACCCTTTACGTTTCTGTCTCACTCTGTCTGAAGATGTAATATACGAAAGTACTCACTGTTGCTCCTTTCATTTCTCCTGTGGTTATTTTGCGTACATATCTTCACGGTGAAGTGAAGTCTCTGCAAATATATATATATATTTGCAGAGATGTGTGGATGAAAAGGTTGCAGAGACTGAAATCTTAATAAACAAAAATGATGGACAGAGTCAAAGAATAGCATATGAATCGATTAGAGAACTGAGTGGTAATGCAGGTAAACGCAAGGAAATACCAGTTAGAGACAGGGAAGGAAATTTATTGACCAAAGATGGAGATATTAAAAATAGATGGAAAGAGCATTTTGAGACAGTTCTTAATAGACCAATACCACCAGAAGAGGATATACCGTCTGCTCAGGAAGATTTAAATATAGAAACAGGAGAGTTGAGGCTTGCAGAAGTGGAGAAAGCAGTAAAACAGTTAAAGAATAATAAGGCACCAGGGGAGGATGGTTTATTTCCGGAAATGTTTAAAGTGGAGGGGGATAGATTAATAATGATCTTGACCAAGCTATTCAATAAGATATGGGTGACGGGGTTACTACCATCAGTTTGGAAGAATGATGTAATTGTTAAAGTTCCGAAGAAGGGAGACCTGAATGAATGTGGTAATTGGAGGGGAATCTCTTTGTCACCGATAGCTTTGAAAGTTTTCAGTAGAGTGTTGTTAAATAGGTTGGAGCCGGTGGTTGAGGGTATTCTGAGGGATGAACAGGCTGGTTTTAGAAAGGGACGTGGTTGCAATGATCAGATCTTTATAGTTAGGCATTTGATGCAGCAAGTTGTCGAAATGAGAGTACCGTTAAGTCTTTGTTTTGTTGATTTTGAAAGGGCTTTTGATAGTGTTTCGAGAGAGACTATGGGGATGATCATGAGACATTATGGAATACCAGAGGAGTTTGTGAGGGTCATTATGAACATGCATGAGGACACATTTTGTAAAGTGATGGTTGATGGTTGTCTGAGTGATTCGTTTGAAGTCAAATCCGGAGTAATTCAAGGTGGTGTTCTATCGCCTTTACTATTTATATTGGTCATTGATTACATTATGAAATGCATTGGAACAGAAACTGGTGCAGGTATACTTTGGGGAGAGAACAGGAAACTTTTGGATTTAGATTATGCAGATGATATAGTTTTGATTTGTGATGGGCCAGAAGAGATGCAGAGAGTGTTGGACTGTTTGGTGAGTGAAGGTCGCAAGGTGGGTTTGGTTATTAATTGTGGAAAAACTGAAATAATCAATATGAATATGGAAAATGCGCAGGAATGTGTAATTGGAGGTATGGTTGTAAAGCAAGTTGATAGGTTTAAATATTTAGGTACTTATTTAGCCAAGGATGGTTCTTTGAACTTTGAATTCGAGGAAAGGTTAAAGAAGGCTAATCAGGCAATGGGAATGCTTAAAAATATTTGGAATAATAACAATTTTTCTGTGCATACAAAAATCAAACTTTATAAGGTAATGGTTAGGAGTATCTTAATTTATGGACACGAGTCTTGGTACAGCACAGTGACTATGGAAAATAAATTCTTGGTGTTTGAAAACAAAGCACTTAGAAGAATATTAGGAGTTAAGTGGTGGGAAAGGATACCAAATAGTAGAATTAGAGAAATAACGGGAGTGCAGCCGGTCGATGAATATGTTAGGTTCTCACGATGGAAGTGGCTAGGACATGTGTATAGGAGACAGGGATTAGTACGAGGTACACCAGGGTGGGTGGCACTTAGGAGGAGAGGCAGAGGAAGGCCAAAAGAGACGTGGGCGAGGACAATGAGACGGGAAGCTGGAGATGAGTGTTGGGGAGATCTTGAGGAGTTAGCACAAGATAGGATGTGGTGGTGTGAGTTCATCGAGGCCCTATGCATCCCCGAGGGTGCCACAGGAAATGATTGATTGATTGATATATATAGATAGATATATATATATAGATAGATAGCTCTCTCTCTCTCTCTCTCTCTCTCTCTCTCTCTCTCTCTCTCTATATATATATATATATATATATATATATATATATATATATATATATATACAGAGAGAGAGAGAGAGAGAGAGAGAGAGAGAGAGAGAGAGAGAGGACAACACACTCCCAATTTACTCATCCACACACACACACACACACACACAGACACAGACACACACACACACACACACACACACACACACACACACACATTTATTCGTATCTTAGTCCCAGGGGAGAAGGGGCAGATCCTTACCGCACCACACCGCTCGAAGGTCAACTGCGCAGTGCAATCAGCAACATCTGCAGCAGGCCCCGACAACAAAGCAGGTTTACCCCTGCCACATCATAATGGACACATTTCCTTATTCGCACCTGACCTGATCAGCTGATCAGGCCTAATGCGGGAGGGTATCCCCTCAGGGCCGCTCCACCATTTATTCACTCACAATTGCTCTCCAGTCATTCCTATCACGCGCAGCCACTCTTCCTTGCTCAACAGACATGACTCTCGCATCTAACGCCCTTTTCACACTGTCCATCCATCTTATTCGTGGTCTTCCTGTCAGCCGTACACCTTTCACATCCGATCCAGTTACCTTTCACACCAATCGCTCTTCATCCATTCTCTCCAAATGCTTCATCCAATCTCTCCATACATAAATTTATTGCAAATATATATATATATATATATATATATATATATATATATATATAAAAAACAAGAAGGTCAAAGTTTATGTTTAAAGCATTTTTCATGCATGTTTTCATGGGCTATGGTGATGTGTGGTCGAATTTTTTTTCCTACTACGGTACTATCCAGGATGTGCTTATCTGTTTTCTAAGCAAAATGGAACAAAAACTAACAAGCCATCAATAATGCCCCATTTTCCTGGAACAAAAACAGCAAAAATCCAAAATTAAAATCTATTCTTTTCAAAATATTTGGACACACTGCAGTGGAAAGATGGAATCATAGGCAACGTAAATACAGACAGAGGAGGACAGTTTGAGAGTTGACTTGCTGGAGTTATGAAGAAATGGAAGTGTCTAATAACTCTGAGATTCTAAAGCTGGTCAGAAAATGTAAGTCACACAAAAGTTACCATTGTAAACACCTTTAAATTCTTTAACTCTTTTAATCAGACGATACTCCTTCTATTATACTTTGAGGTACCTATAGTATTATGAAGTTGTTTACGTATGAGAGTACAACAAATAAAACAAATAATCATCTCTGAATGATGAGGCTTTTCTTATTCTATTCTCTTTCCTCTAATATCATCATATTCAGCTTTGGGTGGCACCTCTTGTACATGAACGGTTACCCACTTTCGTTAGATAGCGTGTCCTGTGTTGTATTCTTTCTGCTTTTGGATTATTTCAGTTCACTTTCTTCCCAGAGATGTAGGTTACTCGAAGATATAGCCATAGGATAAGGAAACAGTCAGCATTAAGCCACTCTGTCTCCACTGAGAAGATGCGGGAAGTTCCTGTTATTATTTGCGTCCTGTGTCTCATGGAGTAGCCACATGTAGGAGCGTGCGCGCGCGCAAGCACACACACACACACACACACACACACACACACACACACACACACACACACACACACACACACACACACACACACACACACACTCAATCGATTGTTTTTTTTTAGCCCAGCTTCCAGCAATAATACTCCACACATAATCCCTCACGTTTCCAGGATTCTGTTTTAACCCTTACCTATCTTTCCAGTTATTTCATTTTTAATACCGTGTGGGAAAGGGAGTCCGACCTTGGACGACTTGTACTGAATAAGTTGATAACTGGAGAGAGAGAGAGAGAGAGAGAGAGAGAGAGAGAGAGAGAGAGATACTAGAAGGCATAATATTTTGTGAATTTTAATGGAGTCATGGTTTTTATATTGGAGGACCAGTGTCCGTGGTAAGAGTCGTCCAAACAGTTGAGTGTAGGTATGACCACCGAAGAGATGAACCAGAAAAAATTTAAAAGAAAACAAAGAAAAATCCAGCAATGTCGCATTCACAAGATATATAAAACTACAAAAGCCTGCGACCTGAACGTTTATCGCTTTTCTTTCTCCTGACAGATTAAAGGAGCTGTAGACTTGAAGAGTGAACTAAGAGAGAAAATCAGAATATTTAACACTCCAAACTGCTAGATATCTAGTCTTTCGTGTCAAGAAAACTATTCCAAACAATGTCAGGGGCCTGATTTTATTATATCGAAGGAAAAAAAAAAATCCATAGAATTCCCGGAACCGGTGCATTTCTCCCTGTACTTCATGTCAAAAAAAGATAGCGTAAGAAAAAATTGAAAAATACATTTGTTTTTTCCTTTATTTTTTTATGAGCCTCTAGAAGACGAATGACCGAGAGAACAGATGCAAGGATCTACATTTTATTTTACGGGAAAGAAAAGATCCCCCTACAAAAATCCTACGAACTGAGCACTGTTTTTTCCTGTTTTCTTTCACTTGAATAGATGATCCGCAATTGAGTCTATATATATATATATATATATATATATATATATATATATATATATATATAAACACTATCTATCTATGTATACAGTATCTATCTATCTACCTATCTATATGTATATCTATCTATCTATCTATATATTTCATATATATATATATACATATATATATATATATATATATATATATATATAAATATATATATATATATATATATATAAACACTATCTATCTATGTATACAGTATCTATCTATCTACCTATCTATATGTATATCTATCTATCTATCTATCTATCTATCTATCTATCTATATATAAACAGTATCTATCTATCTACCTATGTAGATGTATATCTATCTACCTATCTATATATTATATATATATATATATATATATATATATATATATATATATATATATATATATATATATATAAATACCTGCAAAATGTGTTCCTTTCAAAAGAAGTTGAACATTCAAGATCTGTACATTCTGAGATGGTGTAACAGTCGCCTCACTCCTCCTCCATTCCTCTCCATGCCCCCTCTCCTAACACTCCTCTGCTCTTGCACCTTTCCCCTTCCTAACACTCTTCCTTTCCCTCCCCTATCCACCATTCTTTACCTCCATTGTTCAACCTTTCTCCCTTCCCTTCTCATCTCCTTTCATTCCCACTCTTTGGTCTCTCCCTCCTCCTCCCCCTATAACCCTTTCATTCCCCTCTCTTTCACTTCCTCATCCCTCTCACAACCACCTTACAAAATTATGCGGCATTTCATCCGCATATATATTGTTTGTGGTTCACACATTGCAAGGATATGCAGCATTTCATCCTCGTATATATTGCTCATCGCACACACCTAACGACATTTACCAAATGCCATCAACTTTTAGTATCAGTTTTGTCTGCCGGCACTACTCCAGTCCTCGATGATCCCATAATTGCATTAAATCTTCAATCGGGCGCACAAAGAGTTTTATTTAAGTTTTCTTCCCTACTTTTCGGCAACCAATCCTTTTACACTCCATCACCTATAATCTCATGTCACTAGTCGATCGCTCTTCTGATCTAAGTAAACTTGCATGACTGTAGCAAGACTTAAACAACCAAGTTGTTTTAAGATAAAGTATGAAAACATTATGTAACACAGGTGTGACTAGAGTTTTTTTTTCCCTACCCTAATCCTTTTACCCTCGATCACGGAAACTCTTAATCTCGTTACTACAAGGCTCTACTAAGTAAATTCATCTGGCGGTATCAGGAACATAATGAACTACTGGGAATATTATGTACTCGTATATACATGTATGTGTTACCCAATCCTTTTGCCCTCCATCACGTGACTTCCTGTTGCTACTACAAGGCTCTGAACTAAGTAAAAGAAGCAGAAACAAAAAAGATTAGCGTCAACAAGAATTAAGTGCAAAAAAAGTCATGATAGTGAGGAAGATAGTCGATTAAAAAAAAAAAAAAACTTAGATCGTTTCAACTTCTGCCATTCATTTTTTGTCGTTTCCATCCAACGGTGTCTTCTTTTTATCAGTCTTGATACTTCCAGAAGAGGCAAGCAATGGATAATAATAATAAAAATGAAGGTGATGCAAAGGACCCAAATAACAAATAAAGTAATACTGGATGCAGGAGCCTCTCTGCGGTTAATGCCCTTGGTGGAGTGTGGCCTAGGAAGGAAATTTTGTTTGGTGTGGTGTGAGAGCGTAATATGGTACACAGTGTTGAGCTGTGAGGTGGGATGTGGTGTGGCGTGGCTTCAGTAAAGTCGCGTAAGTCTGCAGTAATGAAAAGCCTCGTGTCCAAAAAGCATTGGTGAGAGACAGACGAACAGGGCCTTTCCTAGAGGTGATCCTTGCATCTGAAAATCAGTCCCCTCCGGAATCTTTGAACTAATGTACGTAAGACATTATTGTTACTTGACCCAGTTTCCCAACCACTGGACCACCAAGTTAACCTCTTTGTGACCTGCGTCCCCGATATGGGACAGAACTGGGCGTTTTCAAAATTTAATAAAGAAGGGAATCCCGGAATAGGGATCTGTGAGCTTCGCGACTATGAGCCGACAAGTGGATGGCGGTACGCCTAGCACCCTGCCAGCAAAATCCCTCGCACAGGAGCTCTGGGCACTAAGGGGTTAACTGGAAGAGACTGATCCCCAGCTTTAGCAGAGACATCTGGCACTGCTGGGGTTAATGATGGTTATATCTTATCTAATTCGCAAGGTCTTTTCAGTGGTGAAAGCTAGAAATATTAATCACAGAGCACAGCAACGCCCTACCCAACCTTTGATCTTGACCTAATTTTTTTTCTTCATTATTAGCAGCATTAATAGAAGCACTGCTTCCCATCTCTGCATAGCATGTGTGTGCAGCCTTTGACCGTATTGGATTCAAACAGCCATGGTTAAATTCAGTGCCATGAAACAACACGCTGACCTGTGATTTTTACCTTTCACAGATCTTCACCATAAATGTGTCATTGCGTCCCAGTCCCACACAAAATGTATGTGACATTTTGATTTAAAAATTATCAGCAATTGATGTGATAGTTTACGTACATGCAAACATATATACATACAGTATCTATATCTACAGTATATCTATTTCTCTCTCTCTCTCTCTCTCTCTCTCTCTCTCTCTTTATATATATATATATATATATATATATATACAGGGTGTTTCAAAAAAAGTGTACCGATTTTAAATCCATGTCATTCATTTATAATCTAACTTTTCAGATTGTAGTTTCTCATGAAGTGGCATTTACAGCTGAGCAAAAAATCAAAATTGTTCAATTGTGGTATGAGACCAAATCGTACGTCATGGTCCGTCGTCTGTACTGCCACGAGCACCATGTCAGGACACGTGATGCACCAAAGAATTATTTCCACTGCTCTCACTTCTGACTTCTGTACCTTGTTGGAGGGACAGAAGTCAAGAATGAGAGCAGTGGAAATGAGTTATTTGAGAGGAGCCTGTGGAGGCAGATGGTGAGACAGATTGACTGATAAGGAAGTGAAGGAGTGTTGTGGTGTGGATCTGGATGTGATAGGAAGCGTTGGGAGAAACACATAAAGGTGGTGTGGCCATGTGGAGATGATGGAGAGTAAGAGACTGACGAGGAGAGTGTGTGTGAGTGAGGTGGAAGGAGGGAGGGGAAGGGAGAGGCCAAGGATGAGATGAAGGGATGGAGTGGAGAGGTATATGAGAGAGGGGTATGTGAGCTGGGAGCAGATCAAGTGAAATGGCGGGGGACAGAGCGACATGGAGGCGATTTATTTGTGGCCACCCCTTACAAGACTAAGGCGTCTGGCAATAGATAGATAGATAGATAGATTTGTCAAGCATTTTGAAAGCAAGGGAACAGTCCACAGCATACACAAGGGCAATAGCGGACGTCCAGCAGCAACCACAAAGAATCACTTGAACACTGATGCTGTGCACTACTCAACCATCAACAGCCCCAAGAAATCTCACCGTCGCCGCTCCCAGGAGCTGGGAATGTCTCCCAGCAGTGTGTGGCGTATTATGACCAGGGAGCTCAAGCTATTCCCTTATATCATATCGGTTCAGCACAAACTAACAGCTGAAGACATACAAAGAAGGTACACCATGTGTGAGTGGCTCAGCCAAAAGCTTGAAAGCACACAGGGATGGATCATTCACATCTGGTTTTCCGATGAGGCACACTTTCACATCAGTGGTGCCATCAACAATCATAACAACATCTTCTGGGGCTCAGAACTACCAGAGGAGATCCAAGAGAGGCAGATGATGGGCCCAAAGGTCACAGCCTTCGTGGCATACAGTGCTAGGCATGGGTTACTGGGTCGCTACTGGTTTGAAGAAGGTGGTCGAACTGACATGGTACTCGTGGCAGTACAGACGACGGATCATGACGTACGATTTGGTCTCATACCACAATTGAACAATTTTTATTTTTTGCTCAGCTGTAAATGCCATTTTATGAGGAACCACAATCTGAAAAGAAAAAGTATGCAAGTTAGATTATAAAGGAATGACATGCCTTTAAAATCGGTACACTTTTATTGAAACACCCATATTTATATATATATATATATATATATATATATATATATATATATATATATATATATATATATATATATATATATATATATATATACAATAGTTGTGAGTAGGGGGTTCCTAAAATGCGCCATCGGAATGTCAGGAAGAATGTTATTATGAAATGCATTAAAAACACCGGTAGCCAAAGACCAATTCTCTACCAACCAACCTCACGAAACTCAGCCGATCATTCACACAACAAAATGAAAATGAAAATGAAAATATGCTGGGTTACAACGCAGAATAAACAATCAAATGTAGCGAGTTTTGTTCGTACTTAGAAAAAAAAAAAAAGTTTCTCTCGCCTCTCCTAAATGTAATTGTCCATTTCAAAGCAACAAGCACGAAGAGAGTGCTAATTGTGCAAGCTGCTCCATTTGCTTAATTTCCTGAATGTGAAGAAGTAGAAAAATGTCGAGGAAAGGAAGTACAATGATGAAAGAGAGAGAGAGAGAGAGATCGTTTTACTGGGACAAGATGAGAAATGGGGATAGTATAAGGCGAAAAAATATACAAGGAATGCCCCTACTTACAGATCTGTGGTAGGAAAATGAGTATGAAAAAGGAGGAGGAGGAGGAGACTTTATCATTTTGTGTTTCCAGGTTATTTAATTAAGTTCCGGAGAGAATTTTCACATGGAGAAATTACATATAGGCTCAATTAAAACCTTCAGAACTAGAGGCTTGTCTAACATCACTTGATGATGGCAACAATGCAAGGATATAGGCCTTCACTTTGAAAGGGATACGAGAATGGATGGGTAGTTGTGAAGAAAGAGAAGAATAGGGAAGCAAGAAACCGGGGAAAATATGTATTCGTTGGAAACAAAGAAGAATAGGGAAGCAAGAAACCGGGGAAAATATGTATTCGTTGGAAACAAAGAAGAAAGGGAAGTGGAAAGAATCCCAAATAATAGAATGGAGAGATTAAAAAGTTAAAGAAAATGGAAGGAAAGACGAGAAAGTATTTAAAGGATGGGAAAAACAATTAGGAAAAGAAGAGGAGCAGAACTGAATATGGAAATGAGGCGAGAACATAAGGGAATGAAAGGGAAAGGATCATGAAAGACAGAACGAGGGAGAGCAATAAGCAGAAGGAATAAGAGTAAGCATGGAACAGTTGAGAGAGGAAGAGAAGAGGAGGAGGATGGAATAGAAAAATGAATCAAGCAAGTGAGAATATTGGGAAAAGAAGATCGGTAATACCAAGGAGAAGGATGAAGAAGGATGAAGATTTTGAAAAAGACATGGAACAGAATGGAGAGAAAGGAGGAGAATAAGTACCAAAAAAGTGAGAGTGTGTGTGTGGGGGGGGGGGAAGGATAGCGACAGAAAAGCATAATGAGAGAAATCAATGAAAAGAAGAGAGGCGAGAAAGAAGAACCAAGAGATGACCACGAGGAAGGAAACAGCAAACGAAAACAAAAACGACAGGTTAAAGACCAACTTAACTAAAGGAGAGGGAAAAATGAAAAAGATAGCGTGATAAAGAGAAAGAAGAAAATAGGGAACTATTTAGATTAGAATGTAAACAGAGATGAAGGAGGAGAAAAGCAATGAGAATGAATTAGAAAGGTGAAGAGAGGAAAGAAGCTTAAAGATAAAAGAAATATAACAAAGAGAAAGTGAACTTTGAAATATAGATCAGAGAAGAATAAATGGCAGAAATGTAAGGGAAAAAATGGAGCGTGTGTGTGTGTGTGTGTGTGTGTGTGTGAGAGAGAGAGAGAGAGAGAGAGAGAGAGAGAGACTATCAGACCCTCAAAACAGTCGCAGGTGTGTATAAGATTTGGTTCACACACAGCACACTAGCGTATTTCTAACTATATTTTTCGTCTCTCCCCTGGTAGAATAAAGATTTGAAAAAGAGGGAGGGTGTTAACGTTATTTATGTTTATTTATTTATTTACTCTGGGCAAAAACTTTCGAGTCCGTTGCCATTGAAACAACCGTCCCAAGTGCCTTCACTAGTTATCACTTCGGCGATAATACCCACGCCATTCCTATATACGTGCTGGCGCAGTTTCATTCAGGCCCGGTGTCATGTTATTAGCAGGGTGTTTTTATCGTATGTTAGTCGTGTGAAAGTGCCATAGTGTTTTCACCAAACTCAGACTACCAATATATTCCCAGTCCCATCCTGTAATCGGATTCGTGTTCTCGGACAGCACCATTATTTAACTAGTTGACCATGATCTGCCACCAGACTATACATAATGCGCATCGCACTGAACACCTGTTTTAGTATTTCCTAAATTAGTAGGCTGGGGTTTAGGGAATATTTATTTCACATAAACGATGGAGAAATTATTGTATTCACATTTGGAGATGTTTATTGAGTAGATAACTGATTCCATAGACTGGGATCATTTGTAAGTATGAATACAGATAGTGCAGCGCTCGCGTACGTGTGTGTGTGTGTGTGTGTGTGTGTGTGTGTGTGTGAGTGAATAGGAGAGGCGGTGGGGGAGTTGGAAAGGGGGAAAGAGGTAAAGAAATGAAAAGAGAGAAAAAGCAAGAGGGCTTGTTGTTTTCTCTCTCTCTTTTTTTTTTTTTTTCTAGCGATTGTTCCCGTTTTCCCTTCATCGACATTCGTGTTTCCCTCACTTCTTCCATACAGTCATATTTATCCCGTCCCTCCTCTCTCTATGCTGTTCTTTCCATTGTACTCGTCCCCCCCCCCCTTATCTTATTTCTATCTTCTTCTTCTTTCCATTTTCTATCTTGATTCTTTCCTTCCTTTCTATATTCTTCATTACTGTGTCCTTCATTTTCCTACATACACTGTCTCTTCTTTTTCCTTAACTCTATTTCATCCATTCTTACTGCATGCTCTCTTCATCCTCAACATTCTCTCTTTTCCGTCTTTCATCTTTCCCATTAATTTTCAATAATTGCGCCCTCCTCGTCCTGCTTCATACCCAGTTTCTTAAATTTCCTTCTTGTTTCTATCTCTCTCATTCCTTATCTCCCCATCTGTTATCCCTCATTCTGTTTCATAATCTCACTCCACATCCCTCATACACATGGGAAAATGATTCACTCTCCCGCCAGTCTCTCCACTTTGAAAGGCCTCCCATAAGCACAATATAATCATCCGGAATGACCAATAATAGAGAAGAAAAGACACCTCAGCAATGAACCTGTTACTAATCGTCTGCATGTAGCTAAAAAAAAAAAAAAGTACATAGCGTTCTCAGTCGATTAATAGTGTATGTTTTATTCACACTACAGGCAGTTTCATCTTAAAGGAGTAAAATCGTCTACATGCACGAATATATTAATCAAATGTCGTCGTACTGAAATGAATAATGATTATTTCTAAAACCTTCAAAATAAAAACCTCTCTCTCTCTCTCTCTCTCTCTCTCTCTCTCTCTCTCTCTCTCTCTCTCTCTCTCTCTCATTTACTTTGCACAGCAAAATTTTTCAGTACCCATCGGTTATCAATAAGGACAACGGCACCTTCGATCTTTGTACCATAACTGTGGCAAATCCCCGTCATATCCAAAGTGTCTCGCTTTCAGAGATAACACTCACAACTATAAAACCTTTATTCTAGGATCGTTTTCTAAGAGGCTTTGCGGATTTCATTACATCTAATTCTTTCCATATTTCAAATCAATACATTTTCATGCCATTTGTGCAAAGTAGTTACCGAAATGAAATAATGGAAAACAACAGTGCGCAATATGCAAAATATGTCAGGAAAGAAATGGTACACGAATCCTCCTACGTCTATCCTCCTACGTCTCATAGAATACATACCCAACCTGACAAAGATCCCTAAACTTACTCAGCTCGGTGATAAAGGGAATATACATATACTCTCTCTCTCTCTCTCTCTCTCTCTCTCTCTCTCTCTCTCTCTATATATATATATATATATATATATATATATATATATATATATATATATATATATATATATATATATATATCATCATCAGCAGCAGCATCAGCCGTTGAGGTCCACTGCAGGGCCGGCCTATCCCTACCGAAGCAGGGACGATACAGCCAATGTATCTCTACCCAGTGGCTTAGGCTGTCTGGTAGAGACTGTATGTAGGGTGAGAAGTGCTTGTGAGTGTGATTGTAATGTTGGAGTGGCTTTAGATGTGTGTGTAGTCTGTGAACCAAGTGTAATCGGCCCGCCTTAAGCCGACTTGGTGCAAGCGTACTAGTATGCGACATTGGTTCAACCACAGCACCCCTTACGTCCGCCAAAGCGGTCAGTGGCTCGGTGAACGCTTCCCAAAGTTTTTCCAACTCTGGCGGGAGGCGAACCCGCGTCCACCAGCGTGCGAGACGCACACTACCACTATACTATTATACCACGGAGGCTATATATATATATATATATATATATATATATATATATATATATATATATATATATATATATATATATATATATATATATATATATATATATATATATATATATATATATATATATATATATATATATATATATATATATATATATATATATATACCGGTATATTCCTTTAAGCATGGAAGTAAAAAAGTCACTGCATGACAGTATTGTGATAGACTCTAACGTATGGAAGTGAAGCTTGCTCCTTGTTGGAAGGGCACAAGTCAAGAGTGAGAGCAGTGGAAATGAGTTATTTGTGAGGAACATGTGCAGTTACATGGAGAGACATTGGCAAATGAGGAAATGAAGAAGCGTTGTGGTGTGGATGTGATAGAAAGCGATAGGAAAAGTACGTGGAGGTGGTTTGGCGATGTGGAGAGGATGAAGAGCGAGAGACTAACGAGGAGAGTATATGTGAGTAAGGCGGAGGGGGTATGAGGGAGGGGAAGGCCGAGGATGAGATGGAGAGATGTAGTGGTGAGGTATATGAGAGAAAGGGGTGTGAGCTGGGGGGAGAGCAACGAAACTGCAGAAGACTGGAAGACAAGAATGCGACTTGTTTATAGCCACTCCGTACAGGATGATGACGACTGGCAATAGAGAGATATTATAAGTGAATGATAAGGAAATTTTATGACAATATTCTGTACTAATAATTAATATGAGCATACCAGTTTATTGGGAGAGTATTTAACTGAATTAATGAACACAAGAGAATGATAAAATACTTATCTATGTTACTGTTATGAATAACAGAATTACATTAATATACCGGTAACACCTGCTTATACAGGAATCACAATGGTATCGCGAGGGAATAAGTTCTCGTAATACGTAAATAATGTTCACATAATTATTGAGTGTCCACACGTCTTCACACAATTCAACACTGTATAATAGAGGTGGAATGGGCCGTGGCATGACCATTTCATCGTAGTCCTACTCAAATTTCTCCAACTTCAGCATCAAGTTTTAATTTGTTCTCGTCCCTTTCACATTTAGTAAGTGTAACTGTTTTCCTTGTTCCATGTTATAACCTAATCTCATGGAGTCTTATTTCCATACATTTAACTCAGTAAGGGAAAAAAAATCATAATGACCAAAAATCCAAGTAGAGTGAATGCAACAAGAGGATGTATAAAATATGGGCTTAAAAAAAGAGTGATACAGGAAGTGAGCCATTTGAACGTTCTCGAACTCAGAATTGTTTTGGTAATCATTCATGCCTAGTTCAAGAGAGGTAATACTTGAATTATCAAACGGGAAAACAGAAGATATATTTATCGCTGCAAAAATTTAAAAGTTCTGTGAACGAATAGCATAGTGTTGACGGGTTGGGTAGCTAAAGAGAGACCTTGACTTGATAAAGCAATAGTCTAGAGTACTGTAAAGATCAGAAGCTTCGTGTGAATTAACAGGAATGTTCGGAGAGGTAACACTAACAGATGACGGTGCACGAAAAGTAAGGTAAGTTACTTGGTGTAAGTGAGTATGGAAAACGGGTACGTTGGGAGCAGAGGTAAAAAAACATGCAGAAGCATTAGTCTTGACCCAAAGGTTACGTACTAAAGCATTCTCACACGGGCCAGCTATGATAGGAAGGATGATAAAGAGGAATGCCGGATAAAGACGAAAGGACTGAGCACCGGATGAATAGGGGTATTAAGGGTTTGATGGGACAAAAATCAGATGTACGCGAGCTGAGGTATATTGCTAAGTCATACACAATAGTCTTGACCCAAAGGTTACGTACGTACTTAAGCATTCTGACAAGGGGCAGCTGTGATAGGAAGGATATTAAAGAGGAATGCCGGTCGTAGACGAAATGACTGAGCAACGGACGAACACGAGTATTAAGGATTTGATGGGTCAAAAGTCAGATGTACGTGAGCGGATGTTTATTCCTAAGTTATCATGACTCAGGCGCTGCCAGATTGTCATGAACTGGCAGTGGCCGAATGCCTCTTGCCAAATCATGACATTGGGTAACACACACAAAGAAAACTCTTTTTTATCTTTGCCTGAAAGATTGCATTAGAGCGAGAGATCGACTAGACTCCGGGGGTGTAACACAACTCTCTCCCATTAAAACATAAAGGAGTAACATGGAACCTTTAAGAATAATGTGAAGTCCTGATGGTACAGTACGTCTACGGGTCTACATCTCACAATAGACAATGGCAGATTGTTTCAGAGTTGACTTCCTGCAATTATGAAGAAATGGAAGTATCTGTTAACTCTGAGATTCTAAAGCTCGTCAGAAAATGGAAAACACACAACAGTTACGATTGTAAACATCTAAGCACCTTAACTCTTCTGATCAGACGATATTCTTTCTATTATAGTCTGAAGTATCTATAATATTATGAAGTTGTTTATGTATGCAACAATCTAAACAAATAATCATCTTGGAATGATGACGCTTTTGTTATTCTATTCTCTTTTCTGTCACATCATCTTATTAATCTTAGTGGTGCACCTCTCGTAGATGAAGGGTTTCCACATTCCTTCAGGTGACGTATCCTACGTTGTATTCTTGCTACTTTTGGACGATTTCAGTCCACTTTGGAAAAATGTTAGTCGCTCTTCCTCACAGAGATGTAGATATAGCCATGAGATAAAGAAATCGTCAGCTCTAAACCACTCTGTGTCCATTGAAAATAAAAAATTAGAATATCCACTGTTCTTACTCGCGTCTTGTGTCTCATGGGGCCATCACATGAAGGAGCACACACACACACACTCATACACACACACACACACACACACACACACACACACACACACACACACACACACACACACACACACTTTATTTTTTAGCCCAGCTTGAAGCGACAATATTCGCTACACATAATCCCTTATGGTTCCAGACTTATGTTTTAACACGTACCTTTCTGTGCAGTGATTTCATTTTTACATTTTTAGTACCGTGTGGGAAATGAGCACCGACCTTGTACGACATGGACTGAATGAGTAGATACTTGAAGGGGGGGGGAGAGAGAGAGAGAGAGTAAAAGGCATAATATTTTGTGAATTTGAATGGAGTCATGGTTTTTGCACTGGAGGACCAGTGTCCGTGGTAAGAGTCGTCCAAACAGCTGAACGCAGGTATCACCACCTAGGAGATGAACTAGAAAAATAATAAAGAAATGAAAGAAAACTCAGTAATGTCGCACCCACGAAATTTGACCAAAAAAAAAAAAAAAAAAAAAAAAAAGTGGTGCCAGGCACAACAAACCTCGACTGACAGCAGTTATTTCATTGCTATTAAAATCTGACTCGTTTCTGCCATTTAGTGTCAGTGCACAATAAGAGTCTAAGGTAATGGTGCAAATGATTTCATGTTACACCCTCTGAAAATCCGTGATCTTGCGTTTGACCTTTCGAGGTCACTCAAGGTCAAAGGTCATGCTGCCAAATGAAAACCTATGTGAGACTTCGTATATCTTGGTAATAGTAAATATATCTTCAACGAGTTTCAGTTTGGCCTTTGAAGGTCACTTACGGTCAAAGGTCAAAGTACCGATTAATAACCCATATGGGATTTCCTATATGTTCGTAATAGTAAATATCTCTATCTTCAACCAGTTTCGAGTTATAGCCCCCTGAATATCCATGACCTTAAGTTTGACCTTCCAAGCTCACTCAAGTTCAAAGGTCTTGGTGCCAAATGAAAGCCCATATTACGAGTTCCTGTATGTTCCTAATAGTAAATATCTCTACCTTCAACCGTTTTCAAGTTATAGCCCTCTGAAAATCCGTGACCTTGCTTTTGACCCTTCAGAGTCATTCGATTACCTCCAAAATTTAATCATTTTCTTTTGGGACCAGTATCACATATCCTGAAAGTTTCATGTAATTCCATTCAGCCGTTTTTTCTGTAATGTTGTTAATGAACAAAGAAAAAAAAAAATCGACTAAAAACAATACCTCGGTGACTCCATTCGGGCGAAGTGAAAAAAGAAAAAAAAATCCAGGGACTTGTACTTCTATCGCATTTCTTTCTCGTTAAAGATTGAAGAAGCCGTAGACCTGAAGAGTTTACGTCGAGAGAAAATCAGAATCTTTCACTCGGCAAACTGCTGAATATCTTCAAGTTTTCCTGTCAACAAAACTCTTCCAAATAAAGCCTGGGACCTGATATTTTTTACGTGGAGGAAAAATATATTCCACAAAATTCCTGGAACCGACGCATTTCTCCCTATATTTCATGTCAAAAAGCCTACCTGTCTATCTATAGCCAGACGCTATGGTCCCGTAAACGGTGGTTGTTTGTCCTGAATTAGTACTGTATTTTTTTTTTTTTTTTTACATATAGGCCCTGAAGCCTTTGCTCAGAGTCAGACACATAAAAGAAAAAAAACTCCGCCAACCCACTTGTTGACACGTATGGAACACCTATGGGCTAAGTACATGATTATCACAGAGTGTTGTAAATGGTTTCCTGGCTTACAGGAAACCGTTTAGCTTGTCACTCAGTGTAAAGCCATGTGAAAAAGAAAGAGGAATAATAAAAAGTGACAGGAAGGATGTAAGAAATAGGAAGAGAGGAGGGCAGATACAGAAAAAGGATGATAGAGATGAAGGATGAAGTAGGCAGCACTACGTCAAGTGAATGGATGATGGTCGCCACCACTTACAAAGAAAAAAGACAGAATAAAGAAATTCAGAGAAGTATTATTTTTTTCCTTCATTTCCTATGAAGACCTAGAAGACAAATGACCGGGAAAATAGATCCATGGATTTGCATCTTTGTTATGGGAAAGAAAAGATCCCCCAACAAAAATCCAAGGAACTGAACACTTTTTCCTTTTTTTTTTTTCGTTTGAACAGATGTTCTACAAGTGAGTATTGTTATATCATAAGAAAACATAGAACCAAAAACCGCAAAATCTGTTCCTTCCAAAGGAAGCTGAACGTTCAAGATTTGTTCATTTCGAGATGATTTGACAGTAGCCTCCCTCCTCTTCTTCCTCCTCCTCCTCTTCATCTTCCTCCTCCATTCCTCTCCCTCTGCTCCCTCCTGACCCCTTCAACCTCCTCTTCCCTGACAGTGACACCTTTCCCCTTCCAAACACCCCCTCTTTCCCTCACCTCCCTACCTCTCTTTACCCTCCACGTCCAACCTTTCTCCCTTCCCTTCTCACCTCCTGTCATTCCCATCCCCTGCTCTCCCCCTCCCACTTCCCTTACTACCCTTTCATTCCCCTTTCCTTCCTATCCTCCTCCCTCTCGTGTCCATCATGCATTAATATACGGCCTTTCATCGTCATATATATTATTCGTGGCCCACACCTTGCAAGGATATACAGAATTCCATCCTCGTGTACCTGTATATTGCTCATCGCTCAAACTTAACATTTACCAAACACCATCAATTTTCAGTGTCAGTTTTTTCTCCTCTCACTGCTCCAGTCGACGATGCCCTCATAAATGCATTTAATTTTCACTCGAGCTCACAAAGGGTTATATTTAAGTTTTCCTCTATGTTTTTCGGCAAGCAATCCGTTTACGCTCCACCACGTATAATCTCATGTCGCTAGTCGATCGCTCTCCTGAACTTAATAAATTTTCTTGGCTGTAGCAAGACTAAAACAACCATTTTTTTTTTTTTTTTTGACAAAAGTTAAGAACGTCATGTAACACAGTTTTTCCCCTACCCTAATCCTTTTATCCTCTATCAGATAAACTCCTCCTTTCTTTACTACAAGGCTCTCCTAAGCTGAATAGATTCATCTGGCGGTAGCAGGAACATAATGAACTAGTGGTAGCAGGAAGATAATGTAAAGAATTGCGTGTATTACCCAATCCCTTGGCCCTCAATCAAGTGACCTCCTTTGGCTACGACAAGGCTCTGCACCAAGTAAAATTGTCTGACAGAAGCAGGAATACAAAAGATTAGCAGCAACGAGAATTAACTGTAAAAACTTCATAATACTAAGGAGGATAACCGAATATAAAAAGAGAACCTGGATCGCTTAAATGTCTATCATTCATTGTCTGTCTTTTCAGTCCAACGGCGTCTTCTTTCTATCGTTCTTGATACTTCCAGAAGAGACAAGGAATGAAGAATAATAATTATCAACGTGATGCGAGGGAAGCCAATAACAAATGAAAGAAAATCATTCGGGAACCGTATGCTAATCTCCCGCCAGAATATGCCGTTGGCCAAGTCCAAGATCTAGGCCATATCTTGACACCCTGAAGGTTTTATGTTAATAGCTCAAGCCGTTCATGAAATATAATGGTGCTGACAGCAGGCGATAAAGACTGGTTGACCTTTGGCAGCCATTTTGGTGACCTTGACCTTGACCCAGAGTGACCATTTTCGAACTCGTCCAAGATTTTGGCCATATATTGATACCCTGAAGGTTTCATATTGATAGTTCAAGCCGCTCATCAGACATAATGGTGCTAAAGGCGAGTGACAAAAACTAGTTGACCTTTGGTAGCCATTTTGCTGATTATGACCTTGGCCCCGAGTGCCCATTTTCGAACTCGATCATGATTTTGGCCATATCTTGATACCATGAAAGTTTCGATGTTGATAACTCAAGCCATTCCTGAGATGTAATGGGAACACACACACACACACACACACACACACACACACACACACACACACACACACACACACACACACACACACACACACACACACACTCACACAGGCAGGCAAAAACATTATCGCTCCGCCTTCTAATAAAGGTATAGTAGATTTGGAAGCGATAATAAAGCAATAGTAGATCTGGAAACTTCCCTACGATTAATGCCCTTCGTGGGGTGTGATCTGGGAGGGAGACTTTGTGAGGTGTGGTGTGAGAGCATTATATGTATGATGTATTGTGTTGTGCGTTGGTATGTGATATGGCGTCGCTTCAATAAAGTCTCTGAAGTCTTCAATAGTGAACTACCTCGTGTCCAAAAGGCACTGGTAAGAGACAGAAAAAAAGTCAGTTCCTAGAGATAGTCTTGCATTTGAAAATCATTCCCTCCTGAAGCTTCGAACTAATGCACATTAAGACGTAATTGTTACTCTACCCAATTATCAACTAGATCACCATTTAACTGAGAGGGACTGACACTCAATAGCAGAGATATCTTCCAATGCAAAGGTTTATGATAGCTATATCTAACCTTTCCAATTCGCAAAGTCTTTTCCATGGTAAATAAGTAAAATGACTGATCAGAAAGCACAGCAATGCTCTACTTAACCAGTGATCTTTACCGTAAGCTTGTCCCTTCATCAATCATCAGCAGTAACAGTAGTGCTTCTTCCCATCTCTGGATAAAATATGTGTGCAGACTTTGACTGAAATGAATTCAAGCATTCATGAGGTAATGCAGCTCCACGAGAATTCGCCGTGACCCAAAATTATTGACCCATCACAGATCTGCACCAAAAGTGAGTCTGCTTCCCAGGCCCACACTAAATGTATGTGTTAATTTTGATCGAAAAGGAACCACTCATTGATGAGATACTTCGTTTAAGTACTTACATACAGACAGACAGATATACATTATATATATACTTAAATGTAGATGTGTCTTCCTGTTTGTATATATATATATATATATATATATATATATATATATATATATATATATATATATATATATATATATATATATATATCAGGACTCCATATTATAATTACAAATCATAACAGATAGCATGATGGATAGATAGATAGATAGACAGACAGATAGAAGCAGCAAGTCAGGGGATGAGATAGGTAGTGTGTCAGGGAGAATCGAGCAATGGTAAACATGCTTACACACTCTAACTCAAGGAATGCTTGATAGGCATATGAGCAGCGCCTCGTGACCATACACACACATACACACATACTCACACACAGGCTTCTAGAAACTTCACATCAGTATATTTCAAGTGACACGACCACTGCTAAAATAGGAATTTAGGAAGCAGAGCTCAGAAGGAGGTTAGCCTTAGAATCGACAGGTGGTGGAGAGGAGACAAGCTATAGAACCATCAGGTAGTGGAGAGAATGAATAAGAAGAGAGGTCCAACTAGACTTACTTAGTATATTAAGTCTCTGTATATTACATATGCTGCACAACTTAGTCTTTCTCTGAAGATAATAAATCAAGATCAACTCCCTGTATTTATCTTTAACTCCTCCTGCTCTTAAATTAACTCAAGACTCACCTATTACAAGAATTAAGAGCTACATATATAAAAAAGTTGGCTACAAAGCTTTAACATTAAATGGTGGCAGTCTACGAGCCTACGAGTCTACGAGTCTACGAGCATACAATAGCAACGACGAGTTACGAGTGAGGATCAACAAGCTCTACGATTAATTACAAATAACAAGTCTGCAAGACAACTCTATAATCTTCACGCAACTTCAAGCAGCAGCAAGAAGAATGAAAAAAAACAAACAAAGCAAGTAAAGGAAAAGAAAGACCAGAGCAACAAGCACAGAAAAAAACAACACTCTCTCCCACCTACCTCAATTGCTGACGCAGAGGTCAAGACACACAGCAAAACACCAGAGCCACATTTATAACGCATCTTACTCACCTTTCCTCACCCAGGTTACTCATCGCTACTCAGTTACTCACCACAGCTACCAGTCTGGGAAGCCAACGTCACCATATGTATTTGCTGAGACAACGCCACACCAATCAACGTGTGACTGACACCAGGCACTTCTCACCCACTACTCATTACTCATTATTCACATAGCTCCTACTCATACTCATTTATTTCCACAGTATTGAGTTGGAAATTCGACGTTCTATGATGAGGTTCGCCTGTGACTACAGCTGTTAACCACTACTTGCACCAGGCCATGGAATTTCCTGAGTAATATCGTCCATCAACACAGCCCTAGAATTATCGAGAGGAGATCTTCATTCAACCCTGCATATCTTCCGAAATCGACTGTTGCGTCGACATTCCTCTCCGATCTGTATCAAGTGTGTGTAATTATACTCACTCATTTCTTCTCAGTGCTAAAATTAGGTATATTCAACTCCATTACTTATTTTTATATATACACTTGTACACTCACACTCTATCATTTATTACAACTCATTTACTCATCTATTTAGTAAGGACATAAACAAAAGACGTATTTCATAACACCATACCTTAGCAACATGAGTTCTTTTTAGCTAAGTGATATGAGAGGGATATTTTTGCCCCCACCCGTGTTAATACCAGATGATACACAATTAGGAGAGCACCAAGGCAACACACCCATTGTACAAACCTCAACACAAATTAAAGGTCAAGAAACAATTACGTCAGTTCTCGATGATGAGTGGCAAACCCCCTCTGACGTAGCTAGTGAGGACTTTGTCTCTGATTTGCATACCTATGAAAATATACTTAAAAGGGTTCATCCCTCCGGCAAATTCTTTTCCACTATCCCCTCACACAACGATAAACAAGTCCAAGTTAAATTAACAGAGCAACCAGTGAAAATGAACACCACAGATCAAGCTCAGATATTTGTTTATCATGAAGATAAATCTGCCCCAAAATTCTCTGGCACAGAGAAAGATCGTATTGACGTCATTTCATTGGTCAATCAGTGTGAACAAATCTACATCAAACGACATATCAAAGATGAACAAGAGAAAATTGCTATTTTTTCATCTTGCATAAGCCAGGAAAGATGTCTGGCAAGCGACTTACTAAGATCAGATAAGCTCCTCAAGGCTAAGACATATGATGAATTTAAAACCGAATTTTTGAAGAAATTTTCTGGAGGCATGAACTTCTTGCTAGGTATAATCCCAGAATTACATAAGATTGTAGATCTTGTAAGGGAGCACACTACAAATCATGTGCTGAGTGAAATAACTGCTGATGTCTCCACGATCAAAAGGACATTACTAGCTACCGTAGAAAACTCAAACTGGATAACAGGAGATGGAAAGATGTCCCCAGACCTCGTCAAGGACATCATTGGTTATATAGCTGCCTTGTGTAAATTACCTGATAGGACCCTTAAGATCCTCAAGACGATCGCGTACACCCCAGGCATGTGCTTACTAGACTTAATGAACGAGGTAGAGATGCAGTGTAGTAAAGCAGGGATGGTTGAAACTCAATCAAATTCTAGTAGAATGAGAGTGTCTGAGACAGTATCAGCTGTGAAAACAGCTACAACTACCCCAAACAGAGAACAAAATCGATTGCGAACCGAAAGCAGACAGAGCAAACAACTAAACGTGTCAAGGGTACGATCACAAACACCAGGCTACAGGCAGTATCATAAGTTTCTGCGCAGCCCAAGCAGATCTCGCGCCACAGACACCACTAAATATGGGAAGTCACCTCGTAGATCACAGTCAAGAGATAGGTCCATTCCATGTCATTATTGTGCAAAACCAGGACACACTAGTAATGAATGCTTTATCAAAACAAAAGAAGATAGACAAAAGACACAAGGATTTGGTCCATTCTGTAGACAACATAGGTGCCAAGGGCACTGGACCAGTAACTGTAAAACGGTAGAAAAATTAGTGTCTATGTTCAAATCAGGGGAAGACCAAGTCATGACAAAAAACGAACAAACGTAAAGAAAAGCAAGTCTAAAATTCACATAGGAGACATGTTCAGAAATGAGTGTATCTTGATATCAGCTGTATGTGAGGATCAAAACGTTTCCTTATTTTTAGACAAAGGCTCTCCAGTGAACTTAATAACACAAGAAGAGATAAATAGAATTTTTAGAAATAAGAAGAAAGTAACTTTTCTGGAGGAATCTGATTTAGATTTATATAGGCTACAGTAGATGGAAAACAGATCACAGTAAAAGGTATGATAAGGTTAAACATCAGTTTCACAGAGACTACAAGACCGATCTCTGCATTTTTCTATATCGTTGAAAACTTAGCAATTAAAGCTCATATGTTACTGGGCTTAAGATGCATGAGAACAGAGAACATAACTTTACTCCCACAAATGAATGAAATAGATTTTGACAATGAATTCATATAGGAAATACCATCACAGCCCTCACCGATTAGTAAAAGAGAACCAAAAAGAATTGGTGATATAAAAAGCTTAAAGAAACATACACAAACAGATGAGTGTATAGATCCACTCACACCACCAGCCCCAGCCTCCATGATTAGAGACCCAGGTAACAGTACTGATTTATCAGTTTTTCCCACCCATCTCACCAAAGATTTAGTTATACCACCTACTTCCTATATGCAAGTTACCATAAAGAGCAAATTACGGAATAATACTGTTCTTGTCTTAGAAGAATTATGTAAAGTAAAGGGATTGTCAGTAGAAAACGCATTATGTCAGATGAACAACGAAGGGCAAACTCAGATATTCATAATTAATCATATGAATGGGGAAGTACAGTTGAAAAAAGGGACTTGCAGTGTTAATATTGAAAAATGTCCCGCCCCTGTGAAGGATATAGTTATAGCTGCAGTGACAAGTGAGATAAAATCGACAGATAGAGGAAGCATAAAAGAGAATTTAATTCACTCAGGTGAATTTGATGAAGAAAATGATTTGTGAACCCTGCTGGAAACACACAGGGACACCATAGCATTACCCGGAGAACAATTAGGGTGTACTAACCTGATTAATCACAAGATTAATGTGCACCCAGAAACACCACCAATTATCATTCCAGCATACAGAATCCCACAATCTCAGCGTACACTCGCAAACCAGTATGTCGATGAAATGTTAAAACTTGGAATTATTGAACCATCAGTCTCCCCGTGGAATGCCCCATTATTCTTCGAGCCCAAACGAAATGGAGAAATGCGTGCGATAGTAGATTACCGTAAACTAAACAATCACACAATCCCAGACCGATTTCCCAGGCCAGTGCTAAGCGACATCCTACATAATATTGGACCAGAAAATACTGTAGTTTCCACAATCGATCTTCTAAATGGATATTATCATATTCCGGTACAACAGGAGTCACGTAAATACACTGCCTTTTCCACAGATAGAGGACACTATCAATATAGAAGTATGGGAAGGACAGCACCAGGCACATTCCAGCGTCTTATGAATTACGTATTGTCCGGAATTTTAGGACAAGGAATATTTGTTTATCTTGACGATATTATAATCATTATAATCGCAACGAAAGATATCACAGAACATCTCAAGAAATTAGACTTACTCTTACAAAAGCTTGGTGATGCTGGTTTAAAAATTAAGCTTTCTAAATGCAAATTTTGCTTTAAGGAAATAAATTTCTTAGGCCACAAATTAAGTTCTAATGGTATTCACACCACTGATGACAAAATACAGGCAGTGAGAGATTTTCCTGAACCCACTACGACTGACGAAGTTAGACAATTTTTAGGTCTGGCTGGGTACTATAGATCATTCGTACCACAATTCTCTCATATAGCCTTTCCTCTATTCCAACTACTTAAAAAAAGATGCTATATTCCAATGAGAAGAAGAACAAAAAAAGGCATTTAATAATCTACAAATTAAACTAACAAATGCACCTTGTTTAGCATATCCGGATTTCACAATATCGTTTATTATCTGTACAGATGCATCAGTTAAAGGATTAGGGGCTGTACTGATGCAGAAAGATAAAAGAGGAAAGCAGACAAACAAAAGGTGCAGAGAAAAATTATTGCACTACAGACTTAGAGGCACTTGCAGTGGTTTTTGCATTACAAAAGTTTCGAGATTTGGTATATGGCTACGAAATACTCTTATTCACCGACCATAAACCACTAGTGGGTATGTTTAAAGAAAAACTCCTTTCTGGGAGAAGAGCAAGATGGAAATGTACAATCGAAAACTACAACATAAATATACACTATATACAAGGCAAAATGAATATAGTAGCCCACGCATTATCTAGGAACCCGAATACAATTCAGGTCGCGGCATTAGATCTCAAAGGGGACATCCCAAACCATGATGATATCGCAAAAGCACAAAGACTTGACCCAGTATGGTCTAAAGTTATCTACAAGTTAGAAAGTGGAGATGATATACAATTACCCAAACTGCATGTACCACTCGAACAATTCACAATAGTCAATAATACTTTATACAAGATCAACCCAGAACAACCAAAACGCCAAAGAAATACTACCCAATTGGTAGTACCTAATGACATGATACCCCAGGTATTACGAACGATACACGATAACCCAAATGCAGGACATCCTGGAAAGGATAGGACATTCAGACAAGCCCAGTTGTTATATTACTGGCCTTCATTACGAAAAGATATAAACAATCATGTAGACAGATGTGAATCATGTGCAAAACACAAAGGATACCCAATTTCTCCTGCACCAATGGGTAATTACCCTGTACCACATCAACCATGGGACGTTGTCGCTGTTGATTTACTCAAGATGCCATTATCATTCAATAATAACCAATACCTATTCGTAGCAACGGATCATTTTTCTCGTTATGTGATTTTAGCTCCAATTAAAGATAAAACAGCAGAGACAGTAGCAAAGGCAATAATAGATCCTATAATATGTCGCTTTACTACCCCAAAGGTACTAATAAGTGATAATGGAGAAGAATTTAATTCTGATATCTTACAAGAAATATGTAAACAATACATCAAAAAGGTTAACGTTTTAGCCTATCACCCAGCTTCTAATGGGTTAGTAGAGACACAAAACAAAAAAGTATCAAATGTGCTACAACACATTGTCAATGAAAATTATGCAAGCTGGGATGATTGGATTCCCAGAGTAGAAGCCTCAATTAATGGATCTATAAATAAATCCATAAGTGACACACCACATTTCATTATATATGGGACAGATAAAAAACTACTATGTGACCTAGAAGGTGACAGCATGCCCATATACAATTACGATGATTACTCTAAACTCCGTTTACGTGAATTCCAGGACACACACAAAAGAGTCAAAAAACAATTGACGATGTCCAAGGAAGAAATGACGGAGGCATTTAATAAAAAGGCAAGAGATTCCCATATCAGCTTAGGAGACATTGTTTATGGTATCATTCATACGAGAGACAATAAATTATCCCCAAAATTTGAGGGCCCATACAGAGTTATTAACATAAAGCAAACAAAGTTTTAATTAAGTCACTGTCAAGTGGCGAAGAGAAACAAGTTCATATTGACCATTTAAAGCGAGTTTCAAGGGAACTATCCAATAATTATTCAGCCTCGGATACAACCGAACAAGCGAACGTAACTCATGAAACCAATCAAGAAAACAACAATAATTACAAAAATAAATTAAGGTCATATACCAAACAATCAAACATAGGTGCAACTGTTCCAATAAAATCTACAGTACATCATTTACGAAATTTAAATATCGATTTAAACTCCTTCTATAAATGAAATAACAATCAAGTTATTGTTCTACGTTAGTCAACCGTAACGCACATCATCACTATCATCGACCACAGCATGACCATATTAGAAAATTAATAGATTTTTTTTTTTGTCGGTAGGTAGCGATGAAGGGACTTATATTATGGATTCTCCTCTACATAGCAAGAGGATATGCGCACTTAGACCCCAACACATAGTACGGCAAAGATGCCTCATAGCTCCAACGGCCACGACGTCAATCGTGAAAGATGTCATGAGTACTGAAATAAGTCTGGATTACTAATATGAATTCCCTTCTTATCTAGAAAATATCGGAAGACCAATGAGAACCCTGGACTTCATGATAGGAGGCTATGTTTCACAAGCACATAACACAAAGGATGTGGATGAAATAGTGAAGTTAGCGAAATGGAAAATAGAACAGGCTAAGTCAACTATGCTCATCATGATCCAAGATCTCCCATCTCATGGAACGGAGGTATTGAGCGACAAGAACAACATCGCACGTACTCGCCAAAAGCGCAGTTTGTTCGACCTGGGTGGCGCAGTTCTTGGGAACATCTTTGGATTGGCTACAGAGGAAGACCTTAAAGAAATAAACAACAAATTTAATAAAATAGCTAAGGTACTAACATACCAAGATAAATTCATCACAGGACAGAACTCAGCAATGAAGACAATCGTGAAAAATCTGAAAAAGGCGGAAAACATAGCTCGCGAAAGTGTTGATAAAATAAATGACATGGAAGGTAACATACCACTTTTCCAACACTTCTCCATCATCACGGAACACATTGACACAATTCTTCTCCAGTTAGACAACACTAGAGTTCGTTACAGGGCACTTATGCAAGGAATTTCGAATGCCGGTGATGGCAAGATCACAATTAACTTACTTCCAGTTCATGAGCTACTTCAGATAATTAGTCAAGGTATACATAAACATAAATTGAAGCCCTTATTCAGAAGTAGGGAATTCATGCAATATTATCCATATTTAGAAGCAACACTAACACCAACATCAGTAGTAGTTCATGTACCATTCATGACTGACGGCCTGTTCACAGTATACCAAATACACCCCTTCCCTTCTAAGAATAATAACACTTTGGTCATCATCATCAACACAGACAC
The DNA here is from genome assembly GCF_032717465.1 of Coenobita brevimanus. Lineage (NCBI taxonomy): Eukaryota > Metazoa > Arthropoda > Malacostraca > Decapoda > Coenobitidae > Coenobita > Coenobita brevimanus. Next base: position 19,858,349 of record NC_137063.1, on the reverse strand, counting down.
CGAACTCATCATGGTCTCCAAGAGACGGAACACTGTCACTATCGCAAGTGAATCAACGATTGAACGAAAGCGCCGCACATCCTTACATGGTATTCACCTTTGTCCTGCGTACATTTTCACGTTTCAGCCTACTGATACAGTCCCTTGTGAATTGGCTATCATAAGAAATAACAATATTCATCATCATTGTAACTTCACTTTTGCTCCAGATAAGCTTGTACACCATCAACGCATCGGACACTCATAGTTTTTTTATTTCACTCATAACACATCAGTTTATATAGTCTGTCCAGATATACCACCATCTCATACATAGCACCAGACTACTGTGTGGTATTTACACCATCCATGTCCACTTTATCCACCATCAATCACTACGCCATCCTCAATCATACACACAAACATTTCCACCCACTGCCTGATATGGACTTAAACATGAGCACAAGTAATAAGTTGACCTCACCTAAGTTTGAAACTATGCAACTTATCAATGAAACAATGAAGCCCTGGGAAGATTTGAGTTTGAGTATGTTCAACCCATATTATGTGTATAGCCTAGCATCTATTGTCTTTATAATCTTCTGTATTGTATTTGCAGTAGTGCTGTTCGCAATGCACAGAATGCATGCAGGAATTGTAAATTTGGAGTCAGTATTTAGTGGGGGTAGAATAAGCATCCATGCAAACCCCCCTGTATGAAATGTACATATTTTGTATTTAGTATTAATTAAAAAAAAAAGAAGAAGAAGAAGAAGAATGACCCATGATATAGATGTATACAAGTATCATTATCTCAATATGAAATATTAATAACTCTTACCATAAGATTAACTTTTAACTATTTTATTTTTGCATATATGCATTTTACTATTATACATACACATTTTACAAAATGTAATACAATAACAAATTTAGCCGTATTCAGTTATGTATACAACTTGGTGAAATGTAATATTACTGAATCATTACAATATTATCATGAATATTATAACTATAAAATATTATAATCAATATTGTATAATAAGATTGAAGAAGGAGACTATTATGTATTAATAGATTAGCATATGTCAATGATGATTGCTGTCGGAGGACCACCAGCTACGTGACCGAGTGATGTCAGGACTTCATATAATAATTACAAATCATAATAGATAGCATGATGGACAGATAGATAGATAGATAGATAGATAGACACATAGAAGCAGCAAGTCAGGGGATGAGATAGGTAGTGTGTCAGGGAGAATCGAGCAATGGTAAACATGCTTACACACTCTAACTCAAGGAATGCTTGATAGGCACACAAGCAGTGCCTCGTGACCATACACACACATACACACATACTCACACACAGGCTTCTAGAAACTTCACATCAGTACATTTCACGTGACATGACCCCTGCTAAAATAGGACTTTAGGAAGCAGAGCTCAGAAGGAGGATAGCCTTAGAATCGACAGGTGGTGGAGAGAAGGAGACAAGCCATAGAACCGTCAGGCAGTGGAGAAAGTGAATATGAAGAGGGGTCCAACTAGACTTACTTAGTATATTAAGTCTCTGTATATTAAATACGTTGCACAACTTAGACTTTCTCTGAAGATAATAAATCAAGATCAACTCCCTGTATTCATCTTTAACTCCTCCTGCTCTTCAATTAACTCAAGACTCACCTATTACAAGAATTAAGAGTTACATATATAAAAATGTTGGCTACAAAGCTTTAACATATATATATATATATATATATATATATATATATATATATATATATATATATATATATATATATATATATATATGTGTATATATATATATATATATATATATATATATATATATATATATATATATATATATATATATATATATATATATATCCGGTGGGTTACTGCATAGAACAAAAAACCTAATTTAGCGGATTTTCTATATACAGTACATAAAATAAAAAATCATTGTCAAGTCGTTTCCTGCTGCTCTCCTGTATGTAATTATCCATTTCAAAGCAACATGCACAGAGAGGTGCTAATTGTGTAAACAAATGTCGAAGATAGGGGTAAAATGATGATGGAGAGAGAGAGAGAGAGAGAGAGAGAGTGGAAGTCATAGAATTTTGTGATTTTTAACTCTGTTTCCGCGTTATTGGACCAGTGGCTGTGGTAAGAGCCGTTCAGACAGCTTAGTGCAGATATAATCACCCAAGAGATGAACCAGGAAAATGAGAGAGACTAGAAAGAGAAACCCAATTATATCGCACCGACGAAATGTAAAAAAAAAAAAAAAATACTGAGGTCTGTACTTCCATCCCTTTTCTTTCCCGTTAAATATTTAAGAATCCGTACACCTGAAGCATTTACGTGGAGAGAAAATCAGAATTTTGAACCCTGCAAACTGATCAATATCTTCATTTTTTGTCATGTCAGTAAAACTATTCAGATTAAAGCCATGGGCCTGATTTTTCTTTTTTACATCGTGGAAAAATATATTACATAAAATCCCTGGAACCGACGCATTTCTTCTTATATTTCCTTTTTTTTTTTTTTTTTTTTTTTATAAATAACAGAACGGAGGAAGGAAAAACAAATGAATAAAAAAAAAAAAAAAAAACAATCCACACACCAGATTACTGGCGTCCTCCGTTCATAAAATATCTGTAACAATTAGACTTGAACAGCTGTGGGTTGAAATTTGGAGGGAAACAACTCTGGGGAAGCGAATTCCAGAGAGATGCAGTTCAGGGAATGACAGAATTCTGATAGGCAGAAGTTCTGCAGTATGGCTGAGTGACATTCCAGTCATGAGCGCTACCAGATGCCTGTGTAGCACGAGGGAAGGAATGGAGAGGTGGCCCCATGGATACAACATCGTCTGAGCATTTGCCAAAAAATATCTGTAAAATAATGCAAGGGAGGCAACATTCCTTCTTACTTGCAGGGGAGGTAGTTTGTATGTAATGACAGGGTTGTTAATGATTCTAACAGCTTTGTTCTGAATTTTGTCTAGTTGTCTTAATGCAACCTCTCCACAACCATTCCACAAGGGTGAGCAATATTCAAGCTGAGAGCTCACATGACTCATAAATTATAGCTAACTGCTCATCGGCAAAGAAGTTACAGACTCTGTACAATAATCCAAGTTTCTTTGAGGCGGTTTTAGCAAGTGATCTGACATGAAAGGTCCAGCTGAGGGCACTGTTAAGTGAGACGCCAAGAATTTCAATACTTTTGGAGATGGGAATATTAGTACCACTAAAGGTAATGTACGAATCTGGCAATATCTAACTATTAGTAAACTATATATATTTAGTTTTACTAGCATTAAAAGAGACAAGGTTGTTTTGTCCCCATTCACTGATCGTAGATAGATCTTGATTTATGGAGATGGCTGTAATGAGTTGAGAGGTAGAGATACTAGACTTTGTAAATGGGTGTCTGAGTGTGAATGAACTATGTATTGTTGAGTCATCTGCATATGAGTGAATGGGATTGTGGGTGACAGAAAAGAGATCATTAATATAAATCAGAAACAGGGTTGGCGCCAGAAATGATCCCTGCGGCATGCCGGCGTTAACTGATTGGAAATTGGAATAGACATCATCTACTTTTACTCTTATTTTCCTGTCACTAAGATATGAATAAATCAAAGGAACAAAAGACGTTAGTCCATAGCAAGGGAGTTTGGACAGCAGGGAACGGTGCTATACTCTGTCAAAAGCTTTAGAGATATCAAGAGCTACTGCATGAGTTTCTCCAAAAAGATCAATTGATTGATGAATGGTATGAGTTAAGAGATTGAGTATGTCAATGGTAGATCTTTCGTGGCGAAAACCATATTGTCTATCACTAATTAAGTTGTTGGATTCAAGATGTTTAACAATGTGCTTATTAATTAAAGTTTCAAATACCTTACCAAGAGAAGATGTGACAGCTATTGGTCTGTAATCGGAGGGGTCAGACGAACTTCCTTTCTTCGGAATTGGGTGGATATTGGCTTTTTTCCATGAATTTGGAAATAAAGAAGTACGTATGCATAGTCTGAATAATTTAGCTAGGACAGAGGCAAGTTCAGGGGAACACGTTTTCAAAACAATTAGCGGAATTCCATCTGGGCCTGGAGCTTTGTTGGTAGGTAAATTGTCTAGGATGGATTTTACGTATCTTGTCTGTAATTTAAGTGGGGCAATTCGGGAGAATCAAGTTCCAGTACTGGGACATTCTGGCTGGTATCGTCTATGGCAGAGTTTCTGGCAAAGGTACTGGCAAAAATATCTGCATTCCCATGCGGGTTTTTTGTAATGTTGCCATCTGAAGATTTTAGTGGGGGAATGGAAGATGACTTGTTAAATTTATTATTGAAAGAATTAAGAGTTGATCTGAATATTCTATTGTCATTAGGGTTGTTAAGTAGTTTTGATGCTTGCTTTTGAAGAAAGTTTGATTTAGATAGATTTAATACAGCTTTCGCATGATTTCTAGCAATTTTAAATTGGGAGAGTGATTCAGATGTTTTTTATTTTAAGTAAGAGTTATATGCTAATGACTTTTGGGCTGTTGCTCTGGCACAGTTGCCATCAAACCATTTTGGAGAGTTCGATCTTTTAGTGAACTGTTGACTTGGTATGAATAAATCCATACCAGTTAGTATTAAGTCACAAATGTGGGAATGGGTAGAATTGGGATCACTAGAGAAGAAAGACTGCCATGCAATGTCAGCAAGATAATTTCTCAATCCATCCCAGTTTGCCCTATTAAAGTGCCATCGGGTCACCCTGACAGGTTCAGAACGGGGAGGTGTGGGAGGGTTAACTAATGAGGCTTTGATGAGATTGTGGTCAGAGGATCCAAGTGGTGACAGTACCTCTATCCTGTATTGATCTGGATTATTTGTCAAGAATAAATCCAAGAGATGGGCATTATGGTCAGGATTATCAGGTATTCTGGTTGGTTGCTTTACCAGCTGGGTGAGACTTAACGATTCTGTGAACAGCTCGCACTCTAGACCAGCATCGTCAGTCCGGGCAGAATGCAATAACCATTCAGCATTATGTATGTTAAAATCACCCAAAATGGTAATTTCGGTGCCAAGGGCAAGGTTAAGGTTACTCAGCTGAGTGGATATGGAATCAAATACACTGGGTTCCGAAGAAGCATTGGGAGAACGATAAACTACACAAATATATTTGGTAATGTTTTGACAATTTAGTTTGTATAATGAGTAATCAAAACTGGATGAAGTGAAGTTTAAAATAGTGTCAACTGTATATTGGGATTTGATATAACAACAGGTGCCGCCCTTGTTACGGAAGTTTGTAAGGAGATGGTAACCGGGAATATATCGGTAGAGGGTGAGATTTGTGGTTCTGTGAGGAAAAGGGCCAAAGGGGATATGGACTGAAGGAAAAAATAAACTGAGTTTAAATTTGTGGTAAGGCCGCTGATGTTGGTAAAGAATAAGGCCGCACTGTCTTTCGATCTATAATTAGTCAACGCCATAATCCCGTAAGTGGTGACCATTTGCTCTGTATTAGCTGTTCTACTGGGATAGGCACTAAGCCAATCCACTTGTTGACACGTAGGGAACACGTGTGGGTTGGTTATATGGTTACCACCCAGTGTTGTAAATAGTTTCCTGGCTTACAGGAAACCATTTGGCTTGTCACTCAATGTAAATCAGCCTGAAAAGCTAAGAAAGGTAATAAGTAATGATCCAAATGATGGGAGAAATAGGAGGAGAGGAGGGCTGACAGAGATAAACAATGATAGTGGTGAAGGATGAAGTAGGCAGCACTACATGAAGTGAGTGGATAATGGTCGGCACCACCTGCTACAAAAAGTAGTAGCGTAAAAAAATCCGGACGATAGATTTTTTTTTTTTTCCGTAAATTTTTCTATGACCACCTACAAGACGAATGACCGGGAAAATAGATCAACGGTTCAGCATTTTTTTTTTTTTTTTACGGGAAAGAATGCCCCCCCGACAAAAATCTACGATATGAGCATTGACTTTCCATTTTTTTTTTTTTTTTTCATTTGGATAGATGCTTTGCAACTAAGCATTTTTATATCAGAAAGAAAACAAAGGCTCAAAACCTGCAAAACCTCTTCCTTCCTGAGGAAGTTGAACATTCAAAATTTGTTCATTTCGAGATGGTTCGACAGTTTCTTTCCCCCTCATCCTTCTCCATTCCTGTCTTTCTCCTCCCTCCTGATCCCCTTAGTCTCCTCTCCCCGGAAACCTTTCCCCTTCCAAACTCCCCCGCTTTCCCTTCCTCTCTTTACGTTCCTCGTCCAGCCTTTCTCTCCTCACTTCTTACCTCCTCTCATTCCCACCCATTGCTTTCCCCCTCCCCTAATTTCCCTTTCCTTCCCCTCCATCTCCCTCTCGTCACCACTTTGCATGGATAAACGGGATTTTATCCACGCATATATTATTCGTCGCTCACACCTTGCAAAGATATATAGCAGTTCATCCTCGTTTATATTGCTCATTGCTCACACCTAAAAAACATTTGCCAAATGCCATCAACTTTCAGTGTTAGTTTTATCTCACGGCACGACTAAAGTCCACGATGCCCTCATAATTGCATTTAATCTTCACGCTAGTGCACAAAGAGTTTTGTTTAATTTTTCTTCCATATTTTTCAACAAGCAATCCGTTTACTCTTCACCACGTCTAATCTCATATTAATTGTCGATCGCTCTCCTGAACTAATTAAATTACTTGACTCTAGCAAGACTAAAACAGCCAAGTTATTATGTATTTTCTTTAGACGAAAAATAAAAACGTCATGTAACACAGGTGTGGCTGTTTTTTTTCCCCCCTACTCTAATCCATTTACCCTTCGTCAGTTTAAGAGTTCTGCCCTTTACTACAAGGCTTCCATAAAATTAATATATTCAACTGGCGGTAGAAAGAACATAATGAACTAGTGGCAACAGGGAGATAATGTAAAGACTTGTGTGTATTACCCAATACCTGCGCCCTTGATCACGTGACCTCCTGTCACTAAGGCAAGGCTCTTGACTAAGTAAAATCGTCAGACAGAACCTGAAACACGAAAGATTAGCGGCAACAAGAATTAAATGCAAAAACTTCATGATATTGAGGAGGATACTGGATGAAGAAAAAATTAACTCAGATCGTTTAAAGTTCTGTCATTTATTACCTGTCTTTTGAGTAAAACGGCGTCTTCTTTTTTTTCATTCTTGTTACTTCCAGAAGAGGCAATGAATGAAGAAGAAGAATTTGAAGGTGATACCAAGGAAATCAATGACAAATAAAGTACTTTAGTCTGGAGAAATTTCACTGAACCTCGTTCCGAGACATATACAAAGTTTTATTGCATTTTTTGATACATTGGACCCCACTAATGAAAATAAAAAAGTGCACACAGTTGGCACACTTGAGCATTTTGTTATATGGGCCGAAATCTGAAATGGCCGCCCCATAAAAAAATGAAAAATTACAATATTTGATTACTATTGCACTAGTTTTACTAATATTATATTATTTGATTGTAGAAATATTTCAAGAAATTCTAGACATAACAAAGTATATTTTATATGTGTAAATTGTGAAAAGAAAAATTACTCAGTTAAATATAATTGCTAAAAAATGGCGCCAAAGGTGATTACCGTACCCTATTAGACTATCACCAGATATTACCACAAAATTTCATTTTCTAAACAAACTATACAGGGAAAGGATGGAGAATTAGGTCTTTCTGTCACTAAACATTTTTAAGTATTTAACATGTCTATTCCAACAAACATGTTTAAACAATAATCTTTTTCACAACTAAAATGTTCGTATCCCTTATATCAGAATGTTAGACCAATTACGCCCTTCAAAATTTATCAAAATGCTTTACATCAAAAATAAATGTTGCTTATAAATATAAAAACACTGATACGAGGTAAACTAAACAAATTTACACTTAATATATTAAGTGTCTTGCATTTCCATGTCCATACTTTCCTCCATACTTTCCTCTTCTTCAACTGACACTCTTGATTTACACTGAGGATTGTGGCAGTCAGTTCCATGGCAAGCACAAAACAGTGAGCAAGAAAGTTGTGCTGCAGCACAACTGCAACAGGCAGTTGAACATGAGGTACGGGATTGACACCCACACTTGATTAGTTTTAGGATATCAGGTGGTGCAGGAGAAACATCAGGTGGCAAGCCAATTGGAACCAACATGTGTGAATCAGGATCCTTGGTCCACCCATAATGAAGAGGGTTCATTTCTGGTGACTCTGGATCAAGAGAGCTTCTCCAAATTGCTGCCTGTAAATGAGCTCTGCAAATATGTTCTTCCAATGCTTGTGTTGGTGGTGGCACAGCTTTTAGCTCTGGTGCTGTGATGAGCCGAAGATTGCCCATCTTTGATTGCCACACAGTATATCTTAAAGATGTCATGTTGTTTTCATTTGGAAAGCCATAACATGCTGCAATGAATTTTGTGGCTTCAGCAGTAACATCAGTCAGTTCTTCTTGTTGCCACCCTAATCTAGTGTTATCCCACCCTTTATTGCCTTTAACATTGCTCCTTTACCAATACCCCATAAATATGAAACACTGTCACATCCTGTGAGAACATGGGCAGGTAACAGACTGTAGAGAACATCTTGATATTGCTCAACTGTTGCTTTGATATCTGCACTTGATCGTGCAGGGCTTGTTCCAACCATTACCATACTGGAGACAAGATTTTCTTACTTAGAGAGGTGGCATAGCAGGACAAATATGTCTGTGTCATCAGCAACAATTCTAATGCTGTGTCTTCCTGACCTTGCCAAATGGACAGCTTGCTGCATCACAATAACGTCGGCTTCCTCAAGTGTAGTACGCAAGTCAGGCCTGCTTCTTCTGATTCCATTACAAAGCTCTACTGGTATTGGTTCCTTACCTGTAATCACAAGGTGTTTGTCATTGTGTGGCAGTAGATCAGTGTGCTCACAAAGATACTCACAAATGAGATTAATCACCTGGGATTTACTGTGTGTAACAGATACGCAGACCTGTGGTGGCAGGAGTGTTGCCAATGACAGTCTGTAGCATCTATTTGCTTCCTTCCCAACTCTAGCTACTCGTGTTACCTCTTTTATGCATCCACTTTGATATCTGTCAAAGACCAGACGTGTGTTTGCTGCTAAATGACAGTGACATATGTACTGCTAAAACTTTAGTATATAATCTTCTATGATACCTTTGCTTGACCATTGACAACCCAGAGAATTCCACACCCATCAAGTATTATAGCATCAGCTGGGACCGTTCTGTGATCAGATACTTCCACTTGGATTCCGGCTTTCAGGGTGACTTTAGAAGGTGACAGCCTCATATCACCTGCCTTCTCCTGGAATATTGAGGGTGGAAATGCAGCCAACTCATAAGAGAGAACATCTCTCATGTTGATGTTCCTCGAAGTTTGAAGACAAAGCACTCTTGAATAGATCAATGTGGTATCATACACAGATATATTTTCCACTTTTTTTTTTCCCCCTTGAAGTTGACATGAGCACAACTGGTCTTGTGAGTGGCTTGTGAAAACTCTGTGGCCATCCTTCCTCAAATGTTTTCATCATAGCTGCTCCCAATTCAACGGCCCTGTCAACACTGACATGCCCTGCATATATCCTACCTGTAACCACATTAACCCCTTAACCGCGGGGCGTCACTTTCGTGACGCTTGGGAGCAAGGGATCATACCGCGGGGCGTCGCTTTTGTGATTCTGTGTTATTTTGAATTCACCCGGGCTTCCAAGTGGGGGCTTGTATCATCTATCAGTACTGCCAATGTCCAACACTAGTCAGCACTCCTAATCTCATCTGTACTCCCATCCATTGTTGACAATTTAGCCATTTCTCCCCGTTCTTGACTCCCCTCCCTACCCCCCCTCCATTACCCTATCCTCTCGCCTGCCCGGCCATGCTACGCTAAGTAAATCTTCCCTGGAATTTTTCACTGATTTTATCCATTGAAATAAGCCCTATGTCGTATTCTTATACCAAATAATATATACAAGAAAGAAATAAGGTAAGTGAGAGTGCCATACACCTGGAATTGGCTAATTATCACCTGACAACACCTCACGTGCACTCGTTCGCTAATTTTCGCTGTTTTTTTCCCCTTGAAATATGCCGTATAATCTATTTTCGTAATAAATATACATGTAAGGAGGGAAGGGAGAAGCCTAAGTGATATTTACATTCACCTGGAACTACCTAATTTATAATGTATTGTCTAGATTTCCTGCCAATCATATCAGTGCTACACAAAGCTGTTTCAAGATTTAACATTGGTAGCTCTGATTATATATCTCCTAAGTAGGCCTCTAATCTATTTTCGTAATAAATATACATGTAAGGAGGGAAGGGAGAAGCCTAAGTGATATTTACATTCACCTGGAACTACCAAATTTATAATGTATTGTCTAGATTTCCTGCCAATCATATCAGTGCTAGACTTAGCTGTTTCAAGAACCAATATTGGTAACTCTGAATAACCCCTAAACAGGCCTCCAGGCTGGCCCTGCGTTATCAGTTTACTCTCATCTTCCCAAGTGAGGGGACGTATGTTTCTTCTGGCTGACTTCAAGGCCTTTTTTCACCCCCATGCAAATGGCTCTGTGACCTTTACCCCCTACTAAACCTCGTGTGGAAAGAGGTAAAGGGCTGACAATTGATAAAAGAGTGACTACGATCTTTCTATTGAGTAAAACAGTGCAAGTGGAATTGTAAATAATGTGTAAACAATGTGTAAACAGCAAGTGAAAGTAATGAATGTAAATATACGTGAACAATGGAAAATAGTTTTATAAGTTATTTCAAGTGACAGTGCACAACACAGTGTAAATAAAATAGAAATGTAAATAACGTAAATAAAATAGAGAACGTAAATAGAAATGTAAATGAGTAGTATTATAAGAATACGAGTATATACCCTAGGAGTAATGAAAGTGAAAGTTTCACTCTAGCATGTCTGAATGCTATGAGTTATGAGAGTGAAGATGAAAGTGACATTCACTCTCAATGCCAGTATACAGGACGAGAAAGTGAATGCTACGTATTTTACTGAAAGAAATTGAATCCCTACAGTGACAATAAACTAATTCGAAGTACTACTGAAGGAAACTTATGGATAAATACTGTAGATATATATAAGTGTTATATAGTAATAGAAATATAAAGTGTGAGGGGTTTTATGAATAATAAATGACAGAGTAACAAAAGCGAACTAGTGCCAGTGCGACGATCAGACGCGCTTGTAATTTCTATTGCTTTCACAGTGTTTTTTTTTTTGAGTATGGATCCCAAACTACTTGAAAATTGTAGAATAGTGTTTATAGTGTTTGTATCTGGCTGTGGTAATCATATTACGGGTTGTCGGGAAGTGTAAAGTGGAGACTTCGTTACCCTACTTCAGAGGTCTCCACAAGTCCTACGGTAACGACGAAGGCTCAACAATCATTCCAGGAGAAAGCTGAAGGTATGTGCCATAAGCATATGTAATTTTATTATTCTAGGACTAATAACTGATTTTTGGCAAATATTTTTTGAGAGTCTGTCGGAGCCCAAATAACCCCGCGGCACACGCAAGTCATTGGTAAACAAGCCCGCGGTGTAGGGGTTAATAAGTCCAGGTGGATGGCACTCTCCTTTCAGTGGATCTATGCAGCCTTGAAGCTTCTCCCGAATTTTTGCTCTGTCTACTTCATCACTTTGTATCCTTGAAGGACCTTCTTCCTAATGGGTCATGACTGTGGATTGTGCGCTTCCATCAAGTATGGATACATCTTTTTTCAGCTGAGCGCAGACATGTAGTCCAAGAGTCCACCTTTTCAATGCTGCTGATTGATGGGTTATTCCAATAATTCCTCCTGGACTATGGCCATAACGCATGAAAATTGTCTCAATGTACTGGTCAGCCCAGATGTCATTCCAGATGCCTGGAAGACTTTGAGGATAGGAGTTTATTAACATTCAAAATTTCTTCTATTGGCACCTGAAAATGATCACAAAAACTTATAAATCGTTAAAATAGAAAGTTACAATGTGTAGTTTACAGGTGATCATTTAGTTTTGTGCATGTTCTGATAGGAAAAGTTAATATTATTATTGTATGAAGAAAATTTAAAACTGAAAAAGATAGCTAAACATGTTTCATTAGCATCATCATTCATGCAGACGGCCATATTGGATTTCGGCCTTCATTTTGAAGCGCTCAAGTGTGCCAGCTGGGTGCAATTTTTTATTTTGATGGTTACATCTCTAAGTATCAGAAAATGTAATAAAACTTTGTATATGTCTCGGAACGAGGTTCACCCGAAAATGACCATTCTGCCATCAGACTATGTCTAGATGAGGGGGGGTTCCCTACGGTTAATGCCCTTGGTTGGGTGTCGTCTGGGAGGGAGACTTTGTGTAGTGTGGTGTGAGGGCATGATGCGAGTATGTTATGATGTTTTGTGTTTTGTGGTTGGATGTGGTGTGGCGGGGCTTCAGTAAAGTCGATTAAGTCTGCAAGAGTGAAGTACATCGTGTCCAAAATGCATTGATGAGAGACAGACAACAGGGCCATTTCTACAGATAGTCATGCATTTGAAAGTCATTCTCATCTGGAATCTTCAGACAAACGCACTTAAGGCATAATTGTTACTCGACCCAATTATCCAGCCACTAGACTACCAACTTAACTGAGACGGATTGACACCCAAAATCAGAGGCATCTTGCACTGCTGGGGTTAATGATGGCTAGCTTATATATTACGTCTCCAATTCGCTAAGTCTTTTCTATGGTGAATAACAAGAAAGAGTATTCAGCGAGCACAGCAACACCCTACTCAACCTTTGATTTTGACACAGGTTTTCTTTTCATCAATCAACGACAGTACTAGAAGGACTGCTTCCCATCTCATCAAAAAAGTCTGTGCACACTTTGATCGAAATGGATTCAAACATTCATGAGGCAGCTTCATGAAAATTCACGTTGACCCGTAATTTTTGACCTATCACTGATATGCACCAAAAATGAGTCTGCTTCACAGACCCATACAAAGCACATGTGTCAATTTTGATCCAAAACGAATCAGTTATTGATGAGATACTTTGTTGACGTATATATATATATATATATATATATATATATACAAACACATTTATCTATGCCTGGTGCCTATCTGTAACAAACAACCTATTTTGGCGAGTTTTCTGTATAATTTAGAAAAAGGGGAAAATGTACGATCGAGTCGCTTCCTGCGTGTCTCCTTTATGCAATTATCCCTTTCAAAAGCAACACTCACGAAGACGGTGCTAAATGTGTAAAAAAAAAAAAAACATCAAAGTTAAGAAATATAATAATGAGAGAGAGAGGGAGAGAGAGAGAGAGAGAGAGAGAGAGAGAGAGAGAGACATAAGCCAGAAAATATAAGGGGCAGTACGTCCAAATAAGAAAACAAATGGTGCCAGGCACAACAAACCTCGCCCGACAGAATTATATTATTGTTTCTGTCATTTAGTATCAGTGCACAATTAATTCATTTGCGCCCAGTGTCCTCAGTATAGGATAGGACTGGGCATTTTCAAAAGTTAAAATCGAAGAGAACCCCGCGGTAGAGACTTAATCACGACTATGAGTCAATAAGAGATCATTAATATGAACCAGGAACAGGGTTGGCGCCAGAACTGATCCCTGCAGCACACCGGTGTTAACTGAGTGGAAATTGGAATTTACATCATCTACTTTTACTCTTATTTTCCTGTCACTGAGATACGGGGAAATCAAAGGAACGAAAGACGTTAGTCCATAGCAAGGTAGTTTGGACAGCAGGGAACGGTGCCATACTCTGCCAAAAGCTTTAGAAATATCAAGGGCTACTGCATGAGTTTCTCTGTGTAGGTCAATTGATTAATGGATAGTATGAGTTAGGAGACTGAGTATGTCAATGGTGAATCTTTCATGGCGAAAACCATATTGTCTATCACTAATTAGGTTGTTGGATTCAAGATGTTTAACAATGTGCTTATTAATTAAAGTTTCAAATACCTTACCAAGAGAAGATGTGACAGCTATTGGTCTGTAATCAGAGGGGTCAGAGGAACTTCCTTTCTTCGGAATTGGGTGGATATTGGCTTCTTTCCATGAATTTGGGAATCAAAAAGTACGTATGCATAGTCTGAATAATTTAGCTAGAACAGAGGCAAGTTCAGGGGAACACTTTTTCAAAACAATTGGCAGAATTCCATCTGGGCCAGGAGCTTTGTTGTTAAGTAAATTGTCTAGGATGGAGTTTACGTATCTTGTCTGTAATTTAAGTGGAATAGTTTCGGGAGAGTCAAGTTCTAGTACTGGGACGTTCTGGCTGGCATCCACTATGGTAGAATTTCTGGCAAATGTACTGGCAAAAATATCTGCTTTCCCATGCGGGTCATTCGCAATGTTGCCATCTGAAGATTTTAGTGGGGGAATGGATGATGACTTGTTAAAGTTGTTATTGAAAGAACTGAGAGTTGACCAGAATATTCTATTGTCATTTGGATTGTTAACTACTGTAGTTTTGATGCTTGCTTTTGAAGAAAGTTTGATTTTGCGAGATTTATTACGGCTTTTGCATGATTTCTAGCAATTTTAAATTGAGAGAGTTATTCAGATGTTTTTGATTTTAAGTAAGAGTTATATGCTAATGACTTTTGGGCTGTTGCTCTGGCACAGTTGCCATCAAACCATTTTGGAGAGTTCGATCTTTTAGTGAACTGTTGACTTGGTATGAATAAATCCATAACAGCTAGTATTATGTTGTGATTGTGGGGCTGGGTAGAACTGGGATCACTAGAGAAGAAAGACTGCCATGGACTGTCAGCAAGATAATTTCTAAATCCATCCCAGTTTCCCCTATCGAAGTGCCATCGGGTCACCCTGACAGGTTCAGAACGGGGAGGTGTGGGGGGGTTAACTAATGAGACTTTGATGAGATTGTGGTCAGAGGATCCAGATGGTGACAGTACCTCTATCCTGTATTGATCTGGACTATTTGTCAAGAATAAATCTAAGAGGTGGGCATTATGGTCAGGATTATCAGATATTCTGGTTGGTTGCTTTGCCAGTTGGATGAGATTGAACGATTCTGCAAATAGCTCGCACTCAGTCAGTCCTGGAAGAATTCAATAACCATTCAACATGATGTGTGTTAAAATCACCCAAAATGGTAATTTCGGTGCTAAGGGCAAGGTTAAGGTTACTCAACTGTGTGGATATGGAATCATATTCACTAGGTTCCGAAGAAGCATTGGGGGAGCAATAGACAACACAGATATATTTGGTAATATTTTGACAATTTAGTTTATACAATGAGTAATCAAACCTTGATGAAATGAAGTTTAAAATAGCGTCAACTGCATATTGGGATTTGATATAACAACAGGTGCCGTCTTTGTTACGGAAGTTTGTGAGGAGATGGTAACCAGGAAAACATAATGAGGATATATAAGTAGAGGGTGAGATTTGTTGTTCTGTGAGGATAAGGGCCAAAGGGGATATGGACTAAAGGAAAAAATGAACTGAGTTTAAATTTGTGCTAAGGCCACGGATGTTGGTGAAGAATAAGGCCGCACTTTCACTTCGCTGACGAGCATTCCTGGAAATTGCAACAGTCACTGCTGGCACAGTCGCTTGATGGCGACCGGGAGGACCCTGTGCCGCCAGCCCTACCCTGCTGGTGGTGACAGTTCGAGGTACCACCTCATTTGATAGTAACATTGCAGCGGCCATTGCTAAAGAGAGTGAACAGAAGGTGTGATATGTTATGTGCATGTAGTGTGGTGTAGACAGTTGAAGGTAGAGGTATTAAGAGAGCATGCTGGTCTACTCTCTGTGTAAATGAATGCACTGAAAATGTTCAGCAAAGGGAGATGGTCAGGATCAAGTCCTCAGGGATGTTGAAATGGAGCTCCAGCTCTCCCTATCACCAGCTTGCCATCCACCTCGGGAGTACTGTCCTGTTCGACTGGTGCTACAGGTGAGATGATGATAATGATGATGGTGATTTTCCATGTCATCTTTTAAAGTTTAGGCTATATGTCTCTGTTATGCAGATGGGAGATGGGGTGAGGGCCGTTATGTGCATAGTTAGGTGAGTAGGGAGGTTGGGGGGTACATGCTTGGTCAGGTGGATGATTACAACAGCGTAGCGTTGTCTATGGTTCTTCCTTGCGATTTTTCCCTTATACCCCTCCATGGTCTTTCGTGTTTCTCTCACTTCGTTCTATATAGCATTATTTATCGCGTCGCCCCTCTTTCATTGTCGTTCTCTCCATTTCTCTCGTTTCTCTTCTTCCATAATCTTATCGCTTTCTTTTTCTCCTCTCCATTTTTCTCTTGATTCTTCATTTCATTCATATATTCTCCTATATTGTCTCCTTCATATTCTTACATACACTTTCTTCCATTTCCCTCACTCTTTTTCATCCATCCTTATTGCTTTCTTTCTTTATGCTCTCCATTCTCTGGTTTCCTTATTTTATCTTTCCCTTTCATTCTCATTAAATGCTCCCTCTTCTCTCTCCTAAATTCTCAGTTTCTTATATAGCCTTCATGCTTCTATGCACTGCCATCTCATCCGATACGCTGTCACATTCCTTATCTCTTCATCTTTCCCCCACCATTCTGTTTCACAGCCTCACTCCTCATCCTTCATGCGAGTGAGAACATGATTCACTCTTCCGCAAGTCTCTTCACTTTGAAAGGCCTCCCATAAAGACGTATCATCTGGAATAAGCAAGACTAAAGAAGAAGAGATACCACAACAATGAATCTGTTAATAATAGTCTGCATGTAGCTTTAAAAAAAAAGTATATATCATTCGCAGTCGCTTAATAGTGTATGATTTATTCACACACTATAAACAATCTAATAAAATAAGAATGAAATCATCTGCACCACAAATATCAAACTCAAAGGTTGCCGTACTGAAGTGAAAAATAATTATTCCTAGAACCTTCAAATGAAAAGTCTGTCTGTCTGTCTCTGTCATTGTCTCTGTCTCTGTCTCTGTCTCTCTCTGTCTCTGTCTCTGTCTCTCTCTGTCTCTGTCTCTGTCTGTCTGTCTGTCTCTCTTATTTAATTCCCATAAAATATTTATCACTAGGTCACGGATATCATTAAGTATAAAGCCACCCTCATTCTTTGCGTCTTAACTGGGCAAATCCCGGTCATTTGATGGAGAGTTGTTGCTAGCCTGTTGTGTACTTTAGGATTCTAAGCTGAGCAACAAGACTGATACAGAATCTGGAAATGTGTTATCATATTGAAGGGTTTTATATATATATATATATATATATATATATATATATATATATATATATATATATATATATATATATATATATATATATATATATATATATATATATATATATATACATATATATATATATATATATATATATATATATATATATATATATATATATATATACACACACAGTAATCCCTGTACTTTCCGGACATTGTGGGTCTGGACCATCGGTACCGAAAAAAGGCTAAAAAAGGAAAAAAATTCCCCTCAAATCCTAATTTTTTCCCACCCGTAATTTGAAATTGCCGCGCGGCACCAAACAGCTGCTTACACCATGGCCCCTTCACCTCTTCCTTCCTCCCCCCTCCCCCCTTCCCTGTCAGGGTTGCCGTTTGTTATTTTTCATTACCAAATGTGGGCCAATTTGGTAATGAAAAATTCGTTTGGTAATGAATGAGAATAATGCATTACCAAACGGATTTTTCACATGTATGAGGATACACAGGATGGAGATGGTGGATTGTTTGCTGCCTCTGAGTAATCTGCTACCCTATATAGAGTGAAAATAATCAACTTGCTGTTAATTATGAGGAGAGTGATTACATGTATATCCACTTGTATATATAATCAGTGAAGAATAAATGCTAGCTTTACGAATTTGGTAATGAATAGTTGAATTTGGTAATGAAAGTTAAGGAGATTGGTAATGTGGCCGTTGTGATCTGGCAACTCTGTTTCTCCGACATCAACAGTTACTCCCTAACTTCGATTGTGAATAGATGCTTATCGCACTGGAAGTCACACGTGCTCGTTTTTTGTGAATAAACAGTGAATATACTGCAATACCTTGCCTTTAGACCACATGGGAATTTACAGTGTTGCGCAGTGTTAAGAAATTTGAACTTAGAGTGCAAAGGATCAACTGTGGAGTGCAAATTGGCAGTTTAAACTGGCGGTTAGAACTGCAGTGGTGCAGTTAAGACCAATGTGCAGTGTTAAACAGTTACAACTCACAGTGCAAAAAATTAAGTGCAGCACAACACTGGATTACTGTACGTCCTTCAAGAGCATTTTCACCACTGCCAAAACCTTAGAAAGGCAGCCACAAACGTGATGTAAGTACCCTGGCTGAGGTACATTCACTACTAATTCCTCATTCTTTGGTTCCTTTTCATTTATTTCATGCTTTATGTCCATTACTGGTGTGAATAGGGTCTTAAATAGGTTTAAATAGATGCTATGCATGTCCGGTAGGGAGTTATTTAGGTGGCTTTCAAAGTTAGGCTGGATTAGGGTCCATAAGTACAAGTCCAGGAGGCTGGTGCCCACTAGCCGGACAGGACCACTTTCCGGACATGCCATTGGCTCTATTACGTCGGATAGTGGAAGGATTACTTTATATATATATATATATATATATATATATATATATATATATATATATATATATATATCATCATCGTCATCATCATCATCAGTTTGAGTATCCACTGCAGGACCGGTCTATCCTGACCGAAGTCGGGACGATACAGCCAATGTATCTCTACCAAGTGGCTTAGGCTGTCTAGTAGAGATTATATGTAGGGTGAGAAGTGCTTCAAAGTGTAATTGTAGTGTTGGAGTGGCTTTGGATGTGTGTGTAGTCTGTGAACCAAGTGTACTCAGCCCGCGCAAGCCGACTGGGTGCAAGCATACTTTATAGTAAGCGACATTGGTTCAAACACAGCACCCCTTGTGTCCGCCAATGCAATACGTGGCCGGGTGAACACTCCCAAAGTTCATTACTCTGGCGGGGCGTGAACCCTGGTTCACCCGTGTACGAAATGCACACTCTACCACTGTACCACAGAGGCTCCATATATATATATATATATATATATATATATATATATATATATATATATATATATATATTTATGTATATATATTTATATATATATATATATATATATATATATATATATATATTTATCATCAGCCATTACAAGTCCACTGCTGAACAAAGGCCTCCCCCAACCTCTTCCACGAATTCCTTGACTGAGCAAATCTTTGCCACGTTTTCCCCGCAAATTTCTCTATCTCAACTCTCCACCTCCTGTCTGGCCTTTTTCTACTACGCTTACCATCTCTTGGTGTCCAGTCAGTCAACCTCTTGCTCCATTGATTATCCCTTGTTCTTGCTACATGGCCTGCCCACCTCCATTTTGTTCTTTTATAACTTCTATAATATCTTTGACTTTAGTCTGCTGTCTCACCCAGGTTGATCTTTTCCTGTCTCTTAAAGATATTCCCAACATTGACCTTTCCATTGCTCTCTGAGAACGAATTAATTTATTTTCCATCGATTTTGTCAGTTTCCAAGTCTCACAACCATACGTCATAGCTGGAATTATACATTCGTTATATACTTTTCGTTTCATACAAACTGGCAAGCTGTTTTTCATAATGTCTCTATGTTTACCGTAAGCTTTCCATCCAATTGTAATGCGTCTTTTTATTTCGCTATCATTATCTTTCGTTAATTTTAGTATTTGTCCCAGTTAATTGTACTGCTCAACTTCTTCAAGAATTTCTCCACTTATTCTTATGACGCTCTTACGTGTTTGAGGATTAAACATTACTTTAGTTTTACTCCGGTTCATCTTTAGCCCTGCTTTGAGACTTTCTCTGTTCAGGTCATTTAACGTTTCTTGCAATGTCTCTGCTTTTTCTGAGATTAGGACAATGTCATCTGCAAATCTTAAATGGTTTAGCTTTTCTCCATCTATGTTTACTCCTTCGTTTTCCCAGTCTAGCTTTCTGAAAATACTTTCTAGGCATGCTGTAAATAACTTTGGTGAAATTGTATCTTCCTGATGCACGCCCTTCTCAGTCTTAATTTTCTCTGAGTCCTTATGTAATTTAACTGTAGCAGTTCCCCCTTTATATATGTTTTCGAGCAGTTTTACAATGTTCTCATTCACTCCTTGTTCTCGCAATGAATTTATAATTGCTATATGCTCCACTGAGTCGAAAGCCTTTTCGTAATCAACAAAACCTAAGCACAGTGGTTTATTATAGTCTGTAGTTTTCTCAATTAGCTGATTCATTGTGTGCAGATGATCAGTAGTCGAGTACCCGCTTCGGAATCCTGCCTGTTCACGAGGTTGGTTTTCCTCCAAGTTTGTAGCTATTCTGTTTGTAAGGACTTTAGTGAAAAGTTTGTAAATGACTGATAGCAAGCTAATGGGTCTGTAGTTACTATGGTCTTTTGAGTCGCCTTTTTAAAAAAGTAGAATAACAATTGCATTACACCATGTTTTGGGAATTTTCTTCTGTTTTATACATTGGGTAAATAAGTGAGCAAACCTATTTTGTACTTCTGCTCCTGCATCCAACAGTAAATCTGCTACTATTCCATCTTCTCCCGGAGCCTTCCCTCTTTTCATATTTTTAAGAGAAATTTTTACTTCGTCTGGTGTTACCTCAAGTATTTCACTCTGAGAAGTTGGTGCATATACTTGTATTACTTTCCGGGTATATTTTTTGCACAGTCTAATTACAACCACTGCTGCTCTGTCAGATGCACTGCTGAATTTAACAATGTTGTCTGCAAGATTTCTGCTAATTAGAAATCCTACACCACTAACTCTTTCATTTTCCCTTCCTCTGTGGTAAAATAGGTGGTCACTGTCATTTAGCTGAATTATTTTTTCTTCTTTTCTGTGGGTCTCACTCAAACCTACAATATCCCAACTAATGTTTTCCAGTTCAGCTATCAAGTTATCAAGTTTGTAATCTTCAGCGAGGCTTCTTACATTGTATGCATAGATCTTCATGGATTTAAGAGTGTTTAATATCCCAGTCTCTATCTTGTCAACACAGTGCTTACTCACTTTCGGTGGCACACTGCCCATAAGCACAGGAGGCAGTGTGGTTGGACCTTTAATAGACGATGATCCAACAGGAACGCCCGTCAAATACTTTGCAATATAACTCATGTTTGGTTGGGAGGATTGTGGCAAATAATCTCACCTCCCTGCCACATAGTTTCTGGTGAGATGTAATTTTTTTCTGCCACCTTATTCGTTATATTAGGTGGAGCCCTATATATCTATAGGGGGTCCCATGGTCAGCGCCGTCTAAGACAGTACCTTGTATATCTACAAGGCCTTTCCGTATCTGCCACCCGGGGATGCTCCAGGTAGCAGTGGGATCCTGCCCCTGGATATATATATATATATATATACTGTATATATATATATATATATATATATATATATATATATATATATATATATATATATATATATATATATATATATTCAAATTTAAATTCATGCACACGTGAATATCCGAAGAAAATTCCTGAAGACTGAACACTGAGGGAAAAATAATCACTGAAGGAACAGATTGTGAAGAACCCATAAAATTTTGGATCGGAACAGAACGAAATTTACGGAGTGAACTCCATTTCAAAGCACACTCTTCCTCTTGCTTTCCACTACTACTTGCTTCCTTTTCAGTATGAGAAACAATTTCAAGTGAAGCATCAGATTATGAAGTGCAGTTACCCACTAAAGTCAAAAGAGTGATGCAAAGGAAGAAATCAAATTCAAAGCTCTCTGTGGTGGCACGTGCTTCAAAAGAACAGATGTATCTGACAGAGCAACGGCAAATATTTGAAGTGCACTGCTGCAGGAGACCGGCATTATCAACAAGGACAATGCTGAAGCAGTTGTTGATAGCAGTATGATTCGATGGGAGAGAATAAAAGCTCGACATGAATATCAACAGTGCTGTGGACTGAACTCAGCTGATCCATTTGCCATTTACTGTGACAGCCATAAGGATAAAGCTCTAGCCAGAGAATAGACTGGGAGCAAAAAAAATAAATAAATAAAATAATAATAATCTGATTAAGAACACATGTCTGGTCCAGGAGCCGGGTTCAAAATACAGTACAATGGCCATCACAATAGAAATTTGAAACTATCTTCCTTCAGCCAATGGTGATACAGCTAATTGAGCAGTACAGCCATAAATATAAGTGGTAAAAAACGAGCAAGAACCCTAAAAGAACAACTGAATGGCAAGGCCACTGCAGTGGCTTATTAGCCAACTTCATGTTAATGAATTCCCATTGCGGCATCTAATAACAAAATTGGATGGAAAAGTAATTGGGACTGTAGGATTAACAGGTGAAATTGGTCAACACCTAGCAGTGTAACGAAATTGCAGTTGATACTGACTCCAAAATCGTCGAATCAAAGGATGCAAAAGTTAACAGAAATTAACTCGGCACAGATCAGAAGTATCTCCTTGATATTTACAATGCAGATTCTACAAACATTAACAGAATTCATTTGAAGGTTTACTCTTCCATGCTATATAAAATCAAGTAGAAATCTTCCATCAAAAACATCGTTCAAAATCAAGTAGAAATCTTCCATCAAAAACATCATTCAAAACTGGTATGGAACCAATGTCTGCGCCCTTTCTCTAGACACTAATGTTCCAAACACTGTATATACAAAGATCCAGAGAAGTAAATTTTTCGCTCATCCACAGAACGTGCTGATCCGCATGATTCATGATGAGAGGAGACATGTGCATGAGCTCAGATGTCGAGGAGAGCTGCGGACAAAGGAAAATAAGGGCGATGACGTTAGACTCCAAACATTCTGCAATTGACTTTGATACCAAAGAGTACTAGGCGATGATTCAATGAGATATTCTCGACGTCACTATGCCGTCCTTCACAGTGGATATTGAGGAAGAACTGATCTGGAACGCCATCAAATATGGAATTGGCACTGGGAGATGCCATGGCACATACAGGCAATTGAATGTTTCATTAAGCTGGTGACGGAGGCATCAACTCCAGTGGGTGATCACCAGAGCCACGATGGTTAAATCTGAACCACACTCGAGAACAGGCACGTTTTACCCGTACTTGAAACCGAAATACATCTCAGGTCCTAGATTCCTTATGAAAGTGATGAGTTCTGCATTATCTCTGGAGTCAGATAATGCAGAGAAAAACAAAAAGCTGCATTAAAAACTATTTTTAATATGTAACAGAACAAAGACGTTAGTCATGATCAACATTATTGCTACATACTGCACTCGCTCATATTCTAAGCTTATATAATTACTGTACCATGTAAAACAAGTCCTGGTCGTATATACATATTATATATATATATATATATATATATATATATATATATATATATATATGTGTGTGTGTGTGTGTGTGTGTGTGTTTCGGGAGGCTAAAAATTTAATTTTTATTCTTGAAATAAAGCCAATGACTATTACATTCAAAACATCATAGTTATGAATACCCGGACTTCAGACTGACCAAAATTATAGGAGGGAAATTTTTTGAAACATTCGAAAGATTCATAATTTCGTTATCTTTTACGTTGTTCGGGGAGGCTGGAGGAGTTGGACAATCGACTTATTAAGATAGGAATACCTTAGTTGGGGTAAATTCTACCATTTTAACTACCTCGTTTCGGATTTGATAATATTTCACCATTAAAACATAATACCAAAATACACGTGTTTGTTACCTGAATGTTCGATTTCTTAATGCCCCTTGGGAAGGCTCAAGATATTGATGCGGGGATATATATTTTTCCACAGATTTTTTTCCCCTCACCCACTCATTCTCAACTTTTCTGAACGACACCTCATGTAGAAATGGAAAACAGTGTAAAAATTCTCATCACTGAGCACATTCTTACATCTGTATCTATATCTATATCTGTCTGTCTATCTATCTGTTTATATGTCCATCTATCTATCTATCTATCTATATCTATATCTATATCTATCTATCTATCTATCTATCTATATATATATATATATATATATATATATATATATATATATATAGATTGTTACATAGCCTATGATGATTTCATCATCCTTTGTGTAATTTTAACGCACAGTGTGCTGCATGTTTGATCACGAGCGTGTTCTGCCTCAGTCCCCCCCTTCTACCGTTATAGTAGAGTAAGTCGTCCTTTCTGTTGTTCAGAGCAGGATTGTCAGCTCTTTGTCCCCTATGGCTTCATTTGCGCATCCTTCTTACAAGTTGTATCAAGCTCTGCTGGCCCTTATATGAGCTCAGTCTCTGCATCATTGCCACTTAGATCTGCTCCTCATTTTGTTCACATCTCTGTCCTCCCCTGTACAGTTATTATTGTGAGTCCTCAGGAAGTCTCCAACCATCTAGCAGCTGTGTGTAATTTGAGTATAACTGTTGTTGAATTTTTTCTTGTACTGTGTAGCATAAGGTTAATTCTTAAGCCTAGTGAGGTTTTTGTGATTTATTTAGGGTTCTTGTTGTCAGCCATCATTAATAATATATTGTATCTGTAATAATTTATCTTGCCTTAACTGAGCATTACCCAGTGTATTTTCATTTTAACAGGGCTGACTTAGATAAATTTACTCATGCTAATTTTGTGTTAATAGAGGCTATTGCAGTTAACCATATATATTACCTGTTTTTGCCATTACATTATCCTTATGAGTCCTGAATGTTTTGTTGTTAGTTTGAGCTTTAAACTTTAACTTGTAATTTTACCTAACTCTTTTGTTTTGAACCTGGAACATTACGGGACAGTAATGATTTTTAGTATTCTCACTTAAAGTGTACATTATCTTTCTCTGTTCCGTAACATAAATTTGGCGACCTCTTATCAGGATATTCAGGATATTATCATAAGGATATTGCTTGATATTTTGTGACTGTGATTTATTCATGATGTCTACTATTACTACACTTGATGAAGCCAAAGATTTTTTGTCAAATGTGCAAACAGTGTGTGATGTAGAAAACAGAACAAAGAATGAACTTAAGCTTGTTGCTCAACAATTGGGAATTGCAGTTCACTCTCATCATTCTAAAGATCAAATTGTTGACATGATTAATGAAAGCTTGTTTAATGTAACTCCTCCAAATGAGCAAACGCAGATTGAATTAGCTAAGTTACAGCTAGCCCTGCAGGAGGCCCGTGTTAAGGAGGCTGAATTTCAGACAAATGCTTGCATTCAAGAGGCACAGATACAGGCTCAGGCACAAATTGAACTAGCTAGGATTCAGGCAGACCATGAGTATCGCATGAAACAAGGTGGAACTGGATCATCTAGCTCTGATGATTTTGATGTGGCTAAGAATGTTAAACTTGTCCCTCCTTTTAATGAATCCGATCTAACAAAGTATTTTCAGTTGTTTGAGAGGGTAGCTACAGGTTTTAATTGGCCCAAAATGTATTGGCCAGTACTCCTTCAAACTGTTCTCACGGTAAAGCTCAAGTAATTTAGGCATCTTTGCCTCAGGATCAATGTGATAATTATGATGTAGTTAAGAGCTTGATTCTTAAGGCCTATGAGCTTGTTCCTGAAGCCTATAGAGTAAAATTTAGGACAACTTACAAGCAAGATAAGCAATCCCATGTTGAGTATGCAAAAATCAAAGATCTGTTAGAGCAGTGGTTAAATTCTAAGAATGTGGATTCTGATGTTGATAAATTTAAGCAGATGATTTTGCTGGAGGACTTCAAAAGGTGTATTAGTAAAGATGTAAGCCTATATCTTGATGAGAAAAGAACAGATAATTTGTCTGATGCTTCAGTTTTAGCTGATGAATATGTTCTCACTCACAAGAGATATTCTAGAGAAAGAAGGAAAGCTGAGAGTAAGTATGTTGCCTCTACTCAGAGTACAGGTAACAGGAAAGAGAATAAGGATGATGTTTCTCAGGAAGTAAATACCAGCTTCACCTCTAGATTTCAGAAAAGTAATTGTACTTATTGTAGTAAGCTTGGTCATACTACGGAGAAATGTTTCAGGAGACAGCGTGAACAAAAAGGAGTCATTAAATATTCAGTCAATTGGTCTAGTGTCCACCCTTGAGAGTTCCCAGAATTCTTTAACTGAGTTAACTGAACCTGCTTTGAGGGGTAACTTAAATTCTCATGATGGAGCTCCTCTTTTGAGCAGTAACGTGGGTGACACTCTCAAGAGTTCATGTGCTAATTTCCTGTCTGATGGTTTTGTCAGTCCTCTGGACAGTAATGACAGGAAATCAGTTAAAATATATCGTGATACAGGTGCTTGCCAATCCCTTATGCTGACCAGTGTTCTAGGCTCTAATGTTAATTCCTCTGATGAAACTGTAATCTTACAAGGTGTAGGGAATAATTACTTCTCTGTCCCTCTGTGCAGAGTGAATTTAGAGTCTGGTTTTGTTAATGGTTCCGTTATGGTTGGGTTGGTTGAGACACTCCCAATGTCAGGTGTAACTTTCTTACTTGGAAATGATATTGGTGGAAGTCAAGTGTGTCCAGCTCCTCAGTTGTCTAGTGAGCCAGTGGCTGCGGCCCAGGATTGTGATGTCCCTGATGTGTTCCCTGCATGTGCTGTCACTAGGGCTAAGTCTAAAGTTACTGGTGATTTAGAGGATAATGATGATGATGATGTTATCCTAGCTGACACTTTTCTTGCTAATTTGGACCACTCACCAGATGAGGCTGTACCCCGTAGTGTTGATAATTTGTCTCGTCAAGAGTTGGTTGAGTTGCAGGTTGCTGACCCTGAGTTGAAAGGTCTAGCTAACTCTGCTTGCAGTGAGGAAGAGTCAGCTGGTGCTTCTACTTGTTATTATATAAAGTCAGGAGTACTTATGAGGAAGTGGAGATCCCCAACAGCATCAGCCGACTGTGAGTGGGAGGTTGTACATCAAGTTGTCATCCCTCGTGTTTGTAGGTAGGATATCATTAGAGTGGCTCATGATTCCAGTTTGGCAGGACACCTTGGAGTGAGGAAGACTGTGGCACGCATTTTGAAACACTTCTACTAGCCAGGTATCTTCATGGATGTTTCCTGGTATTGTAAGTCTTGTCACACCTGTCAAGTTGTGGGGAAGTGTAATCAGACCAAAAAGGTTGCACCTCTAGTTCCCATTCCTCCTTTTCAGGTGCCATTCACCCGTGTGTTGGTGGATATTGTGGGCCCTCTTCCTAAGACTTCTTCAGGATTTTCTTATGTGTTATCCTGAAGCTATTCCACTTAGAATTATCTCAGCAAAGAACGTGGTTAAGGAAATGCTAGGGTTCTTCACAAAGTTTGGTCTGCCCAAGGAGGTACAGTCAGACCGGGGAAGTAATTTCATGTCAAATGTTTTCAAGCAGTCTCTGAAAGAGTTGGGCATCACCTGGATCACGTCTTCAGCTTACCATCCCCAGACCCAAGGAGCGTTGGAGAGATATCATCAAACACTCAAATCGATGCTCAAGAAATACTGTTTGGAACATCAGAAAGACTGGGATAAAGGTCTTCCATTTGTTGTGTTTGCTGCAAGAGAATCTCCAAATGAATCACTGGGCTTCTCACCTTTTGAACTACTGTTTGGCCATGAAGTAAGAGGACCCCTTAAGTTACTCAAGGAATGCTGGCTGTCGGAGGAAGATGACGTCAACCTGCTGGAGTATGTGATGAAGTTCAAAGAACGACTGTCCACTGCTTTACAACTGGCGAGAGAGAATTTAGGAGCTGCTCAGGAGAAGATGAAGACTTGGTATGATAAGAAGTCCAGGTTACGCCACTTTCAGCCAGGAGATCAGGTTTTGATTTTGCTACCAGTTCATGGGCAACCTCTTCAACCCAAGTTTAGTGGTCCTTATTTCGTGGAGAAGAAACTCAGTGACGTCAACTATGTCATCGCCACACCAGATCGTAGAAACAACAAGCAATTATGTCACATCAACATGCTAAAGTTATATCACAGACGGGACGAAAATAATCCAGTCTGCACTGTAGCTGTTCCACCCGAGTCTGCAATTGAAGCTCTCCCATGCAGTATGAGCTTGAGTGATAGTTTGGGGAAGAATCCTGATATCATGAATGATCTCCAGACTAAGCTTTCTCATCTACCTCCCAAGGAAAGGCAGGAGTGTTCGGCATTACTGCAGGAGTACCCGCAAGTGTTCCGTGCCACTCCAGGAAGAACCACTGTGTTGATGCATGATGTCGATGTTGGAGACGCAAAGCCAATTAAATTGCCTCCTTACCGTGTGAACCCAGTGAAAGTTCCTCTCATCCAGAAGGAGCTTGGCTACCTGTTGGACCACAAGATGATTGAGCCCTGTCAGAGCGAGTTGAGTTCTCCTGTCACTCTGGTCCCTAAGCCGGGTGGGTCACAGCGGCTTTGCATCGACTACAGACGTGTTAATCAGATAACCAAAACAGACACTTACCCTCTCCCTCGCGTGGAAGATTGCATAGACAAGATCGGAAAGGCTAGGTACATAAGTAAGTTTGATTTGTTAAAGGGATACTGGCAAGTACCTATGACTGAACTTGCTAGGGAGATCTCATGTTTTGTAACACTAGGAAAGACTTTTGCTTGTGCTGTAATGCCATATGGTATGAAGAATGCACCAGCCACATTTCAGAAGCTCATGAATGTTGTAACAGAGGGTTTGGCAGGGTGTGTTGTTTATATTGATGATGTATTAATCTTCAGCGACAACTGGAAAGATCACCTATGCCATGTCAGTAAATTTCTTGAGCGTTTGGCTCATGCTAATCTTGTAGCTAATTTATCAAAGTGTGAGTTTGGTCAAGCTAAAGTTCAGTACCTTGGGTATGTAATTGGTGATGGACATGTTGCACCACCAGGAGCTAAGGTTCAGGTTATAAGTGATCTTCCCAGACCTAAAAGTAGGAAAGAGCTACAAAGATTTTTGGGAATGGTAGGTTATTACCGGAGATTTGTTCTTAACTTTTCAATTCTTGTATCACCACTTACAGACCTACTGAAAAAGGGAGTTAAATTTGTCTGGACCGATAACTGTGAATCCTCTTTCAACAAACTTAAAGCTATCCTATTAAGTCAGCCAGTGCTCGCTACTCCAAATTTTGCTAATCCTTTTAAGATGGCTGTTGATGCAAGTGATACAGGAGCTGGGGCTGTTTTGCTGCAAGAGGATGATCAGGGTATTGAACATCCTGTATCTTATTACAGTAAGAAGTTCACTCCACCTCAAAAGAACTACTCAACTATTGAAAAAGAGCTTTTGGCCTTGATTTTGGGTTTACAGCATTTTTCATTTTATTTGTGTTCTGGTTTTGACCCCATAGTCATTTATACCGATCATAACCCACTGAAATTCCTTAGTAAGTTTAAAGATAAAAATCAGAGATTGACAAGATGGAGTCTGCTTCTTCCAGAGTATTCATTGGAGATACAGCATGTCAAGGGGAAAGAAAATGTTATTGCAGATTGCTTATCTAGACTTTAGACAGATTGTTTTAGAGTAATAAGAAATTTCCTTTGTAAATTTCTTTTTCTTTGTGGGGAGGTGTTACATAGCCTATGATTTCATCATCCTTTGTGTAATTTTAACGCACAGTGTGCTGCATGTTTGATCACGAGCGTGTTCTGCCTCAGTCCCCCCCTTCTACCGTTATAGTAGAGTAAGTCGTCCTTTCTGTTGTTCAGAGCAGGATTGTCAGCTCTTTGTCCCCTATGGCTTCATCTGCGCGTCCTTCTTACAAGTTGTATCAAGCTCTGCTGACCCCTATATAATGAGCTCAGTCTCTGCATCATTGCCACTTAGATCTGCTCCTCATTTTGTTCACATCTCTGTCCTCCCCTGTACAGTTATTATTGTGAGTGCTCAGGAAGTCTCCAACCATCTAGCAGCTGTGTGTAATTTAAGTATAACTGTTGTTGCATTTTTTCTTGTACTGTGTAGCATAAGGTTAATTCTTAGGCCTAGTGAGGTTTTTGTGATTTATGTAGGGTTCTTGTTGTCAGCCATCATTAATAATATTTTGTATCTGTAATAATTTATCTTGCCTTAACTGAGCATTACCCAGTGTATTTTCATTTTAACAGGGCTGACTTAGATATATATATATATATATCAGGACAATTTAATATCATAACACACTAAATTATAGCTAGTGACATATATACTGTTAATATGTATTATAGAGGTTTGAAGAAAGTCAAGCCTAAGCTCAAGAGATCTAGAGGAAACAGCAATGCACATTCTAGCTAGGGAATTTCGCACACAGCACAGTGTGACACCGGATGGGAAACTACCACAGTCATGGAGAGTCCCTTGACACGTGCCCTCACGTATGACCCAGCCAGTCATATACAGGGGAAATGGGAGAGACAGGGCAGAAAGGGGTTAGGAGAGAGAAGAGGCACAGTGGGTAAGGTAGGAACAGAGAGCAAGGAGTTAGCAAGCATAAACAGCTGTCACCTCAGTACTGCTCTCGTGAAGATACTTCATCTGGAGAATAAAACTGCAGTCAGACTCCACATTCATTTTGATCTTTCTTCTGCCATCCACGACAAGAACAACTCGAACATTCTCTCCTCTTAAAATCCCTACAGTCTAACACATTTTGGGGAACGCTCGACGATGGCTATAATCTCTCTCTCTCTCTCTCTTTCTCTCTCTCTCTCTCCTGCGTATATATATATATATATATATAAGTGAGTTTTATGCCAGGTACCCCTTTTTTCCTCCGACGTCCGATAGAGCGCCGCTGCATCCTCCCCACTTCCCGCCTGTCTCTCACCGCGACTGGACCTGCGCTCTTCGTAATGGCTGCCCACGTGCTCGCTTTTGTGGTGGTGCCGTACTTGCTGCAAGGCCTCCTGCTGCTCTCTGCCCTACTCTTAGTGTGTGTGATGATGGCCCCGCCTCCTGGGAAAAGGAAGAGAGTGGTGTTGACTCTGGAGAAGAAACGGGAGATATTGGAGAAGGTTGATGCGGGTTGGTCTTCCTCTCGCATTCTCCGCGAGTTCAACCTGGCCCGGTCGACTTTGTTTGATATCAAGCGTTCCCGAGACAAGCTCATGCAGTACACGGCTGACTTCTCGTCGAGAAGCAAACGCAACGTGGAGAGGAAGGTTATGTTTACTCCCAAGTATGCAGAGATCGACCGCTCCACGTTGATTTGGTATCGACAGCAACGTGCAGCTGGTGTGATGGTACGTGGAACGGAGCTGAAGGCTGCTGCTGAGAAGTTTGCAAGGCTTCACGACGCCCTAGACTTCAAGGCATCCGAGGGTTGGCTCTTCGCGTTC
The DNA here is from genome assembly GCF_032717465.1 of Coenobita brevimanus. NCBI lineage: Eukaryota > Metazoa > Arthropoda > Malacostraca > Decapoda > Coenobitidae > Coenobita > Coenobita brevimanus. The sequence goes on along the minus strand of NC_137063.1, from coordinate 19,826,950 downwards.
AAGTTGCGACATGGCCTTACTAACCGTAAAGCACATGGCGAAGCATTGGACGCTAACGAGGATGGAGTGGACGAGTTTCGGCACAAGGTGAAAGGCTTGATCGACAGGGAGGGCCTCACTCTCGGTCAAGTCTATAACGCTGACGAAACTGGCCTATTCTATCGCTCGGTGCCAACGAACACTCTCGCCGATGAGACGGAGAAGCGTGTACCTGGCCGCAAGCTTTCTAAGGAACGGATATCTGCTTTGTGTTGTGCCAATGCTAACGGCATGCACCGGCTTAAGCCCGTTATTGTTGGCCGTGCAAAGCAGCCTCGGTGCCTTCGTGGGGTGATGGATGTCCTTCCTGTCGTATGGTACCATTCTTTGAAAGCATGGTTCACAGCTGTGATTTTCAAAGACTGGTTTCACCATCACTTCGTCAAGGAGGTCATACATTACCAGACGAAGACACTGGGAATTCCTCGCGACCAGGTAAAGGCTCTCCTTCTCCTCGACAATGCACCTGCCCACCCGTGCGACAAGGACTTGGTTGCTGAGAATGGCCGTATTAGGTGCATGTTTCTGCCACCTAATACGACTGCTCTCATTCAACCAATGGACCAAGGAGTGATCGTGGCAACAAAGCGCCTGTACCGTCGGAAGTTCCTGGACGAGGTGATGGTGGTTCTCGAGGACGAGGACGAGCGCAGGGAAGGACGTGACACTCGAGGCAAGCGGACTTTGGAAAACCTTCGCCGCTACAACATCAAGTCTGCGCTGTACAACTGGGCTAGTGCATGGAAGGAAGTCCCTGTGAAAACTCTTGAAAATGGTTGGTCTCGTCTGCTTCTCGGAACAGATGTGGAGTACGATTTCCTAGGGTTTGACGTGGATGACTTCCATGCACGGCTACGTACGCACGGCGACGATGTTGATGTGGATGATGTTCGTGAGTGGTTGGACGACAACGAGGGCGATCCTGGGTATCAGACGTTGTCTGATATCGAGATCGCGTCTTCGGTTGCTGGTGTCAGTCCCGAACTTGAAGATTCCGATGACGAAGGCGATGATGATGCAGACTCCGCCCAGCAGGACACTACTCCAGCCATCCCCAAGCTGAGCGCACTCCGGGAACATCTAGAGTTCGTCCTAGACTACCTGGAACACCCGGACTGCGACAGGGAGATGGGGCCCTTGGGACTCGTGGAGGAAGTGCGTGCTTTCCGGCAGCGCATCATCAATCGCCAGAATCGTCGGTCCTTGCGTCAGTCAACGATTGACAGTTTTTTCAGGCCCGTGACCCCCGCTGTGCCAAGCCCTGGTTCCACTCCGTTGCCTCCCCAAGACAGGCCCTCATGCTCCGAGCCACAGCCCAGCACATCAGCTACAGTGGAGTCACCGCTCGACGTGAGTTTGCGGCTGTCTTCAGAGTCTTCTGTAGTCGGTACGCCATCACCACTACCCACCGATGCACCCCTTGGACGCCTGCCAGTGATACTCTCGGGCTCTGACAGTGAATAAACAGCAAGAACTTCTCCACTAGACCACACGGGAATTTTGAGTGTTGTGCAGTGAAAAAACGGTGTGTTGTGTTAAGGTTTTCAAGTTGGGAGAAAAGACTAAGTAGAAAAGAAATTTAACGTAACTAACCTTCTTTGTTTTGGCTTTGGAAACTTAAAAAACTTGGGAAAAGTTAATGTGCAACACTTAAATTTAATGGAACATTATTTGGACTAAAGTGAACACTGTGAAAAGAACGGACTTCTGTGTGTTAGTGACTAAGTTCAGTGCAAGACTTCAGGAAGAGTGTAGTGCAAGTGCTTCAGGAAATCGTTCTTACTGTCAGAGTCCGAGAGGAGGCGGTTATTCATCGAGGTGGCCAGGGACTTGCTGTAAGTAGCCAAAATGTTTCATGTTGTACTATTTTCCATACTATATTTACCAGAATGTTTCATATTGTATTTTTTCCCATACTATACTTACCAGAAAGTGTCATACTGTACTTCTTTCCATACTAAACTTACCTCATGCATGTGCAGTAGGAATGTGTTTTTCAGAGTTCGGTTAGGTTCGGTTAGGTTAGGTTCGGTTAGAGTCCATAAGTACCAGAATGTTTATTAATGTATGAACATACTTCTAAACCCACATTTTATGTGTCTATTGCATTTATTTCAGTCATTTATGTGCCTTATTGGTGTGATTTGGGTGTTAAATAGGTGCTATGCATGTCCGGAGGGAGTTGTATAGGTGTTTCTCTGTGTTAGGGTCCGTAAGTACAAGTCCATAAGCTGGGGCCCAATATCCGGACAAAACCAATATCCGAACCTACCGATGGCTCTATTGATCCGGATATTGGAGTGATTACTGTATATATATATATATATATATATATATATATATAGAGAGAGAGAGAGAGAGAGAGAGAGAGAGAGAGAGATAATAACCCTGCTATTACTAATAAACTACCTCCCCTACAAATAAGAAGGAATGTTGCCTCCCTTGCGTTATTTTACAGATATTTCTACAGCAAATGCTCAGACGAAGTTGTGTCCATGGTGCCACATCTCCATGCCTTCCCTCGTGCTACACGGGCAGCTGGCAGCGCTCATGACTGGAATGTCACTCGGCTATACTGCAGAACTTCTGCCTATCAGAATTCTTTCATTCCCCGAACTGCATCTCTCTGGAACTCGCTTCCCCAGAGTTGTTTCACTCCAGACTTCAACCTACTGCTGTTCAAATCTAGCTGTTACAGATATTTTATGAACAGCGGACACCAGTAATCTTGTGCATGGATTTTTTTTTTATTCATTTGTTTTTCCTTCCTCTGTTCTGTTATTAAATATATATATGTATATATATATATATATATATATATATATATATATATATATATATATTTCATTTATATTTATATATATATATATATATATATATATATATATATATATTTATATTTATATTTATATGTGTGTGTGTGTGTGTGTGTGTGTGTGTGTTGCCCTAGGGCTCATTCGTGGAATCCAAGGATTTCAGGTCTAATTATGAAAAAAAAAGAATACTATATCAACATGAGTCAACTTGTCAGCCGTTACAAAGCTACAATTACTGTTGGCCGTATAGGTGAATATGGTCTCACTCGTAATTATCTCGTAACTTTATCAGTCATTATACCTGCAAAGCATGACCATATAACATTATAAAATACAATCTGTTTCTCAGACACTGTAGTTATTTCATATGATTTTGGGGGGTAAACTGATGAAAAATAATAAAAATATCCTAGGGTAAAGGGGAGGGAGATAAGATTAGTATGTTGGCGACGGACGTGGTGGCGGTGGGCCTGGCATACTCGTACATATTCAGCCGACGCTGCATCAAAGTTTGAATACCAAAAGATGATGTCGTGGCTCATCATGCGTCGGGTTTCCTTATGGAAGAGAGGGCCCTTAGTGGCAGGAGCTCAAATTATGATTGGCATAAAGTCTGAAATATCAGTGGGTAAAATGTACTGGATGAGAGAGAGAGAGAGAAAGAGAGAGAGAGAGAGAGAGAGAGAGAGAGAGAGAGAGAGAGAAAGGGAGGGAGGGAGGTAAGACCTCTCGTAGTGTAGGGTTTAATGAAGGATAAACGTAATCCTTAAGGAGGAAAAAAAATCTATACGTTGAATAATTTGCAGGCAGTGACTCAATCGGAAGAGAGGTGGCCTGCAGTTATACCGGACTCAGGTTCAAATCCCGGCTGGGGCGGGAAACAGTTGAAGGATTGGAATTTCATAAAATCAGACTTTACTGATCTACCAGAAGACCTACCGACATGTAAAAGTACCCCCGCTAATACCAGTATACCAGTCCTGTATGAGACAGCCCTAGCATGTATTCGGTATGGACGGTGGGTATTAGCGCCGAAGTGGTGACATGTTAAGTCGAGTTGTATGTAGGAGGACCACTGGGCTTTGGGTACAAGCTGTGAAGCTTATGTCCAGAGTCGGACTCATTTAAAAAAAAAAAAAAAAAAGCTACATATGACGTAATATTCGCACAGGGGTTAACGGCACGTATGCGTTTCCCTCTGAATCGTAAAGTCTTCTTTAAGATTAATGTATCTGACTGGCGTGAATACTAAGGCTATTATGCACACGCAGTATTAATTATTCCTGCCAAAACAGAAAGGTTAATGAAGGCTGTATTACGTATATGAAAACTCTTCATTTCCAAAAGCGTCCTCTAAGCTCAGTGAATCATCTGGTGACAGTAAGCTTAAAGTAATGCATCATTTGGAGTGGAATTATTAATAGTTACGAAATCCTTGTATGCAGAACTATTCTAGTAGGGTAGAGGTTTTTTACAGCTGTGTTTTACCGCTCCAGTTCGTAAGGTCACCTTTAGTCTGAATAAAGTCAACTAGAGATATAGCAATAATATGATGCAATGGAGAGCAATATATATGTTTCATATAATGTTCCCCGTTACCATTAAAAACAACAATCACACACAACATCATTGTTCCTGGGACAATGGGCTGAACAATGACTGCAGCCGGTTGCTAACACAATACCAAATATCAGTTGCCACAAACACAACGGCACTACGTCCATACTCATAAATTCTACGGTTCTAAAAATCAGTGCAGCATTAACAATGACTCCAACAACAACAATCAGAGCATCAACAACAACATGAGCTACAGCAACAATCACTTCATCAACAAAAACAACAATCACCCCAGCAACATGCACTCAGACAGTGACAGTCCAACACTGGTAATCACTTAACCAATAACAATCACTCCAACAACAACAATCACCCTAACAATAGCAGTCACGCCAATAATTACAATAACTCCAACAACAACAATCATTCCAACAGAAACAATAATTTCAAATACAACAATCACTCCAGCAACAATAATCACTCCAAGAACGACAGTTACTACAACAACAATCACTCCAACAACAACTATCACTCCAACAACAACAATTACATGAACAACAACAATCACTCAACCAAAAACAAACACACCAACAAGAACAGTCACTCCAACAACAACTTTCACTCCAACAACAATCACTCCTAAAACAACAATAACTCCCACAGCAAAAAACGGCAAACATCAACAGTCACTCCAACAACAATAATTACATTAACAACAACAGTCTTTCAAACAACAACAATCACGCCAACAACAAGTCACTCTAAAAACAACAATAACAAAACAACAGCAATAGCTCCAACAAAAAGAATCACCCCCCCAAAAAAAAAAAACTCCAGCAGTAACAATCACCTCAACAACGTCATTCCAACAATAACAATCACTTCAACAGCAACCATCACTCCAACAGCAACAATCACTCCAACATTAACAATCACTCGAACAACAATCACTCCAGCAATAGAATTAATCCAACAACAACAGTCATTTCAAAAACAAACACTCCGACTCAAACAACAACAATCACTCTAACAACAAACACATCTACAACAAACAATCCTACATCAGCAATCATTCCAACAACAACACTCACTTCAGCAACACCAATCACACCAACAACAACAATCACACCAACAACAACAATCACTCCAACAACGACAATCATTTCAACAACAACAATCACTACAGCAAGAACAGTCACCTCAACAACAACAATCACTCCAACAACGACAATCATTTCAACAACAACAACAATCACTACAGCAAGAACAGTCACCTCAACAACAACAATCACTCCAGCAACAACAGTCACTTCAACAACAACAATCACTACAGCAAGAACAGTCACCTCAACAACAACAATCACTCCAGCAATAACAGTCACTTCAACAACAACAATCATTCCAACAGCAGCAATCTCATCAACAACAATCCCCTAAACAATAATAATAATTCAACAAACACACATTCCAGCAGTAGCAATCAGTCCAACAACAATCACTCCAACAACAACAACAACAACAACAACAACTCCAACACCAATAATTATTCCAACAGCAACAAACACACTTACAATAACAGTCACTCCAACAACAACAATCGCTCCATCAACAACAATCGTTCCAGCAAGTCACTCCAACAACAATAATTCAACAACAATTACTCCAACAAGTCATTGCAAGAACAACAATCAGTCCAACAACAACAAACACTCCAGCAACAACAAACACTCCAACTGCAACAATCACCCCAGTAACAACAGTCACTCCAGGAAAAACATTTCAACAACTAGAGGGGCACTCAGTGGAGTGCATCTCTCTGACAAGGGCAACGTAATTCTTAAACCACTCTTCATAATGGGTTGGGGTTTTTCATCAATGATTAGGGTTTCACAAAAAAAAAAAAAAAAAAATGTTTTCCGGATCCAGAATCAGTAATACGATCCGGATCGGTCCCAAAAGTTAATCGATTGTTCCCTGGGACATGATCTATCCAACAACCATTTTGGCCCTAATACCTTTTTTTTTTAGTGTTTGAGTAATCCTGCTAACAGAAAAACAAACTAACAAACAATCAGGGGTGAAAATATACTCTCGATGTCGGAGAGAACAATCATTAAAGCAAGAACAATATCATCAACAACAACAATAACTACAGTAACAGCAATCACTCGAGCAACAACAGTCACTCAAACAGGTCATTCCAGGAACAAATTCACTCCAAAATCAACAATTGCTCCAATAACAAGTCACTCCAGCAACAACAATCACTCCAGCAGCAACACTCACTCCATCAACAACAATCACTCCAGCAGCAACACTCACTCCATCAACAACAATCACTCCAGCAGCAACACTCACTCCATCAACAACAATCACTCCAGCAACAATAATCACTCCAACAACAACAGTCACTCCAGAAAAAACTCTTTAACACTAACAATCATCCTAATAACAACAATCACTCAAAAGCTATCACACAGTCAACAATAATCATTTAATCAACAACAAAAATCATTTAATCAACAACAAAAATCATTCCATCAACAAAGACAATTACTCCATCAACAATACTCATTAACAACTACAACAATTATTTTCACACATTACTCCACCAACCTCGATCATTTCATCACCAGCAACCATTCAGAATTTTTCATTTTCTAATTACAGAATACAGTTCACAGAACACTCATTATTAATTTTTATTTCAGTTACGTCGACATATGTGATAAAGTGTGCGACGCCTTCGATCCTCTGTGTGTAAACTGACGCCTACGACATAGTCTAGTTCTAATAAGCAGTCACTAGGGCGCGAGAAAGAGCAACGCGCCTGCGTGCGTGTGTGTGTGTGTGTGTGAAGAGAGAGAGAGAGAGAGAGAGAGAGAGAGAGAGAGAGAGAGAAGAAAGTGAAGGATGAACACTAGCGATGAAGAGGGGGGCAAAAGAAAATAATTATAGTGCGAAACATAAACAAAGATAAAATGAAAAGTCGGAAGAAAGGAAGGGGAAGAATACAGTTATATTACAGAGGAAGATAATGGAACGGAAAATTATAATAAATGTAAAGACTGTCAACATCCCCAAAAGAATGGATGATGGTCTCTTCACAACTACTGTACATTGACATGCTTTGTGCAATATGACATAATAATAAAGGAAGAATCACGGATATATGATCCTCAAATTTCCATATATGTATGGCCTGATATATGACCCAAATAAACCCCTTTATAAGGCTCCAATATGGTAGTTAAAAATGAAAAGGGTAACTGGCAGTTTTTTGTGCAGAGAACAACTATGCTAAGTCTGAGGCGAATAAATGAAGAAACTAGAGCACTGTTCACTGGATCTGTCGAACCTTCTAAAGGCAGGACTAAACTACAAAAAATGAAAGAAAAGCATTCCGAGGGCCAAATGCTAATCGCTAGCCAAAATTTATTGTTGGCTAAGGCACAAGCTACCTACAAACCAAATTAGAAGAAAATTAGCTATACTTTACGGAATTCAGTCATCGCATTTCACAAAAGCCAGTCCATTATATATATATATATATATATATATATATATATATATATATATATATATATATATATATATATATATATATATATATATGTGTGTGTGTGTGTGTGTGTGTGTGTGTGTGTGTGTGTGACTGCTGGCATTTGGCAATCGTTGATAACATCCTCACCAAAAGTTAACCATTTCTGCACATCCATATAGCTGCCATTTTCAGAAGGTTAGATGAAAATTCGTCCACAACTTTTCGAGATATTTTTGCAATAGGCACGCACACACATTCTCTCTCTCTCTCTCTCTCTCTCTCTCTCTCTCTCTCTCTCTCTCTCTCATTCACACACACACACACGTACGCGCGCGTGCGGAGAAAACTATATCGCCTCGTCTTGATAAAGGAGGGCGAAAAATATTGATTTCATATACCGTTGTTTTGTCGTTAATTAGGTAAGATTAGGAGAGGGAGATATTGGTGGAGAAGAGCGGTTAATGTCATTCCTTTTGCTTCTACTGTAAATCACACAAAGCAATAGTGGTTGGTGAACTGTGTTAAAAGTAATCGATTATTTTCTTTACAAGAAAAAATGTTTGTCAGTCGATTACTTGTTTCGGTGATCGTTTCTTGACGTTTAAAATATTTTAAAAATCCAACGGGATTCAAAGAATTATTTCTTGTTTTCTTTTAGCCAGATATAATTTATTCAGGATACAATATTTACAACCTTGTAGGCCCAAATACCATGATAATAAACTCACATATCAAAATACACATTAATAAACGAGTTCTGCGTATATATGAAGTATCAGGAAGACCTACTTATATTACTGTGGCAGTAATCGATCAATAATCGATCACGATTGCCAAAAATTATCAGTAATCAAGAATATTTAAAAAATACTCATATTGAGAGAGAGAGAGAGAGAGAGAGAGAGAGAGAGAGAGAGAGAGAGAGAGAGAGAGAGAGATGCGTGGCCTGATGTGGGATACCAGAAGTCAACACACTGAATATTCTTCATATTTGTTTAGGTTTATCTTTTAGCCGTATTTTCTGTGACATGTATACAATACATTGATAAGTTCTTGGCCTAAGGTACAACTATTTAATTTTACAGCTTAACACAGTCATTTTTAAACACAGTCCCCTTGCAAATTTACACACTTTGTCCAGCGGTCATGGAACATATAGATCCCTTCATTGTAGAAGACAGCATCTTGGGTCCCCAAGAAGCGATCTACAGCATTAATGACGTCATTGTCGGTGGCAAAATGGCGACTGCTGGGCTCTTTCTTCATCTTGGGGAACAGGTAGCAGTCTCAAGGCGCCAAATCAGGTGAATAAGGCGGGTGTTCGACAGGTTGGAATCCACATAGCTAGCAGCAATGGCCACCACAGACTTGTGAGTCGGAACTTTGTCTTGGAGGAAGAGCATCCCTCCTGTCAGTTTCCCACATCGATTCTTCTTAATTTTCTCTTGTAGCTGCCTCAAGTGGTCAGCGTAATAGATGCTGGTGACAGTGTGATCCTCTTCCACGAAATCCGCCTGCAGCACTCCTTCTGCATCCCAAAGAATTGGGGCCATCACCTTCCATGCAGTCATCACCGACTTGGCCCTCTTGGGAGCTGGAGATCCTGCATGTTTCCACTGTTTCGACTGTTCTTTCATCACTGTAGGAAGTGGTGCACTGACGTCTCATCCATGGTAGCGAATTACCTGATAAATCTCTCGGGATCTGAATAAAAAATAAAGACTGTCCTTTGACATGTGCCATGTCCGCTTCTGATCAGGTCTAAGGAGTTTTGCGACCCAGCGAGCTCAAATCTTGATCATTTGGAGTTCATTGCAGATAAGTGCATGGACCCCTTCCTGGGAGATACCAAGGTCTGTGGCAATGTAACTCTCTAGCTGCCCAGACCTTGTCATGGATTTTGTTAGTGGTTTCCTGTGTGGCGATTGACAGGCTTTCCTGGACGAGGGTCATCTTCCAGGTTTTCTCTGCCTCATTTAAATTCAGCAGCCCACTTCTTAACCATGCTGTAGGAAGGGACATCCTCCTTTTGTGTCGCCACCACGTCAACGTGGATCTCCTTGGTGATAAGCCGTTGATTACCGAAAGCAGATGGCTGCATGATGGGCGATATTGTACATTTTCCCAAAAACTGCTGACTCATGAAATTTCAGTTAACTGGAACGGAAAAAATACGACAGTTATGAATTTCAAACTTTATGTGTAGTCATTCAATGAGTTGAACTGTATGTAAATTTAGTTAGAACAGTACAGCTCATCTTGTAACTTAGGCCACGAACTTATCAATCATCCCTTGTGCGATGTTCACAATAGATCTAGTATTACAGTACGACTGCACTGATGGTGAGGCGCAGGACTGACAGGCGCAAGGTAAAACAAGTAACACACACTCTCCTGGTCAATTTATTTAACCCGCCCCATCCCGACGTTTTCTAGGCAGTGGTATGCCCCAGTCCCAACATTTTTTAACCTTTTTTTTTTTAGGCTCAAACATTCGCTTTTGGTGAGAAACATCGAAAATTCATGGAGAAATCGTTCACCTCAGGTTTAAAATACTCGATCCAGGTATGAGTACCTCCTTACCTGACTGGGTTTTCTAACAGGCTGGCACCAAAGAAAACGAGTTCTATGGGAGGGCAACTATTTTATCCACTCAAAAACAGTATTTATTTATTTACTTGGTACGAATTTATATGTAGTACAAGAGTATATTGGTTTTCAAACAGTAATATAGGCATTATAAGCATTGTTCACTCACTAACTCATCACCATTCATGACCTGTTTTTCCCACATTACCTGATCATCATTTCTGACTGTTTCTTCCTCTAATGCTATGTAAACTTTGTCCTCCACATTGTCATCGATGGGGGAATCACTCTGGCCCTGAATGTCTTTATTGGCCAGGTCACTGGTAGCAGGTGAATTACCGAGACAATGGCGTGCAGGTGGGGGGGAGAGGTTATGCGATGTAAGGCATTGTCCCTGCTTGGCATCTTGTAGAGGAATAGAGGAAGGTGTCTTGTGTATACGTGCCAAAAATCACTCGCAAAATCACTCGCAAAAATTGAAAATTGTGCAAATTAGGGACCTTGCAATGGTGCCGCATTAATTTACGTCTCCGGGATATGAGTGCACATCATGTGAGGACGTGAATTGACGTCTCCGGGACGGGGCGGGTTAACTCAGAGAAAGATCAGTTACTAGGCCGGCCCGGGCCCCTGGGAGGGTCCAGCAGAAACGGAATGGCATATACTGAAAAGCGGATGAAAGACACACACACACACACACACACACACACACACACACATACACACACACACATATATATAGAGAGAGAGAGAGAGAGAGAAAGAATCCTGGTACTGCTGAAAAGATTCTGTTCGTGCTGAAAAGCGTTATAAGAAAACTGCCTTAGTTGGAAAAGAGCTCTCATGTACAACCCTCTCTCTCTCTCTCTCTCTCTCCTTCATATTTTACTTACCGTATATGATAGGTTCTTTTCTCCTGGGCTGCATCCTTTAAACCAGAGTGTCTCTTGTTTATCTTATTCTAGCAATATCCATGGTTATTTTATTGAGCCTAGGGGAGCCTTATCGACCGGGAGGGGTCCTTATTGACAGCTAAAAAAAAAAAATCTAAATCGTTGATGAGAAGGAAGTATAAACAAAACAAAACACATCATTATGGACGTACTAGACGAAAAAGCAAATCTATAAGGAAGGGGATCTAGGCCAAACCCAATCACTTACTGATGTTTATCGTAGTTCCGGTACGAGTCAGAGTTGCCAGTTAGCTTGCTGTTTGTTAGCGTAGTTGTTAAGTTACCGGTATGGATGAATTTTTGTGCTCGTTTTCGGTATAATGTTTTATTTATGTGATTGTTAAATTATGCAATATAAATTGTATGCTAAATAATTTAGAGTGTTGTGCAATGTAAGAAAACTCTCGTATGATTTGGATGTCTCCTAGTTGGTAACTGTTTTAACTGTTGCCACGTAGGATGTGTGCTAGAAGCTTCGAGAATAATGTAAGGCTATATAAGAATGGGAAAGAGACTAGAAAAGTTAAATCAGTTTTCAGTTCATTTTGAGTGGAGGGCAGTGTCAGTACAATGTCACTGAAGTTTGTATATTTTAAGTATTTCTGAAAACAGTGAAGTGTTGGCAAACAGTGAAGTGTAACTGCAATTAGTGAAGTTTTGTATATATTCGGTACTGGTGAAAATAGTGAAGTTGCAAACTAGGTATTATTTTACAAGTGCACAGGGATTTGGAATCTCAATTTTACTCTTACAGATATTTAAATCTCACCATTGCAAACATTTTGAACCCTAGTAATAACTTCCGCAAATGAATATTAACGCGAAAAAAGATTTTTGAAAATTTTCCAAAAAATTACTCTCTACATAGTCTGGCGATACGTGAGACCCATCGCGGCACGTGCCTAATGCATTGTGGTCCTGTCTCGCTTGTGTCTACCATCACGTCACGGTTCATGTGACTTATGGGTGAGGCTAAAGCATGTGTCTACTGTTACGTCACGCGCTATCTGCTCATGCGTGAAGTTCAAACTGTTACAACCGGGGCGCAATTTGAATTTCAGATATGCTAGGGTCCCGCAGGATTTGAAAGTCAGTTTGTCTCCAGCCACGACCTGTGAAGCCTGCAAAATTACTGTAAGTACTTCAGGAGCTGTAAACTGGTGAGTAAAGGCATTATTTCGTATTTACACCCGGTTAGGTTAGGTTAGATGAGGTTTGGTTAATGTCAGGGGGGGTCTGGGGGGCAAAGCCCCCCAGTTAGAAAGCACGGCCAGGGCTGGGGGGTCTGAGGGGCGAAGCCCCCCAGTTAGCAAACACGGACTCCCTAAGAAGCTTAAAGTTTCATTTTTCCAAAGGATTTTAGTGTTTTTGGTTTGAATTTGAACAGTTTCAGTCGGAAATCACTCGTTTTTGCGTGTTTTTCCCACCCAAAACCCGCTTTCCCACAGGTCCCCCATTGTTCTTGGCACGGAAAAATATAATTTTATGGCTTAGCTTAGTTTAGCTTAGGAGATAATGGTTTGCTGGTGACAGCAGGCAGGTGATTGTTGGTGCAAGGCAGTGGGGAGTAGGCCAGACGGCCCAGCACGCATCTGCCTGGCTGGTGAAACCAATGTATTTCTGATGGTTTTTGATGTGCTGTGAATTATTCTGACCTTCATTTCTATCGCAGATCAATATATTATGTGATTTCCCCCACCCAAAAACCCCGGGTTCGCCCATCTCCCCCATTTTTGTGGGGGGAAGGGGGGTGGGGGATATCTTGAAATATACTGATTTGCGGCAGAAATGAAGGTCAGATTCGTTCAAAACACATCAAAAACTATCAGAAATATCTTGGTTTCACCAAAGAAGATGTCCCTGTGCACTTGTAAAAAATTACCGCAAACTATTTAGTGTAATTATTTGGAAAAAATAGGTAGTGAACTTAAGAAACCAGTGTTTTACAACGCCTGAGTTGATCTTGTGTGCTGTATAACGAAAGGCTGACCATAGGAAGAACAACTCATTGGGCAACATGCTGCCCATACTACTACTGCTGTTGGAGCCTAGGATAGTGTGGGGTGGAGATGTAATACTTGTGACAGGAGTGTGGATTAAGTGCTGCAGTGGGTCAGATCTTCAATATGGAGCAAGGGGGTGTGCAGAGAAGCTCCTAAGATGAGCAGGATGAAGAAATGTCCCTAGTGACAATCGTGAAGCTATTACAGGCCCAAAGTGTACAACCACAGGCACAGAATGAAGCAAAAAAAGAACTTAAAGAACAATTACAAGCACAAAGTGTACAACTACAAGCACAGAATGATGGACAGAATGAACTTAGAGAACAAATACAGGCACAGAATAAAGGACAGAAAGAACTTGAACGACAATTACAGGCACAAAATGAAGAAATGAAAGAACAACTACAGGCACAAAGTGAAGAACAGAAAGGATGATATGAACTGCTTCAAGAGACATTACAGGAGCAACAGAGGGAATTACAACTGAGGATGCAAGGAGAGCAAGACGCTTTCATGGAGGAAATGAAGGAAGAATAAGAACAATTGAAGGAGGAAGTATATTCTGAGCTACGGCAGCAGAAGTATGAGGTAAGCAATAATGTGATGGAGTGCAAACAGCATGTAGATGACCAACTGAAGTCAGTTTGTGAAGAAATAGTGATGGACTGCAAACAGCATGTGGACAACCAGCTGGAGATTAGTGAGGGAATAGTGATGGAGTGCAGACAGCATGTAGATAACCAGATGAAGCATGTAGTCGGCCATGTGAAGATAACTAGAGAGAAAACTTAGGCTATCGAGAAATACTGCATTGTTGAGCCTCAGGTTAGTGTACTGTACAGGGAGCATTGGAAAAGAATGGACAGTGTATGGCGAATCTTGACGAATCCCAAGCATCTAAAGGTAGCGTTACAGGGCTGAATATAGGAGATTTAAGTCCTGGACTAAATTATGATACCCAAGTTTTTAGGTCCCAAACCAATTAAAAAGAAACCTCAGAAATTTGATGGTAGAGTATCTTGGGAAGCTTACCGTGCACAGTCTGAGTTACTTGCTGATCAGAATTGTTGGGATGTTAGGCAGACAACAATGCTGCTTGCTACTAGCCTTAAGGGTGCCGCAATGGAAGTTCTCGGCCAGATGTCAGTGATGGAGAGGAACAGTTATCAGTCCCTAGTGGAAGTGCTGGAGTGCAGATATGGGACCATGTACCAGACTGAGGTTTACATAGCAAGATTCCAGAGCCATGCATGGGCTCGAGGAGAATCACTATACCAGCTTGCTCATGACATGGAGAGTATGGCTTACAAGACGTACCCTGGAGCCGCACCTAACCTGCTGGCTATTCTTCTGAAGGATCAACTCATCGATGCTCTTGATAGTGCAGAGTTGAAAATGTAAGTGAAGCAGGCACAAACAAGAAGCATGCAAGAAGCACTAGTCAGGTCTCTAGAATTTGAGTCCTACATCATGTCCAGTACATCCATTTTTCAAGGTAGCTCGAAGTGCAGGATTTAGGGCGAGAAAGGGGCAGGTATGTAAAGTGGAACAATTCGAAGGAAGTTGCTGGTACTGTGAAAAGCCAGGACACAGAAAAGAGAACTACAATTGGAAGAGGAAACAGGAGAAGACCGGAGAAGGTTGCCGGTCCTGCAGGAAGCCGTGACACAAGAAGGATGATTGTTACAAATGGGAGAAGGAGCAAGAAAAGAGCAGTGCAAGGAAATCTACAAGTGTACCAAAGGCATGTTGGACATGTAGTGAGGTGGGACATTTCAGTTCTGAGTGTCTGAAGAGGAAAAAGGGGGATAAGAAGAAGGCTGCAGAAAACCAGAAAGAAGCAGAAAACTAGTGAAGGCTGGTGTTATGGGACAACCACCAGCTGGCTTTTCCCAAGTAGCCCCACCACCAAGAAAATGCAAGAGAACTGCAATCAACAGTGTGTAAGTAGATGGGATAATGGATGGAAAGAAGTGTTCCCTGGTGATTGATTCGGCCTAAGAGCAGACTTTTGTGAGGCCTGATGTGTCACATCATCGATATCTGCCTGAGTCATCAGAACAATTGTGTGGCGTAACTGGGCACTGCGCAGAACTGAGAGGACCCTTGGATGTCCAGAAGGAAGTGGCAGGGCAAGAGGCCAAGCTTCCAGTCTATGTAGCCAAGATAGAGAATTCTTGCCTTCTTGGTCTGGACTATCTGATGACCATGGGATGTGAGCTGAACTTCTGATCCATGAAGCTGAAGGTTTGAGGAAAGTCAGTTCCTGTCAAAGCAGTGAGTTGTACCATTTCTGGTCGTGAGGTGAGGACGCTCTGCATTACAGTTATACCATGAAAATCAGAACCATTGCTCCAGTGCAAGGTAAGTGGCTCTTTTTACAGCTGTCAAGGGGTGGTGGAGCCTGATATACGGTGCAAGATGAAGGCCGGAGTGTTGGTGGGGAGAACTTTGGTTGAAATAGGTATAGGTGAAAGTGCCGGTTGTGGTGGCCAATTTCTCCTGTGAGCCACAAAAGACCGTTGAGGAAGAAATTATGGTACTGTGCCAGGCAGTGGACCCTGAACAGCATTAGAGGAAAGCCTGTAAAATGTGCATAGTCAAGGAAGATGTGTACCTGCCAGACCACTTACAAGCCCTATTTTCAAGGAGTTGGCAATGCCTGGTTGGCTCACAAGTACTGAAGTTGAGGCAGCTGCTGATGAAGTTTGCTGATGTCTTTTCCACCGGAGACCTAGACCTAGGATGCACTGATCTGGTGGAGCATTGTATAGATACTGGAGATTACCGCCTGATTAAACAGCCAGCGCGGAGGAAGGCACCAGCCCAATGGCAAGAAATGTAGTAGCTGATTGAAAATCTCCAAAGTCAAGGAGTGATACAAAAGTCCAGCAGTCCTTGGGCATCAGCAGTGTTCTGGTAGGGAAGATGGATGGCTCTGTAAGGTGCTGTGTGGATTATTGAGCCCTGAATGAAGTGACAGTGAAAGATGCATACCCCCTGCCAAGAATTATTGACACCTTTGATGCTGTGTCAGATGCCAAGTGGTTCTCCACCCTAGACATGAAGGCAGGATATCATCAGGTCAAGGCTGCAGAGAAGGACAAAGAGTAGACAGCCATTTCATATAGGCAGGGTTTATGGCAGGTTAAAGTGATGCCATTTGGCCTATGCAATGCCCCGGCTACTTTTGAGCATCTCATGGATCACGTACTGGAGGGCCTGCACTGGTGGACAGCTCTTATCTATCTGGAAAATGTAATTGTGTTTGGACAAACTTTCGACCAGTAATTGGAGAGACTGTTAGAGGTGTTGAACAGGATCTGAGCAGCACACCTCAAGTTAAACCCCAGGAAATGCTACCTGTTTCAGAAGGATGTGAAGTACCTGGAAGACATTATAGGTGAGAGCAACGTCTGTACTGACCCAGAAAAGGTGACAGCTGTGGAAAACTGGCCTGTTCCAACATGTGTGAAGGAGCTACGGAGTTTCCTTGGCTTGTGTACCTACTACTGGTGTTTTGTCAAGGACTTTTGCACAAGCTGCTGGGTAAAAGACAGAAGTTTGCATGGACAGCAGCGACTCAGAAGCCCTTTGATGAACTCAAGCAAGCATTGGCAATCTCTCCAGTATTGCTGTACCTAGGCCAGAATCAGCCATTGATCTTGGACTGCAATGCTAATGACCAAGGTATTGGGAGAGTCCTGTCACAAAAGAAGGATGACAAGGAGTATGTGGTGGCATATTACAGCAAGAAGCTTAGTCCACCGGAGCGGAACTACTGTGTGACCCTTAACCCGCGGCGTCCCGTCGACGTACTTCCACGTCCTCACGTTATGTCACTGCCAATCCCGTTGACGTACTTCAACGTCCTGCAATTGCAAGGTTCATAATTTCCACAATTTTCAAAATTCGCGCGAGACTTTCGATTCGCCCACGTACCCAAGCCTCCCCTACCTGCCCCCAGGCGGGCAGCGTCCCAGACCCCGCATGACCTGTGCTCGCCCTTGTCTCGGTCACTCACCTGTTAGCAGTGACCCAGGTCAGACATGGTGTGTAAAGGTCTCTCAGACGACGAAATACAATCCGCCCTGGATGCCTTCACTGGAGATAGTGGTTCTCCACTTGATGATGATGTGGTGGATCGAGATTATGTGCAGCCTGAGGAGGAAATAACAAGCAGTGATGAGGAGGTCCCTTCGCCCCGGAAAAAGCGGTATGTCACGTATCGTAAGGCAAGGGAAGGCCAGCCTGCACCCAAAACACCTGCATGGACCTCTCTCCATCCCCTAGAGAGAGATTCTAATGAGGACGAGGATGAGGACGATGACGATGACGGCGGCTTAGGACGTGATGTTGCCTCGTGGTTGGGGAAGGAAAAAATCTCACCCTGAGGATCAGAAGGTGGGGCGAGAAGGCAAATAAAGTATGGCCTAGTTATTTGTCTGGGGAAGGCGAAAGTGGTGTGGTGGGAATGCGGGGTGAAAGGGAAGTGGTGTGAGGGAGGCAGCACGAGCACGTGGTGCACGTAGGCCTAGGGGAGAGGAGGTGGAGCCACTCCCCAGCACGTCTTTCGCCATACAGTATTCCCAAACTTCCTCCACACAGCCCCAGGATGTGGGGAAAGGAAGGAAAGGGAAGAGAAAGGGTAAAGGAAAAGGGAGAGGGAAGAGAAGTGCGAGTGATGAAAGGCGCCGCTCTCCACCTCCCCCACCACCACCAATGTTGCGTTGTGCCTTCAGCCATGTTTCAGAGAGTACCATAACTTCCTACACTACTAAAACTGTGTGGGATGGCGATATGATGCTCAGTATAATGGTAAGGCCAGTCAGTATGTGCCAAGTCTTATATAAACTTGAAACGGGTGTAATGTTTGCAGGAAAGTAATGTACAAGTTGAGAAATAGTGTAAGTTGAACGAAGTGATATGAAACTACACCCACTGTATAAATCTGCGAAAATATGACGCTCAGTATAACACTCTGGTCAGTAAATATGTGATGGCAAGAATATAAAGTGGAAACGGGTGTAATGTTAGCATGAATAAAACGTATAAGTTGAAAAATAGTGTAAGTTGTAATAATTGATGTCATGAGTACACCCACTGTGTAAATCTGCGAAAATATGACGCTCAGTATAACACTCTGGTCAGTAAATATGTGATAGCAAGAATATAAAGTGGAAACGGGTGTAATGTTAGCATGAATAAAACGTATAAGTTGAACAATAGTGTAAGTTGTAATAATTGATGTCACGAGTACACCCACATTCTGGTCAGTAAGTATGTGATAGGAATTATATAAAGTGAAATTTGTTGTAATGTTAGTAGTAAGGTATCTTATAAGTTGAATACTAGTGTAAGATGAAACAAATGATATCGCGATAACATTCCCTGTGTAAGTACGCGCTAATATGACGCTCAGTTGCATCGTAAGTTCTGAAATTATGTGATATCAATTATATCAAGTGTAAACATGTGCAATGTTAGTGGAGAATTATTATATAAGTACAAAAATAGGTTGTAAGTTGAAATAGTAGTCATAGCGACTTCACCGTGTGTGTTATTATGTGCTATTATTACGCTATATATTTACGTAAGGCCTGAAATTATCTCAAAACAGTTATATAAAGTTGAAAAGTGTATAATGTTATTAGAAAAGTATTATGTAAGTAGAAAAAACACAATACGAGTTGAAACAACAGTCACAGCGAGTTCACTCACTACGTAAATAAGTGCTAACATTACGCTAAATGTTTTCAAAAGGCCTGTGAATACGTAAAAACAGTTCAGTAAAATGTAAAATGGTATAATGTTATTGTAGAAGTATTATGTAAGTAAAAAAAATGATATGTATCATGATTTTCGAATGTTAGCGATTCATCGTGACCAAGTTGCCCGATTTTGCTCGTTTCGCACAATGGTACAATGCTTATTTCTGCTCTATTTTTGTATAAAATCCAATATACTCTTTTATCACATGTTTTTATGTTTGTAATAAATACATATCTACTTACTTTCATTGGTTTCCCAGACTTATAATACCATAGAAAACGTTAGAGGCTCAGACCGCCTACGGAGAACACGGGGCCAGGTGGGACCAAGGCATACCTGTTTAAGGTAATTATGGACCCCGGGGAACAATTTCTTTGTCACTGACCATTGTTTCTGACCAAAAGCGAAAGTTTTAGCAAAAAAAAAAAGGGTCGAAAAATGGTCGGGATTGGGGGGTACCAGTGGTGAAAAAGTGGTCGGGACGGGGCGGGTTAAGGAGCTCTTGGCAGTGATGAAGAGGCTTGATTTCTTCCACTCCCTACTTGTATGGGTCCTACTTCATCATCAGGACAGAGCATGTGGCACTGAAGTGGCTGAAGATGTTAAAGAATCCGAAAGGTCAACTGGCATTCTGGCTCAGGATCCTGGACCAACACAACTGTGAGGTACAGCACCGTCCTGGGCGGGTACATGGCAATGCTGACAGCCTGAGACATCGGCCTTGTGACCCAGAGTGCCAGCAGTGTAGTAAAAAAGAAGACCATAGCAAGAAATGCAGCCGTACTCCAGTGATAGGGCCAGCGTCAGATGAAGAAGATCTGAAGAGGATGCACAATTGCACATGGAGGATGCAGATTTACAACCAGTGCTACAGTGGCTGCACCAGAGTACAGTACAACCGTCTTGGGAAGAAGTTTCCAGGTTCAGCTCTGCAACTAAAACCTACTGGAATCAGTAGGACCTTCGTTTGAACAATGGCCTACTGGAGCATCAGTGGGAGACACCTGACGGCCTCAGCAAGTATTGGCAACTGGTGGTTCCGAATGAATAGGTCTGGGATCTTGGTTGAGTCTCATAACCAGGTCACTAGTGGACACCTGGGAGTGAAGAAAACTCTAAGCCGGCAGCAATAGGCTCTACTGGACTGGCATGCATCAGGACGTTGAAAAGTGGTGTCAGGCCTGTGATGTATGTTGTGCCAAGAAAAGTGGTTGCACCCCTCTGTAGCTGTACGAAGTGGGTGCACTGAAGAAGTCGCAGTGGACATTGCTGGACCTTTGCCACTCACTGAAAGACTAATCTGGTATATATGTGTTGCCATGGACTACTTCACAAAGTGGCCAGAAGCCTATGCTATCCCTGATCAAGAGGCTGCTACTGTTGCTCAGGTGTTGGTTGACCAGTTTTTCTGTCGTTTTGGCATGCCACAGGAGCTACATTCAGACCAGGGTAGAAACTTCAAGTCTGCTGTGTTCCGTGAGTGCTACAAGTTATTGGGGATTAAGAAGACCAGGACGACCCCACTAAGGCCTCAGTCAGATGGGATGGTGGAGAAATTCAACTGGACCCTGGGACAAGAACTGGCCAAGTACTGCATAGAGGGACAAAAGACATGGGACCAGAAATTACCTCTGTTCTTGATGGCATATAGGTCTACATCCGATGAGTCTACCAACTACACACCTGCAAAACTGATGTTGGGCCATGAGTTACACTTACCTGTTGACTTGTTAATGGAAAGACCAGCTGGTGAAGAGCTGCCTACAGACACCTTCAGCTATGCGAAGCTTCTTCAGGAAAAGCTGACTGAGGTACATCATCAAGTGTGAGGAGCCCATAAGTTTTCATGAGAGGTGATGAAATGCAAGTATGATGCCAAGGTAAGTGAGGTGAGCTTCAAAGATGGTGACAAAGTTTGGTTGTATAATCTTCAGAGGAAACAGCGACAGCCACAAAGTTGCTGAGCCCACGAGATATGCCTAACGGTGTTTTGGACCACCTATCAGACATAACGTATCGGATTTGTGGAGGCATTAAGTCTCACCCAAAGGTGGTACACATGAATTGTCTGTGGCAGTACCATGGACAAGGACAGTACAGCTGGGACGTCTCCCTGGAATCGTGCTCACCCGCAGCTGAGGATGTTGAGGACCAAGGAGCTGAAGTGCAAGAGGACAATGACAGTTTCCCAAGAGAAGAAGTGCATCAAGAAGAGGACCAAGACATTCCTGGAGGAGTTGACTTTGCAGAAGAACAGAGACATCGTCGGAAGCAGCATAGAAGACCTGATAAGTTGAAGGATTGTGTATAATTAATTGTTTAGTTTGGATTAAGGACTATGATTTTATACACTGAGTAATTTTGTTGGGACAACAAGAGGATTAGTGAGGGAGTAGTGCTGAGAAGCTGGATTGTTAGCTAGATTGTTCTGGATAATTTCCAATGTTTATCGTAGTGCTGGTATGAGTCAGAGTTGCCAGTTAGCCTGCTGTCTGTTAGTGTGGTTTTGTAAGTTATGCATTAATTTTTGTGCTCTTTTTCTCTAAAAATGTTTTATGTGATTGTTAAATTGTGTAAATTAATTTAACCCGCCCCATCCCGGCAGATTTTTAACCCCTTAAATGCAGGCATGTCAGAGGCGGTTCGTGCACCTCACGCTGGGATATTCGCGTTCCGACTGACTTTTTACAAACATTTGCCAAAAATCAGTTATTAGGCCTAGAATATTATAATTATATATGCATATGGCACATACCTTCAGCTTTCTCCTGGGATGTTTGTTGAGCCTTTGTTGACTACCGTAGGACTTGTGGAGACTTCTGAAGTTGGGTAACGAAGTCTCCACTTTACACTTCCCGACACCCCGTAATATGATTACCACAGCCTGATATTATCACTAGAAACACTATTCTATGATTTTCAAGTAGTTTGGAATCCATACACCAAAAAAAATAACACTTCAGAAGTCTCCACAAGTCCTACGGTAGTCAACAAAGGCTCAACAAACATCCCAGGAGAAAGCTGAAGGTATGTTCCCCGCTGGTATTCTGTCATTTATTATTAATAAACACACTCACAATTTATATTCCTATTACTTTATTACACTTATATATATATATATATATATATATATATATATATATATAGATATATATATATATATATATATACAGTATTTATCTATAAGTTTCCTTCAGTAATAGTAGTTTATTTTCACTCCGGGCATTAACTTTCTTGTTCAGTAAACTAGTGTAGAGAGTAAAGCTTTCACTGTCATTAGTCCAAGGTATTTGTATTCATATTCTTATATTAGTAATTATTTCCATTTCCATTTTATTTACACTATGTTATACACTGTCACCTCCAGTAACTAAGGGCTCCTTTCCCTTGGAGCCAGGATGAATTTGGGACACTGAAGAACTCGTAGTATATCACCATATCCTCCACTGGCTCATCACATGATTCACCAGAAAGATTGTAGCCACTGTTCATCAATATCACGGATAAATTAGCCAGTTCATGCTCCACAGCAGAGTCATTTAGTCCTTTACCCCTTCCCACACGAGGTTTAGTAGGGGTAGAGGTCACAGGGCCCTCTAGAAGTGGCGGAAATGGAGGCGCGTGAGTGCTACGTGCTTTCATCTCAAGAGACAACACTAAACTGAATGACGAGGTGGATATGGGGCCACCAAGGGTTGACAATGTCAGCGAGGTGACAGCTGCTAATTTATATGCTATAAAATGATTGGCAGGAAATTAGGTAGTTCCAGGTGAATGTAAATATCACTTAGGCTTCTCCCTTCCTTTCTTATATATGTTTTTATTAAGAGAACAGGCCATAAAGCATTTTTCAAGGGGAAATAAACAGGGAAATTTAGCAAACAAGTCCATGTGGGGTGTTGCCAGGTGATAATTAGCCAATTCCAGGTGTATGACACTATCAATTACCTTTTTTCTTTTTTACACATATTATTTTGTATGAGAATAAGGCATAGGGCTCATTCCAATGGATGAAATTAGTGGAAAAATCCGGGCAATATTTGCCTAGCGGGGTGCAGCTGGGGCAGGTGGGAGGAGAGGGTAATGGAGGGGAGGTAGGGAGGGGAGTCAAGAACGGTGAGAAATGGCTAAATTGTCAACAATGGATGGGAGTACAGATGACAATAGCAGCACTGACTATTGTTAGACACTGGCAGTACTGACAGATGATACAAGCAACCACTTCAAAGCCTGGGCGAATTAAAAATAACACAGAATCGCAAAAGTGACGCCCCCCTGTATGATCCATTGCACCCGAGCAACATGAAAGTGACGCCTTGCGGTTAAGAGGTTAACCAATGACCTTCCCCAATCCCGGCAGATTTTCAATTTTGTTTTTTCTTGCTAAAACCTCTGCTTTTTATGAGAAACATCGAAAAATCATAGATAAATTGCTCACCTGATGTTTAAAATACCAGATACAGGTAAAAGTACCCCTTACCTTACTGTGTTTTCTATGGGGCTGGCTCCAGAGAAAACGTGTTCTATGAGAGGGGTAAGTATTCCACACCACTAATAAAAGGTATTTATTTATTTATTTGGTACGAATTTATATGTAGTACAAGAGTATATTGGTTTTCACACAGTAATATAGGCGATGTAAGCATTGTTTCACATACCAAACACATCAACATACCTCACCTTTTTTTGAGAACATTACCTGATCATCATTTCTGACTGTTTCTTCTAATCATTCATTCATTCATTCATTGCCAGACGCCATGTATCCCAAACGGGGTAGCCAAGGGCTTAGAGTTAATTGTTTTACAGGGAGGGGCACTAATCCTCCACCAACCCCACTTAACACGTAGGGATGCCAACAGCATCTGGTGTTCCCAGGTGGTCACCCATCCAAGTACGAACCAGACCCAACGTTGCTTAACTTCGCTGATCGGACGGGAAGCGGTGTACTCAATGTGGTAATGCTATGTAAATTTTGTCTTCCACATTGTCATCAATTGGGGAATCACTCTGGCCTTGAATTTTCATACCGTGGCACAACATGTCTTTACTGGCCAGGTCACTGGTAACAGATGAATTGTCAAGACAATGGCGTGCAGGGGTGGGGGAGGTCATGCAGGGTATGGCATTGTCCCTGCCTGGCATCTGGTACAGGAAGGTGTCCCATGTATACATACCAAAAATCATGCACGAGATTTGAAAAATGTGCAAATGACGGACCTAGCAATTGCAGCGCATTTATATACATCAACAGGAGCACAGTGATAAAATGTTCGGACGTATATATATGTCAACAGGAGTCAGCGGGTTAAGTTGTGTGCTAAATAATTCAGTGTTATGCAGTGTAACAAAACTCTTGTATGTTTTGGATGTCTCCTACTATTTTAACTGTTGCCCCACCAAGTTTGTGCTAGAAGTTTCAAGAGTAATGTAAGGCTATATAAGGATGAGGAAAAGACTAGAGAAGTTTAGTCAGTTTTCAGTTCATTTTGAGTGTAGGTCAGTATCAGTGCAGTGTCAGTGAAGTTTGTATATTTTAGGTGCAGTCTCCAGCAAAAACTGAGCGAATGGCTTGATGAGCAGGTTGGTATGTGACACTGCCACACCCCTCAGTTTCACCCCCTCCCCCTTTCCCTCATTCCCATTCATTTGTTTACCCTCCACCCTCCCCACATTCAAGGGCAAGAGAGTAAGGCCTACTCGCATTGTCTCAACCATTCTTCCGTCATCCATTTTGTCTTGGGAAATAATGGTTTTGTTATGATGACAAATAAAAACACATTACACAGTGTTTTACTCCATAGTATAGTTATTTATACACCACGATCTGAGTGCAGGGTGATATAGTATTATATTCATATGATAGTGAGGTATGTAATATAATTTATCATTTTGACGGTTGTATCCAGTCAGTGTGTAACATTAAACACTCTGTAGTGGTCGGTGGTGTGCTCCTTCCCTTACTCGACATAATCACTGTTACTATACAAACTCTTTTATAGGTCATTACCCTTAGTTACTACTAATACCCCATGTGTGATACTAGCAAAATGTCACTGATAAGTAAAACACATGGTCAGTATTATCTTGGTTATTGATGTTTTACTATATTTTATCAGATAACGTTGGGCAACAGGGACTGGATAACAACTTGTCTGGTGGTTAAACCGCCTAAGCTGGTCAAGCCAAGGCCATGACATAGTTGCTGGCATTACCAAAGGTCAGTCAATATTTAGACACCATTCATTGCTGCTGACAGTATTATAAGTATCAATGTCAATTTCATACACAGAACAGCCAACAATAGAGTGAGCCGCGCATTGTACCAGGGGCCAGATTACCGGATATAGGCAAAATGGGCAACTGCCTACCAGGCCACGGCCTATCACAGGCCATCCAGACTTCCAGAGCAGAATAAATATACGCTTTGGGTGTCCAAATACGTGCCATCACCCATCAGGCAATCAAAAAAGGCCATTATAGGTCATGCCAAAATTTCACTGGAAATAATGGAAAAAAGAGATCTATATGTTGCAGGCCAACAATCTGCATTGCCTACCAAGCCACAGAATGGTTAATCCAGCACTGCATACAACCAAGCCCCTCCACCCCTTGCCGCAGCCACTTATTGCCACTCACTCCAGCAAGAGACCCACCACCACCTGAAAACAATATCAGGAATATAACCTTGCCATATATAGTTATAACTGCAATAGGGTGTAACTAGCAATTCACACGTTTATAATACGACCTATTTCGAAAAAGGTAACCAATAACTAAATTGGCCAAAAGGATGATCTACAAACTTGTCTCGATTGCAGCTTATGCTAATCAACATCATCGTGCCATACAGCAGATAAATCAGTTTATCCATTTTCAGCTAGAACGTTTTTAACAAAGGTTTGACGAGTTACATTTCACACTGGTCAATGTTACTTACAGCAACGTAATAGACTTAGCGATCAGGTTAACCTTATGATTGTGTGCTATTCAACTTGTGTCCGGTGTCTGTTACTACTTTCCTCTCTCTCTCTGTGGCAATGGCTTTCCCATTAACTATCATCAGCTGAAATGTCAATTGCCTCAGAGAGGGAAGGATTTTAGAATGGACAAACAGTTTTGATTACGCAAATACTTAATAAGGAAGACTAACTGACTACTGGTATATTTAAGGTCACAATTTAAAACGATATGAAACAATCGGGCCAGACACTGGATTTATATGACAATAGAATGTTGTGGGTAACTGGGAGAGTGACAAGGTAACCCTGTCAACACCGAATAGGACCACCCACCACCTTTGATATCGCCCTGTTCCAGTTGCCCTGCGATAACATGTGGTATAGTGACAATAGTGAATATTTTACTAGAGATCTCATTTTCTAGCCTGATATATGCTGTAGAGTTAAAAGCTGCATTCAAACTGATATATTATAGTCTGCTATTGCACTGCATATCTGATTGAATAACATAGAAAATAAGGTCTTACTGTGTACTGATCATTAACCTGTACCATCCCAGGATTTTTTGCAATTTTATACCCACCCAATCCCGGACCAAAAATGGAAAACAATTTATTGCATAAAACAATCCAAAAGGGCATATAAATCAAGGAAAGGCAAAAAAAAAGTACTCCATATAGGAGAAATAAGAGCAGGATGGCCATCCGTCGTGTTTGTAGCCCAGTTTCCCAAGCTGTGAGCAACATTTTCCCACCCAGCTGGGCGGGATGAGAGAGAACAGGGGAGAAAAATGGGGGATTCCCCTTTCTCAGTGTCCTCCACTGGCTCATATTCCGTCCCAGAATAGTCATCCAGGTCTTTCTCATCTGAAGAATCACTAAATGAAGGGACAGAAGGGTCCATGTGACAATTTCAACAGCCTCCTCCAGCCCAATGAGACGGAAAAATGGCATGATTTTCATGACATCCTGACGCTACGATGGACAGTGGCACACTGATGTTACCCACCCAAGCAGAACCAAACTCAGTATTACAACTGCTTGGACACAGTGTTGCCAATACATTAAGCAACTCCTTAGCAAAAAATAAGCTAGATTAAAGCAGTTTGAGACGTGCTACAGAGCTCGAATTTTGCTGTAGGCACCATCACGTCACTGGGATTAATTGAGACATTTTGTACTGTCAGCACCATGCCGACAGTGGGATTATACGGGTTAAATGCTTATTTGCCATATCATTAACCCGCCCCATCCCGACTGATTTTCCACCACTGACTCCCCCCAATCCTGACCAATTTTGGAATTTTTCTTTTTGGCTCAAACCTCCGCTTTTGGTGAGAAACATCGAAAATTCATAGAGAAATCACTCACCTTGGGTTTAAAATACTCGATATAGGTAGGAGTACCCCTTACCTTACTTGGTCTTCTATCAGGCTGGCTCCAAGGAAAATGAGCTCCATGGGAGGGTATCTATTCCACACCACTCATAAACGGTAGTTATTTATTTATTTGGTACAAATTTATATGTAGTATGAGAGTATATTGGTTTTCACACAGTAAAATAGGCATTATAAACATTGTTTCACTCATCAAACACATCAACATACCTGACCTTTTTTGGCAACATTACCTGATCATCATTGCTGACTGTTTCTTCCTCTAAAGCTACATAAAGTTTGTCTCCACATTGTCATTGATTGGGGAATCACTCTGGCCCTGAATTTCGTACCGTGGCACAACATTTCTTTACTGGCCAGGTCACTGGTAACAGGTGAATTGTCTAGACAATGGCATGTGGGGGGGGGGAGGTCATGCAGGGTAAGGCATTGTCCCTGCCTGGCATCTTGTAGAGGAAGGTGTCCCGTGTATACTTACCAAAAATCACGAGCAAAAATTGAAAAATGTGCAAATTAGGGACCTTGAAATTGATGTGCATTTATATACATCAACGGGATTGACAGTGACAAAATGTGTGGACATATATATGCGTCAACGTGACACGGCAGGTTAAACTATAAGGATCACTACTATATGGCGCCGTGGACAATATTGTAGTGAACTACTTTTGGGTGATAATAAAGACATGTTTATGAGCATTGGTGGAAAACACACACACACACACACACGAGGCACCGAGGATAGCAGACGCACGTCGCCACCACTCCATACCTGGCCAACCTGGCCAGGGGCATTACCTAAATTAATATCTATATATGAGTCAAGCTCTGTACCAGGTTAGACTAAATGGTGTTCTAATATAAAAAAAGAAGTTTCAAGTAAGACTTGTTCAAACAGTAAAGAAAACATAGTAGTGCAAGAATGCACAAAATCTGCTGATCATTTGTTTAGTCTACGACTGCACCAGAGAATGTATGTAGTATATGTGCTTTTAGTACTGCAGGATGACCACATACTTTAGTAAAACAAACTTGGAAAAGAAAAAGGATAAAGGTAAAAAGCAGGATGATGATTTCTATCAAGAACTGGTTGAAATGGAGACTCACAATAAACTGGTGGAATGAGTACACTGACTAGAGATGGCTTTTCAGTAGGGATGTGCGTTTCGGTCCGAGTAGTACTCGGTTTACTCGGTTCTTGGGTTTGAGTGAGTACTACTCAGTTTACTCAGTTCTTGCAATTCAATTACTTGATCGATTTAATCTCTAAACAATGCAAAATAGTCCTTCAAAGAATTCATTAATGTTACAATAATGTTAAATCATTTTTCTTTTGTTTTGAGAGTATTGTGCTTTTTACATACTAATATTCCTGTGAATATTAGTATGTGAGGAGTAGACTGTAGCACCAGTCGAGCAGGGCAGTACTCCCGAGGTGGATGGAAAGCTGATGACAGGGAGTGCTGGAGCTCCCGTTTCATCAGCCCTCAGGACTAGTTCCTGACCATCCCCCTTTGCTGAACTTTTTCAGTGTCTCAGTTACACAGAGAGTAGGCCAGCATGCTCTCCAGTACAAATTTCTCTAACTATCTTCACCAAACTACATGCACAGTACACACTACACTTCCTTTTCAAAAATCAACACAAATGGCGTCTATTAATCAAGCCTCGGAGTCCCCAGGGGGGGGGGACCATAAATGCCCCCGCCATCTGCCCCTCTCCCGGTGACGACTCGAGGTGCCTGGAACCACTGTCTGACTCTCTTCTTCTTCATTTCTGCAACATTCGCGGCCTTTCATCTAACTTTCGCTCTGTTGAGCACCACCTCTCCTACTCTAAACCTCACCTTCTTTTTCTGACGGAGACTCAGCTGTCTGAGGCAACCGACAGCAAACCCTTTTCTGTATCCTCCTACTTTCTCTATACTCATTTCAAAGCCAAAGGTGGCTGTTGTGTATACATACGCAACGACTTATCTTGCTCTCGTGTTCCTGAACTTGATTCTTCTGAATTCTCCACACTCTGGCTTCGGCTTTCCTGTCATTCTCTGACTAAATATTTCTGTGCTGTTTACTTATCCCCTAATTCTACTGACTATCAAAAATTCTTTGACTATCTTACTTCTACAATGGAACACATTCTGTCCATTTCTCCTTTCTCTGAAATCTCCATTCTTGGAGATTTCAATGTTCCTACCACCTTTGGCTCTCCTCTCCTTTCACGGATCCACCTGGTGAACAAGCCTACATCTTTTCTATCCTTAATGACCTAGAGCAGCTTGTACAGCACCCTACCCGTATCCCTGACCGCCTTGGAGAGAGCTCCAACATACTTGACCTCTTCCTCACAACTAATCCTTCTGCTTACTCTGTTAATCTTTTCTCTCCGTTGGGCTCCTCCGATCACAACCTTATTACCTTAACCTGTCCTATCACTCACGGTGCGGCCTGTGGACCCTCCAGGGGAAACGTCGTCTGTGGCACTTTGGAGCCGCGAACTGGGAGGCCCTCAGGCAGTACTTCTTTATTTTTCCCTGGAATGATTATTGCTTCCATGGCCGGGAGCCATCTGAGTGTGCCTCGCGCATTTCGGAGGTTATTCTCACCGGGCATGGAAGCATACATTCCTTTCTCATATCCTTTGACTAACGCAAGAAAGCCTTGGTTTAATCACGCTTGTTCTAATGCTGTCCATAACAAGGAGAGGGCCTACAAAAGGTACCGGAGCCAACCCACCCCTGAATCACATCATCTTTACGTTTCTGCCGGAATCGTGCTAAGTCTGTTCTTCGCTCTACTAAAAATAATTTCATCCATACTAAATGCTCTCAACTCTCCAACTTGAATTCTTCCCGCTCCTTCTGGCACCTTGCCAAAAATCTTTCTAACAACTTTACCTCATCATCCTTCCCTCCTCTTTTCTACTCTGATGGTTCTGTAGCTATTTCTTCTACTGATAAAGCAGATCTCTTCACAGACTTTCTCCTCCAATTCCACCTTAGACGATTCCGGTGCTGTTCCTCCATCACTTCTCCCCTCTGACTTCCTCATGGCTGACATTAAAATTTCTTCAGTTGATGTATTTTCTGCCATCACTGGCCTCAGTACTAACAAGGCATATGGGCCTGATGGGGTCCCTCCTGTTGTTCTCAAGAACTGTGCTTCTGTGCTTACACCCTGCCTAGGCAAACTCTTTCGCCTTTGTCTGTCAACTTGTACCTTTCCTTCTTGCTGGATTTGCTCTCATTCAGCCAGTCCCAAAGAAGGGTGACCACTCCCAACCCTCCAACTATCGTCCAATTGCTTTAACGTCCTGTATTTCAAAAGTTTTCGAGTCAATTCTTAATAGAAAAATTTTAAGGCATCTTTCCTATCACAACCTTCTTTCCGATCGTCAGTATGGGTTCCGTCAGGGACGCTCCACTGGCGAACTTCTCACCTACCTTTCAGACTCCTGGTCATCCTCCTTTCGGGACTTTGGCGAAAGCTTTGCCATTGCACTTGACATCTCAAAGGCTTTCGATCGAGTCTGGCATAAATCTTTAATTTCCAAACTGCCCTCCTACGGTTTCTATCCTTCTATCTGTGCCTTCATCGCTAGCTTCCTTTCTGGTCGTTCTATAGCCGCTGTTGTAGACGGCCATCGTTCTTCTCCTAGATCTATCAACAGTGGTGTTCCTCAGGGGTCTGTCCTATCACCAACTCTCTTCCTTTTATTCATCAATGATCTTCTAAGCTGTACATCTAACCCTATCCACTCATACGCTGATGACTCCACCCTTCACCTTTCCTTTCGGTTCCCGCAACGCCCATCTCAACAGTTACTTCAAGAAACAAGGGATGAGGCTATGGCACACCTAATGTCTGACTTGGCTCGTATCGCTGACTGGGGTAAAAATAATATGGTTGTCTTTAATGCATCTAAGACTCAGTTCTTACACCTATCAACCCGGCAAAATCTTCCACAGGTATACCCATTAATGTTTAATAATATTCAGCTTAATCCTGCATCATCCTTGAACATGCTTGGGGTTTCATTTACTCGGGACTTATCTTGGAAAGATCATATTACATCTCTTGTAAAATCTGCTTCTAAGAGATTGGGTGTGCTAAGCCGACTCCGCTCTTTCTTTACCCCTGCACAATTGTTGACTCTATACAGAGGTTTTATCCGCCCCTGTGTGGAGTACAACTCTCATGTGTGGGGAGGCTCCCCACATACAGCTCTTCTCAATAGGGTGGAGTCAAAGGCTTTTCGTCTCATTAACTCTCCTCCTCTTACTGACTCCCTTCAACCTCTGTCTCTTCGCCGCACTGTTGCATCTTTATCTCTTTTCTATCGCTACTTTAATGGTCACTGCTCCTCTGAACTGTCTGCTTGCATTCCTCCACCTCGTCTGGCAGCAAACTCTCATCCCTTTTCTGTCCAACTCTCTAATGCAAGAGTTAACCGTTACTCCCAGTCTTTCATTTATGCAACAGGTCAACTCTGGAACTGTCTCCCTCTGTCTGTATTTCCTGCTGCCTATGATCTCCAGTCTTTCAAACGCAGTGTGTCCAGGCATCTCAAAATGATCGGATCTTGAATTTGGCTCTCTATTGTATTTTGTTTTTCTCTTGGAGGGAACTGTTACTGCGGGCCATGGCCTTTGGTTCCTTCTTCCTCGCATAAAAAAAAAAAAAAAGAAAAAAAAAAAGAATATTCATGTGAAGTGAAATGTTTTATTATTTTTTTTCTTGAGGTGGCATCAAAATCGTTTTCCTTTTACATTTCTTCTTTGTTGATGTAGGAATAGAAGTGATTTAATGGCTGATAGCCAGATATCCTGTATGAAAGTAGTTCAATATTCCTAGAATATCATGAGCTTGAATTTTCTGCATTTTAAGACTCTATTCAGTTTCAGAAAACTAAGTTCCGTTCTATGTATATTTACTATATTTTGATATGAGAATTTTGATTTAAAAGTAAATTTTCATCACAAAATAGTTTTAATAAATTGAATTTGCTTATCGCTGCAAGATTTCTTTTCCTGATTAAAGGCATTATATTCTTGGTCGAAATGAATGTTATGTATTAATAAATTTGAAATATTCTCATCTTTGGCAACCCTTTGGCTCCCCTAGCCTCCTGCGTATCAGATTGCCATCAACCCCCCTCCTCCCAGCTATCCCTACACTTTTCTCATTTCTGTTTTCCACCTGAGTGAAAAGTAATCATTCGGTACTCGGTTTACTTGGTTTTGAAGAGTAATCAATACCGAATTACTCGGTTCGCAGAAAGTACTCGGTTTGCCCATCACTACTTTTCAGAATGAGATTGATGAAATTATGAAACAGATGCACTTGCAAAAGGAAGAAATAAAAAAATTAGGAAAGGAAGTCAACAAGAAAGACAACCATAGATGAGTTGACAGTAGAACTGGCTTCACTTAGGAGGAAAATCAGTGATATGGCAAGTACAGCTGTCAACCACGAGAGTATTATGGAAGAGTTCAAAAATGATACAGAGACAATTAGGGAAGTAAGCAGTCTGACAGACCAGAGCAGTGATATTGAGGTGAATATAACACAGGTGAATGAAGCTGTGCAAAGCTACAAAAATGATGTGGAAACCACATATGTTGAAATGGTGAAAGTAAAGAAAGACTTAGAAACAAGGGTGGAATTAAAAAAAAAAAAAAAAAAAAACATTAAAAAGGAAGTGAAAAAAATAATCCAAAACAATCCTAAGTTAGTCAGAGATTCAGTAGATATTAACAAATCTATAGTAATCACTGGTATAGAAGAGGAAGAAGTAAAAAACAAGATCTCCAGAGACAAAAAGGAGATGGCAAATGTAATGAGCATATTGAAAGAAGTATCACAGGAAACTGTAGTAAAGACATAAAGGAACACAAAAGGTTAGGGAAATACGAGAGAAGCAAGTCAAAGCCCCTAAAGGTAATCTTCCAGAGTGTAAACACCGTGGAGGAGATACTAAAAATGCGAAGACTCTTATGGAAAAAGAGGAGTTAAAAAATGTATGGATAAAAAAGATGCCTAACACATGAGGAACTGGAATTACTGAAAGAGAAGAGGGAGGAAGCAAAAACAAAAAATGAGGGAAGATCAGAGGAGGAGAAGAATACATTTTTTTTACAAATTGGATTGCAGGTACGAAAGTGGTACATAAACAGGAGGAAATAAAAAGCAGGAAGGTAGTAGAACCAAGTCATGAGAAGCATATTAACAAGATGATTAAGTTGATTTACTCAAGTGTGGATGGAATGGTATCTGAATTATTTGAGGTGAATTATTATATCAGAGAAAATGAACCACATATGATATGCCTAACTGAAACAAAATTAACACCAAGGATATCAAATGACATCCTAAACTTAGAGGAATATAATATATGGAGAAGAGATAAGAACTTAAAAAAAGGAGATGGGATTATAATACTAAGAAGAATCTAAAAGTCAAAGAAATAGAAATAGATATACCTTCACAAGTAGAACTGATTGTAGTAGAGATCAATACATCTGAAGGGAAAGTAATTGTAGCCAATTTGTACATGCCACCCAGATCAAACACATGGGCAAGAGACGAATATGAGGACCTGGCAGAGAGTACAATTCAGAGTTTAAGAGCATTACTACAAAAAATGGAAGAGAAATCGGAAAGAATTATACTAACTGGAAATTTTAATACAAATATAAACTGGAATACTCTAGATGTAATAAGCCAAGAAAGCTGTTGGGACCAAAAGCTTCTGGATCTCGTGCAAGAGTTTTTCCTAACGGAACATGTAAGGGAAAGCACCAGAAAAAGAGGACTCGATGTGCCCTCAATGCCAGATCTCATATTTACTAGGCAAGAAAACGATATTGACAATTTAATATATCACCCTCCATTTGGCAAAAGCGACCATGCAGTACTAAATTGCAACTTCAGGATTGCTTATGACATAGTTAATAGCAATGAAAGTTACAAAAAGAGCCTAAACTATAAAAAGGGAAAGTATCATGACCTAAAGAACTACCGTATTCTTAGAAACTGATTGGGAAAAGGAGCTTAGAGGACAACATTTAAATGCTATATATAAAACATTCTGTGAACTTTATGAAATGGGAGTCCAGAAGTACATCCCACAGCACAAAGAAGCAGAAAAGAAAATAAAGAATTGGTTCAATACAGAATGTAAAAAATCAAAAGAAAAAAGAGTTTTGTTGTGGAATAGAAACAGAAGACACAATAGTGAAAGGGCATATAACAATTATAAACAGGCAAGAAACGATTATGCTAGAATAAGGAGGGAAGCCCAAAAACAGTTTGAGGAGGATATCATAAATAAAAGTAGTGATCAACCGAAGCTATTTTACAGCTACATCAGAAGCAAAACCAAAGTAAAAGATAAAATACAATCCATTACGGACAAGGGAATCACCTATACACAAGAAAAGGATATTTGTGAAGCACTAAAGAATTTCCAATCAGTTTTTACAGAAGAAGAAAATTTTGAGAGGGATTATGTGGAACATGCATGCCCACACATACTACCAGATTTACAAATATCAGAAAAAGTAATACAGGAGGAGGTAAGTAAATTAGACAAAGGAAAAGCAAATGGTCCTGATGAAATTTCATGTTGGGTGCTACGTGAATGTGTAAAAGAGTTAAGTAAACCATTATTTTTAATTTTCAAGAAATCCTTGAGGCAAGGTAAACTACCTGATTTTTGGAAGAAAGCAAACATTGTTCTCTTATTCAAGAAAGGGAATAGACAAAATCCACTTAACTACCGACCAGTATCACTAACCAGTGTTGTAGGCAAGGTACTAGAAAAGTTTATAAGAAAAGCTTGGGTAAATCATCTAGAAGAACACAACATGATAACAGAAAGACAGTTTGGTTTCAGAAAAGGAAAATCATGTGTTATTAATCTGTTGAGCTACTATGACAGAGTAACAAACATATTACAGGAAAGAGAAGGATAGGTGGACAGTATCTATTTAGATTTCAAGAAAGCATTTGACACAGTACCACACCAAAGACTTTTATGGAAACTGTACCATCAAGGAGGAATTCGAGGCAAACTGTATTGTTGGATGCAAGATTTTCTCATAAAAAGAGAAATGAAAACAGTACTAAGGGGAAATTACTCATCATGGAGAGAAGTGTGGAGTACCACAGGACTCAGTGCTGGCATCAATCATGTTTTTAGTGTATATAAATTATATAGACAGTAACACTGGAAATGAAAATTATCTAAATATGTTTGCAGATGATGCAAAAATACATAGGAGAATTACTAACACAGACTCTTGTAAAGAGCTACAAGAAGAATTTAATAAACTTTATGAATGGAGTAATACATGGCAATTGGAATTCAGTGTGGACAAGTGTCACGTAATCATGTTTGGTAAAAGTGGAAAAAGACCTGATTGGGATTATAAGTTAGGAAATAAAACCCTACACACATCAGAAAGAGAGAAGGACCTAGGTGTGATTATCAATAACAGACTATCTCCGGCTGATCACATCAGTGAGAAGGTACGGAACATGTATACACTGCTTGCAAATATGAGAATAGTGTTCACATACATAAATGAAGACATGCTAAGAAAGATAATAACATCATTCATCAGACCAACCCTGGAGTATGCATCAGTAGTCTGGAGTCCTCATCTCAAAAAACACATAGACAAGATTGAAAAAGTTCAAAGGGCTGCTACAAGATGGGTACCAAGCTTAAGGGATCTAAGCTACGAAGAAAGACTAAATAAACTGAATCTACCAACACTACAGGAGAGAAGGAAAAAAAGGTGACATTCATTCATTCATTCATTGCCAGACGCCATGTATCCCAAACAGGGTGGCCAAGGGCTCAGAGTTAATTGTTTTACAGGGAGGGGCACTAATCCTCCACCAACCCCACTTGACACGTAGGGAGTTATGCCAACAGCATCTGGTGTTCCCAGGCGGTCACCCATCCAAGTACTAACCAGACCCAACGTTGCTTAACTTCGCTGATCGGACAGGAAGCGGTGAAATGGAAGTTGCAGAGGCCGGGTTGAACGTCTGACATACATTGTAGAGCCAGTCCGCTCTACCTTTTTCTATACTATACATGATTAGGCTATATAAATGCATATCACGGAAGGAGAAAATAGACATAAATGATTACTTAACCTATGGGGAAGCATCAGCAAGAGGACACTGCAAAAAAACTGTATAAGAAGAGAGGTGATAAAGACGTAAGGAAATTTAGTTTCCCAAATAGAGCAATTGATCAGTGGAATGCACTACCGAATGAAATAGTGTGTGCCAAAACAATTCACAAATTTAAGGATATGTACGATAAATATTGTTTACGACACGGGACAGTACGAGCTAGACTCATTCCTGTAAAGATACAATTAGGTAAGAACACACCCACACACACACACACCAGGCAGAGCCATCGACCCAGGGCCCATCTCCCTCTCCCCATGCCCCCACCACAACGTGTGACTGCCAGCTACCCCTCCCCCCCCCACACACACACACCAACGACCACTACAGACATCTTATTTATAGCTTCCGACTCTTCAACGTTACACACTGACTGGATACAGTCGTCAAAATGAGGAATTGTATGATTACATACCTCACTATCATACGAATATATTACTATTCAGTATCACCCTGTGTACAGATCGTGGTGTATAAATAATTATACTACAGAGTAAAACACTGTGTAATGTGTTTTGATTTGTTATCATAACAAAACCATTATTTCCCAAAACAAATGGATGACGGAAGAATGGTTGATACAATGTGAGTAGGTTACAATCTTGCCCTCGAATGTGGGAAGGGTGGAGGGTAGATGAATGAATGGGAATGAGGGAGGGAGGGGAGGGGATGAAATGGGGGGCGTGTCGGTGCCACATATACCAACCTGCTCGTCGAGCCGGTCGCTCAATTTTTGCTGGAGACTGTACTTGTGAAAACAGTGTAGTGTTGGCAAACAGTGAAGTGTAAGTGCAGTTCGTGAAAAGTTTTGTATATATTCGGTACTGGAGAAAATAGTCAAGCTGTAAAGCAGTATTTAACCCGTCATGTCCTGAGCTATTTCACACCTCCGACACCCCCCAATCAAGAGGTATTTTCGAAAAAAATTTTGTTTTGCTAAAACCTACGCTTTTGGTGAGAAACATCGACATTTCATAGAGATATCGCTCACCTGAGGTTTAAAATACTCGATCCAGGTAGCAGTACCTCCTTACCTGACTGGGTTTTCTAACAGGCTGGCACCAAAGAAAACGAGTTCTATGGGAGAGTAACTATTTCACACCACTCATAAACGGTATTTATTTATTTACTTGGTACGAATTTATATGTAGTATGAGAGTATATTAGTTTTCAAACAGTAATACAGGCATTATAAGCATTGTTTCACTCACTAACTCATCACCATACCTGACCTTCTTTTGCCACATTACCTGATCATCATTTCTGACTATTTCTTCCTCTGTTGCTATGTAAACTTTGTCCTCCACATTGTCATCGATTGGGGAATCACTCTGGCCCTGAATGTCTTTATTGGCCAGGTCACTGGTAACAGGTGAATTGCCGAGACAATGGCATGCTGGGGGGGGGGAGGTTATGTGGTGTAAGGCATTGTCCCTGCTTGGCATCTTGTAGTGGAATAGAGGAAGGTGTCCCGTGTATACGTACAAAAATTCATGCATGAAAATTAAAAATTGTGCAAATTATGAACCTTGCAATTGCGCGACGTACCAGTACGTTGATGGGACTGGAAATGCAAAATATTGCAACGCACCCATACGTCGACGGGATGCCTCGGGTTAAGTGTAATTATTTGGAAAATAAAGACAGTGAACATAAGAAGCCAGTGTTTATTTACAATGCCTGAGCTGAGCTTGTGTGATTTACATCTAAAGGCTAACCATAGGAAGAAGAACTCACTGGGAAATGTCCTTTCTATACTACTTCTGCTGTTGAAGCCTGTGGCAGTGTGGGATAAGGACGTAACAATATATTAATTTGGTAGATGGTATATTAATTTGTACATGGATGGGGTAATAAAAGAGGTACAAGGCAGGGTAGTGGATGTTGGAGTGGCCTGGTGAGAGAGGATAATGTTTGGAAACTCCCTGTACTGTTGTTTGCAATTGATACTGTGTTGTTGAGTGACGACAAAGGGGAGCTGCAAGGCTTGGTGGATGAGTTTGGGAGAGTGTGTAAGAAACGGAATTTAAAGGTGAATGTAGGGAACAGTAAAGTGATGGTTTTTGAGAGAGGTGAAGTCAGTGAATGTACAGCAAGGTTGGATGGTAAGGAATTGGAAAATGTGAGTACGTTTAAGTACTTGGGTAGTGTGATGAGTAAGGATGGAGGTTTGGAGGGTGAAGTGCTTGAAAGGGTACAGCAGGGAAGAAAGGTTGCTGGTTCTTTGAAAGCTATCTATCTCTATCTATCTATATACCTAGGCTGCTTCCCCCAAGGAAAGGGAGGTAGCCGACACAGGACGACTCACTCTCCATTTACTCATCCATTCAAACACATTCATTCGCATCTTAGCCCCAAAGGGGAGAACGGACAGATCCTCACCGCATCACACCGCACAAGGGTCAACTGCGCAATGCAATCAGTGACATCCACAGCAGGGCCCGACAGCAGAACTGGTTTACCCCTGCCACATCATAACAGACCCATCCCCTTACCCGCACCTGACCTGACTAACTGATCAGACCAAATGAGGGAGAATATCCCCTCAGGGCTGCGTCATCACTTATTCATTCACAATTTCTCTCCATTTATTTCTGTCATGCACAGCCACTCTTCCTTGCTCAACAGACATCCCTCTCGCATCCAGAGCTCTCTTCACACTGTCCATCCATCCTATTCGTGGTCTTCCTCTCAGTCTTACACCTCTCACATCAGATCTAGTTATCTTTTTCACCAATCGCTCATTATCCATTCTCTCCATATGCCCAAACCATTGCAACACCCTCTGCTCAACTCTACCAGCCATCTCCCGAACAACTCCAGTTCTCCTTCGCACTTCATCATTTCGCACTCGATCCATACGCGTCACTCCACACATACCCCTCAGACATCTCATCTCCATTACCTTCAAACTTTTCCTCTCTGCTACACCCATACTGAAAGCAGTGATAAGAAACAGAGAAGTGAGCATGGAAATGAAAAAGTTACTACATGACAGTATTGTGATACCAACTCTAACGTATGGAAGTGAAGCTTGGACGTTGTTTGGAAGGACACAAGTCAAGAGTGGGAGCAATGGAAATGAGTTATTTAAGAGGAGCCTGTGGAGTCAAATGGAGAGACAAGCTGATGAATGAGGATATAAAGGAGCGTTGTGGTGTTGATGTGGATGTGATAAGAAGCGTTATGAGGAACACACTGAGGTAGTTTGGCCAAGTGGAGAGGATGGAGGGTGAAAGACTGACGAAGAGAGTGTATGTGAGTGAGGTGGAGGGGGGAAGAGGGAGGGGGAGGCCGAGGATGAGATGGAGGGATGGGATGGAGAGGTATATGAGAGAAGGGTGTGTGAGTTGGGAGCAGGGCAGTGAAATGGCGGGGGACAGGGTGACTTGGAGGCGATTTGTTTGTGGCCACCCCAAACAGGATTGAGACGTCTGGCAATATATAGATAGATAGAAAGTTAATAAATTGGAAAAGAAACTTTGCAACAGGAAATAGAGGAAATCAGAAGAGAACTACACCAACAGAAGGGAAAAAATGAAGAATTGGCAAAGGAATTATGCAGAAACGACATAACAATATATGAGTTGTCAGTGGAGGTGAGCTCTCTGTTAAAGAGGCAAAGTGACATGGGGAGTACAGCGGTCAGCCATGAGAGAGTTTTGGAGGAGTTTAAAAATCATACAGAAATGATTAGGCAAACAGGCAGTCCGAGACAACATAGCAGCGTTACTGAAGAGAAGAAACTTAGACAAATGAAATTATGAGAAATTATTGCACAAAGGAAGCAAAAAGTACATAGGCTAAGCAGAAGTCACAAAAGTCAAGGAAGACATAGTACAAGAGGTTGAAGAAAAAAGCATAAGAAGAGAAGTGAAAAAAAAAATCATAAGAAAGAACCCAATACAAATTAAGGAATCATCTGAAATAAATAAGTCTATAGTAATCACTGGTAAAGATGAAGAAGAAATAAAGAATAGAATCTCTGGAGACCAAAAGTAGATGGTAAATATAATGATTATATTGAAAGAAGTATCAGAGGACATCTGTGAGAGAGACATAGAGGAATTGAAAAGCCTAGGGTAATATGAGAGAAATATATCAAGGCCCAGGAAAGTAACCACCAAAATGTAAACACTGTAGAAGAAGTATTTAAAAAATGCAAAAAAATTAAGGATACAGAGGAATTCAAGTATAAGTTAAAAGATGCCTAACTCAAGAAGAATGAGGATTACAAAAGGAAACGACACAAGAAGCAAAATGAAGAATGGTGAATGGTAGGATGAAGAGATAAGTAATTTTTTTTTTACAAAGTAATATGGTTACAAGTAAGAAAATGGCACATAAATAGCAGGGACTACGAAAAAAAAAAAAAAAGGTAGTAGGCCCAACCAATGTCAACATGACTAAGTTGATGTACTCAAAAGTAGATGGAACGGTATCCAAATTATTAGAGAAAAAGACTATACCAAAGAAAAGGAACCTCATATTATTTGCCTGACAGAAACAAAAAATTAATTCCAAGGATATCCCATGACTAAGGTGACCAGAGTCCCGCTTTTAGGTGGGACAGTCCCGCTTTATTGACGTCTGTCCCGCTTATTTCAGTGCGACTAAAGTGTCCCACTTTTTTTTAGCAAATTATCTTACGTGTCCCGCCTTTAGAAAATTACTGTTACATTAGATATAAGTTGACCTTCCTTTATAAAACCATGATGGAGGGTGAAAGACTGACGAAGAGAGTGTATGTGAGTGAGATGGAGGGGGAAAGAGGGAGGGGGAGGCCGAGGATGAGATGGAGGGATGGGGTGGAGAGGTATATGAGAGAGGGAGGTGTGAGTTGGGAGCAGGGGAGTGATATGGCGGGGGACAGGGCGACTTGGAGGCGATTTGTTTGTGGCCACCCCAAACGGGATTGAGGCGTCTGGCAATAGATAGATAGATAGATAGATGCATAATACGAAACAAATGAAATAACGAATTGTTAATATAGAATTAGTTATGCTTACTAACTGACAACTTCGGTCGTCCATTCACCGTACCATACGGTATGTTCGGAGTTTGTCTAAGACGTTAGTGTTTGAATAGCAACCTC
This sequence comes from Coenobita brevimanus, assembly GCF_032717465.1. Lineage (NCBI taxonomy): Eukaryota > Metazoa > Arthropoda > Malacostraca > Decapoda > Coenobitidae > Coenobita > Coenobita brevimanus. The sequence continues at coordinate 19,785,009 of NC_137063.1, read as the reverse complement.
AGAGTGAAATGCAGCAATATATATATATATATATATATATATATATATATATATATATATATATATATATATATGTGTATGTATAAACGTGACACTGTCCCTCTTTTAGCTCCAGTAAATCTGGTCACGTTACCCATGACTCCTTAAATTTTGGTGAATACAATATATGGAGAAGAGAGAGAAACTTGAAAACAGGAGTAGGAGATACGAGATTAGCAAAGAAAACACTCCAAGTCAAAGGGATAGAATCAGATATACTCACACAAGCAGAATTAACCCTATGTTAGTACCCTGGGGTGTTTGAACATCCCCTAAAAAAATGTATGCTTACAATTTTGAGTTGGCAACACTGACATTCTTCTCCTCTCCAGTAGCTTCCCGAATACGTGAGGGGAGGGAGCACTGAGAGTTTAACACTCCTGCCCATGGTCTTGTGAAGAATAAATGCATTTTCGTCCTTTGGGGTGTGTAGTAATCCCACGGTGCTTCCTTCTCCCCTGTGGTTCTGTAATTACCTCATTATGTTTTTCTTGCAATTTCATGTTTATTGGAACAATTTGCACTTGTTTTGGTGACTTATACATTTTTCTAATATCGTCTTGGTGTGTTTTTGGAAGCATAAACAACGTATTTTTCTTTTCATGGCCAGTCAGCAACAGATTTAGTTTTATATCACAGCACTGACATATTTCTCTATGATTTTAGTAAAGAATCTGAAAATGAAACATACAGTGATTAGGAGTTTGTATATTGTCTATTATGATTTTGACGAAGTAAAAACAATATCATATATAATACTGTATACTTCTATCTAATAAATGAGTGTTAGAACCAAATTTCGATTTTGTTTATGTTCGACCAATTCTTTAACACATATATTCTTAAATATCAGCTACTGTACAATGAAATTAACCCGTTCATAGGTAACGGGATGACTATATTCAAGAAGCTGTATGAATATATTAGACAAATTAGCAGCAATACATGAATTTTGGGGGGGTGGATGTTCATACACAACGGGGTACTAAAGGTGTTCTACCCCGCCAGGGGACTAACGTAGGGTTAATTGCAGAAGAAAGCAATATGAAGGGAAAATAATGGTGGCAAGTTTATATATCCAACCCAGGACAAACACATGGGATGGAGGTGAATATGAAGACTTGGCAGAAAGTACAATACAGAGTTTAAGAACCCTACTATATAGAATGGAAGATATATATATATATATATATATATATATATATATATATATATATATATATATATATATATATATATAAACAGGAGATTTCCACACAAATATTAACTGGAATACAATATTTTATTTATACGAAGCTATGAAAGCTTTTGGAATAAGAAACTCCTAGATCTTATACAGGAATTTTCCCTAACACAAAGTGTAAAGGAAAACACTAGAAAGAGAGGATCAGAAGAACCATCATTATTATATCTAATATTTACTGTGCAAAAAATTTATATTACCAACATAATTCATCCTCCTCCTTTCCGCAAAAGAGACTATGAAGTATTAGACTGTAATTTCAGGGTAGCATATGATGTTAGCAATAATGAAAACTGTAATTTCAGGATAGTATATGATGTTGCTAGCAATACTGAAAAGTACAACAAGAGGCAAAACTTCAAAAAGGGCAACTATCATGACCTACAGAAGAACTTTATAGAAACAGATTGGCAAAAGAAACTTAGAGGACAAGATATAAATGTTATATACAAAATATTCTGTGAATTCTACGAAACAAGAGTCCAAAATTATATTTCACAGCACAGTGAAATAGAAATAAGGATAAAGAAAAGGTTTAATACCGAAACTGCAAAAGCAAGAGAAAAGAGATTTGCTGTGGATTAGATACAGACAACATAAAAGAGAAAGAGCATATAATAACTACATGCAGACAAGAAATGATTATGCAAGGATAAGGAGTGAAGCTCAACGGCAGTTTGAAGAAGACATTATAATATAAAGTACTGATCAACTAAGCTGTTCTACAGTTACATACGATTTAAAACTAGAAATCAAAGATAAAATACAATCCATCATGGCTAGACATCATCTATTTGGATTTCAAAAAGGCATTTGACAGAGTATTGTACCATACCAAAAAACTTTTATGGAAATTGTACCACCAAAGAGGAATCTAAGGTAACCTACACTGTTGGATGCAAGATTTTCTCAGAAAAAAGGAAGGGAGAACAGTACTAAGAGGATATTATTCATCATGGAGAGGAGTGACAAGTGGAGTCCTACAGGGCTCTGTGTTGGCATCAAATATGTTTTTAGTGTATATAAATGGCACAGACAACAACATTGGAAATGGAAGCTATTTCGTGCGCTGAGTGGGGTCCCTGTGGATCCCAGCATGTCTTTAACCCCTACACCATGGGGATATTTTTGTGCTCCTTCCGCGTCCCGCTTGAATATTCCCGCTCCAACTGACTTTTTAAAAATATTTGCCAAAAATCAGTTACTAGTCCTAAAATATGAAAATTACATATGCTTATGGCGCATACCTTCAGCTTTCCCCTGGGATGTTTGTTGAGCCTTCGTCGACAATCGTACGACTTGTGGAGACTTCTGAATTTGGGTAACGAAGTCTCCACTTTACACTTCCCGATACCCCGTAATATGGTTACCACTGCCTGATATTATAACTACAAACACTATTCTATGAATTTCAAGTAGTTTGGAATCCTTATTAAAAAAAAAAAAAAACACTGTGAAAGCAATGTAAATTACGAGTGCATACGAGCTTTCCTCCTGTGCTGGTTCCCCGATGGTATTCTGAGGTGGAGCTGTCATTTATTAGTTATAAACACACTCACATTTTATATTCCTAGTACTTTATTACACTTATTTATATATACAATATTTATCTGTAAGTTTCTTTCAGTACTAGTAGTTTATTTTCACTCCAGGCATTCACTTTCCCGTACTGTATACTAGCATAGAGAGTGAAGCTGTCACTTTCACTTTCAAACTCCCAGTATTCATACATGCTAGAGCGAAACTTTCACTTTCACTTTCATTACTCCTAGTATATAAACTCGTATTCTTATATTACTACTTATTTACATTTCTATTTACATTCTCTATTTTATTTTCATTATTTACGTTTCTATCTTATTTGCACTATGTTATGCACTGTCACTTGCAGTAACGTATAAAACTATTTTCCACTGTTCAGTTATATTTACATTCATTGCTTTCACTTGCTGTTTACACATTATTTAAACATTATTTACATTTCCACTTGCACTGTTTTAGAGTCACCAGAAAGATCATAGTCACTGTCCATCATTATCACTGATACATTAGTCAGTTCACGTTCCACTGCAGAGTCACTTAGCCCTTTACCACTACACATGAGGTTTAGTAGGGGTAGAGGTCACAGGGCCCTTTGCATGGGGCTAAAAAGTGGCGGAATTGGACAGGTGTGAATCCGATGTGGTGGTCACCTTGAAAGACGACAGTAAACTGAATGCTGTGGCCTAGGGGCAGTGAAGGGTTGCCATTGTCAGCGTGGTGACAGCTGCTAATATATACGCTATGAAATGATTGGCAGGAAATCTAGACAATACATAATAAATTAGGTAGTTCCAGGTGAATGTAAATATCACTTAGGCTTCTCCCTCCCTTTCTTATATATATTTTTATTATGAGAACAGGTCATACGGCACATTTCAAGGGGAAATAAACGGAAAATTAGCGAACGAGTGCACGTGAGGTGTTGCCTAGTGATAATTAGCCCATTCCAGATGTATGGGAGTATCAATTACGTTTTCTCTTTCTTTTATATATTATTTTGTATAAGAATAGGGCAAAGGGCACATTTCAATGGATAAAATGAGTGGAAAAATCCGTCCAGGATTTGTGTAGTGCAGCGCAGCTGGTCAGGCGGGAGGAGAGGATAATGGAGGGGAGGTAAGGAATGGGGGAGTCAAGGACAGGAGAAAAATGGCTAAATTGTCAACAGTGGATGGGAGTACAGGTGACATTAGCAGAACTGAGTATAGCTGGACACTGGTAGTACTGATAGATGATACAAGCCACCACCTGAAAGCCCAGGCGAATTCAAAATAACACAGAATCACAAAAGTGACACCCTGCAGTATGATCCCTTGCTCTTGAGCATCACGAAAGTGACGCCCCGTGGTTTAGGGGTTAAAATGATGCCATTAAGCCATTGTTTATTTTTCCAACCTGTCTGTCTCTGACTTTTATTGTAGATGGTTATTGTACATGCATGTAATATTTGGCCAAAAATCTTGCAGCATTTAGGAGTGACAATGTATAAAACAGCTGGTACCCTTTAAACAGCTGGTACCATGTTCTCTGGAGCCACACTGTGGGTGTTGCATTTTCCATGTAGCGGTAACTATTGCAGACCACTCAGAATAGGTAGCTATTTGTTCATTTGGTACGAATTTATTTGTAGTACAAGAATATATTGGTTTTCACACAATAATCTGGGCAATATAAGCGTTATTTTACTCACTGAATCATCAGCATACCACACCTTCCTTGGCGATGTTACCTTCTCATCACTTCTGCTCTTTTCTTCCTCAGGCACCACATAATCTTTGTCCTTCACATTGTCATCGATTGGGGAATCACTCTCACCTTGAATTTCGTACCGTGGCACAACATGTCTTCACTGGCCAGGTCACTGGTAACAGGTGAGTTGCCACGACAATGGCATGCAGGGGGGGGGAGGTCATGCCAGGTAAGGCAGTGTTCATGCCTGGCGATGGGTAGAGGAAGGTTTCCTGATATACCTACTAAAACTTACACATGAAATTTGAAAAATGTGCAAATGATGGACCTCACAATTGCAAAACATATGGGTATGTCAATGGAAGTCACTGTGACAAAATGTTGTGACGTACCCATATGTCAATGGAACACCTCGGGTAAACGTTGTAGAATATGTTATTCTTTGTTTTTGTGAGAAAGGTACTATCATTTAGTTGTTTTCCCATAGCAAAAAGTAAGTTTTCTTTATATTTGCATGATACTAAAAGCAAAAATTTTTTTATATAATTTGAATATTACAAGTATATGGATAGTTTTATGATTATGTATTATACTTTATACCAGAGCTTGATATAGTAAAGAACCTATCCCATGAGTAATGTCAAACAGTCAAATCAGTGTAGGTTCAGTGCATCCATACTGAAACTTTCAGAAATTTCTGATAAATGTAGATAATTTTCTTAGAATACAAAAAAAAAAAAAGAAGAAGAAGAAGAAGGGACACTGGTGATATGGCTCCACGTGCCATGTCCTGGGCAACATATCTACAAACTCTAAATGATATAGCTTTATGCATATTGTAGAAATTCACCAAAAAGTTTTGGGGTCAAGTGGTATCCTGTCAGCCTCCTTGGGGTCCAGTGGTACCCTGTCAGCCTCCCGTGTGATTTAGAAAGGCTCAGCTCATGAAGGATTAAATATATTTGCTGATGATGCAAAATACAAAGGAGAATTGCAAACACCGACTCTTGCAGAGAACTTCAAGAAGAATTAAATAAGCTTTGGGAATGGAACAGTAGATGGCAAATGTATTTCAGTGGGACAAATGCCATGTAATCATGTTTGATAACAGTGATAAAATATAAGACTGGGCTTATAAGCTCGGAAGTTCAACCCTATACATTTTAGAAATGGAGAAGGACTTAGGAGTGATTATCAATAAATGATTCACTCCGTCAGTTAGCAGGGGAGTGAAAGATAAAAATGGTAGATTACTAGTGGAGAAGGGAGAAAAAGTGAGCAGATGGAGAGAACACATTAAGGAATTGTTGAACATAGAGGATGGAAGTAAGGCGAGTATAAGTGGCTGGGGAATGGCTGGGAGAAGGAGGGAGGTGAGAAGACAGGAAGAAATCAGTAGGATAGAAGTTGTGGAAGCAATGAAGAAAGTTAAATCGGGGAAAGCCCCAGGAATTGATGGAGTGGGTGGTGAAATGCTGAAGCATGGGGGAGAGATAGTAGTAGAATGAATGTGGAAGATGTGCAGATTGGCCTGGGAGGAAGGTAGAGTCCCGGAGGATTGGAAGTTAGGTATAATTATTCCCTTGTACAAAGGAAAAGGGGAAAAAGAAGTGTGTGGTAATCATAGGGGCATTTGTCTTCTTAGTATAATAGGAAAAGTGTATGGTAGGATACTTATTGACAGAGTTAGAGAAAGAACAGAGAAATTAGTTGGAGAAGAACAGGGAGGCTTTTAGGAAGGGAAGAGGTTGTGTAGATCAGATATTCATTCTAAGATCTTTAGTGGAAAAGTGTCTAGAGAAGGGAAAGAAGTTGTATGCGGCTTTCATGGATTTGGAGAAAGCATATGACAGGGTGGATAGACAAGGATTGTGGAAATTGTTAAGAATATATTTAGTAGATGGGAAGTTGTTGACTGCTGTGAAGAGTATGTACGATGGTGCGAAGGCTGCAGTGCGTGTGGATGGTGAACTAAGTGAATTTTTCTCTTTGAAAGTTGGGTTGAAACAGGGATGTGTCATGTCTCCATGGTTGTTCAATCTGTACATGGATGGGGTAATAAAAGAGGTACAAGGTAGGGTAGTGGATGTTGGAGTGGCCCTGGTGAGAGAGGATAGTGTTTGGAAACTCCCTGTACTGTTGTTTGCAGATGATACTGTGTTGTTGAGTGAAGACGAAGGGGAGCTGCAAGGCTTGTTGGATGAGTTTGGGAGAGTGTGTAAGAAACGGAATCTAAAGGTGAATGTAGGGAAGAGTAAAGTGATGGTCTTTGAGAGAGGTGAAGTCAGTGAATGTACAGCGAGGTTGGATGGTGAGGAATTGGAAAATGTGAGTACGTTTAAGTACTTGGGTAGTGTGATGAGTAAGGATGGAGGTTTGGAGGGTGAAGTGCTTGAAAGAGTACAGCAGGGAAGAAAGGTTGCTGGTTCTTTGAAAGCAGTGATAAGAAACAGGGAAGTGAGCATGGAAGTGAAAAAGTTACTACATGACAGTATTGTGATACCAACTCTAATGTATGGAAGTGAAGCTTGGACGTTGTTGGAAGGACACAAGTCAAGAGTGAGAGCAGTGGAAATGAGTTATTTAACCCGTCACGTCCCGAGCCTTTCCGCACCTATGACATCCCCCAGTCCCGAGCCTTTTTGGAAAAATTTTTTTTCTTATGAAACTTTCGCTTAGGTCGAGAAACTATGGAAAATCTTGAAGAAAGTTGTCTCTGCAGTCTATAAGTGGTCTATACAGGTGCGGTTTCCCCCCGCAGGTATCGTATTCTGTAATGGGCTGGATATGCGTAAACGTTTTCTATGGTAAGGAGTAATGGGACAAACAACACACAACACCTCTACATTTATTGAATTTGTACTAATAAACAATAACAGTAACAATATAATGGATTTCAGACACATATATAGGAAAAATAAGCATTGTACCATCGCGCGAGCATAGCGAGTTAGGTCCGAGTCGTATCATGCTATCTGCTAATTTTCTGTTATGAGTCTACCGATCATTTTTTCTACTTGTATACTTCTGTTTCAATGACAATTTACTAATTACAACTGTTTGTAAGTGATTTCAGATGTTTTCATTCATTTTGATGACATGCAGCATAAGTTTAGCGCACATCAGCTTAGTAAGCGCACTCGCTATGTCTCGTATTTCAACATACCAAATTGTTTTATCACTTTCTAATTATTTTCCCATTTACATAGAACCTTTCCCCCACCACTGTGAAGGTTTTCAATTATTTTCATTCATTACGAGGGCATTTAGCGATATGCTAGCGCCTATTCACGTAGCAACCACGATCTCAAACACTCGTGTTTCATCATCTACTTTATTTATTCACTCCAATTATATTTTCCCACTTACATTACACACGTTTACACCCCTCCAATGCACTGTACATACTTACTGCCATTATTTATTCAAGTGAGTGTGAGAATATCGCCTGAAAATACCCTCGCAAGGAATGTTACGTCATACATAATACTCACACACTTATATACTAATTCACGCACACACTTATATACTAATTATTCACTTTATCACTTGCTGACTTTTATTTTGACTAATACGTGCCTTATTCATTCGACTAGGCGTCAGGAAATCTTATCTTTATAGACACGCTATGAATATTTGACTTAGGAAATACATCATCATATACAATAATTTGAACTTATATTATACCAGTAAGAATGTCACATAATAGAAAATATATAATAAGGGGCCGTATTTATTGCACTGAGCGACAGAATATCGCATCAAACAACCCTCTCTATGTAAGTTTCAACTTAGGGCAGATTTATATACTTACACCCAATGTTTGCACTTATGTTCTACCCGTAGGCACTTTATACTAATATTTGGCGATCCACATGACTGATTTTTTCACAGAGCGTCTGTCTGTCGCATTTACATCATAATTTCTGCGTCCTTTCGCAATCACACCATGCTAAAATTGCAGCAACGTGTGGTATTCACTAAAACATGGGTGAATACACAGACCCACGTCACACTGCACGCACTCATAGCGGGTGTCCTTCCTCTGTGTCGTGAGTCGCACCTGGGAATTACTGCACACGTGACACCTGCGCTGGGGCCTAGGTCTGTTGAGCTGGGGCGGGATAGGAGTGGGGAAATGGCGGGCGGATATTCTCTGGGGAGTGTGGGTAATAGGGGCAGTGCGGGGCGCTGTTGGGGCCTTTCAACCGCATATTTTGCAAAAGATTTCTCGTGTGAGCTCCCTCACAAACCCTTCAAAGGTTTCCTGAACTCCTGTGGTCATGGCGTGAAGGTGGTGGCAATTCAGAGCAGTGATATCTAGCAAGTGAAAGAACAGTTTCTTATACCACTTCATCGTGGTCCTGGCACACTCTACCGTCGATATCATGGAGTCTGACTGGTCCACGAGGCGCATGTTTATATTATAGTCCATGACACATTCAGGTTTCCAAACACGACGCCTGCTCTCGCTATGGTAATCAACAGAATCAGTACGGTGCATCAAGGGCGGTGAACCGTGGACAAGAGGCTTACTTCTCTGTTGTGGTTCCACATTGTTGCAAGGATGTTGTTTGCTTTGAAGAAGACAACCTCACTCCTTGCAAGTTTCCGCCCTACCTTGACCATGTGACGCCGGTTCACCTTTACGGTTCCACATACTCCCGTTTCATGTCTGTGAAGATAACGAGCGAGAAGAGGGCTAGTGTACCAGTTGTCGAGGTAGAGAACGTGACCACGATGAAGGTAGTCTTGTATCATCGTCTTTACCACTGCTCCAGAAAGTCCTATACTTCGATCTTCTATTATGTCTGTCTGTGCACCGGTGTACAAGACTATGTCTTGCACGTATCCAGTCCTACAGTCACACATAACAAAGATCTTGAACCCAAAACGGTGCCTTTTGCTGGGTATATACTGTCTGAATGAAATATTGCCTCTCCACAACACGAGACTCTCGTCTATGACGAGATCTCTATAGGGATAGAATGAGGATCGAAAGGTTTGCCTGAGGTGATCAAAGACCAGCCTAATTCGCCTCATTTTGTCCGTGTTGTTTGTATTTGCAGGGTCATTAGCATCATAAAAATGGAGGCGACTTAGAATTTGTTGAAACCGATTACGGCTCATCACTTGACCAAATATGGGGGTAAACATAACAGGGTCCCTAGTCCAGTAAGCAGGAATTCTATTTTTTCTTATTATACCCATCAAAAGGACAAGGGCAAAAAATAAGAACATTTCTGGAATGGAGACAGGGTAATCATAAATCATTGAATGCCTACTCCTTGTTCCCAATCTTTCACTTTCTAGCCGCTGGCCACTTGCAAACAGGTTTGTTTGAAGCACGATCTGATCAACGAAGGCCTCACTGAAAAACAGGTGGAAAAAATCCAACCTGCTTGAATTACAGTGAATACCTGGTGCAATGCAGCCAGATCGCCCCTGCTCAGTGAAGGGGTGAATGAGGGGAGAAAAATCACTCCCATCCTCCCAATCCCACGACACAAATCCCTCGTCCCCATCACCGCCTTCGTCTGGGTGGGGAGGAGATCCTGGTTGGGGAGGTTGGGGAGAAGGAGTACGGAGGGCTTCCCCACTGTCACTCCTCTTCCCTCTGCCTTTACCCTTTCCCTTTCCCTTACCCTTACGGCCTTGAGGAACATTAGGGGGCTGTGAGGATGAAATAGTTTGATATTGGGGAGCAGAAGACGTGCTGGGGAGTGGTTCCTCCCCACCTTCCCCCTCCATTACCACACCACGTGCTCTCTCACGCAACCTTGCTCGACCACGTGTTAGGGGATATTGGGGAGCATAAGACGTGCTTTGGAGTGGTTCCTCCCCACCTTCCCCCTCCCTCACAACCCCACGTGATAAGGAACGCACCCGCACTGGCCCACGTGATCCACTCTGCCGCCTCACACTGCGTAGGGAGAGCAATGACTCACCCACCTCACTCTCACTTTCCCTAATCCCAGGAATGTCCATTTCACTCCCCACTCCCTCCACTTCACTTCCTACCGCCCCAAACAGAATGCTTGGCCCATACCTGCTTAGACGACGTGGTGTGCGCTCTGGGCCACGATGTGTAATCACCTCCCGCCCATACCACGTGGCAGCACGTCCCACGTCTCCGTCCTCGTCCTCGACCTCGAATTCGGCTTCCAAGGCACGCTGGGGATAGGGATATGACATACCACGTGCCTTCTTTGCCTCCTGCCCCTCTCTAGCAGCACGGTAAGTCACGTACTGCCGTTTCCTTGGTGACGGAACTTCCTCGTCACTGCTGGTGGTTTCTTCCTCGTCTGGCTGCACATAATCTTTGTCCATCTCCTCGTCATCCAGTGGGGAATCACTGTCGCCGGTAAAGGTGTCCAGGGCGACTTGAATTTCGCTCTCTGAGAGACCTCTCTTAGCCATGTCTGAGCAGGACCGTGGTTACCAGGTGAGTGGATGAGCGGCGGGCTAGCGCGGGTCGCGCGGGGTCGCCGAGTGTCCCCGCCTGGTGGCAGGTAGGGGAAGGTCAGGCGAGGGTACGTACCGCAAATCAAGCGCGAAATTTGAAAATTGTCGAAATTATGCACATTGCAATTGCACGACGTACTGGTACGTCGCCGGGACTGGCAAATGCAAATCGTGGTGACGTACCCATACGTCGTCGGGACGGGGCGGGTTAAGGGGAGCCTGTGGAGTCACATGGAGAGACAGGCTGACGAATGAGGATATAAAGGAGCGTTGTAGTGTGGATGTGGATGTGATAGGAAGCGTTATGAAGAACACACTGAGGTGGTTTGGCATTATGGAGAGGATGGAGGGTGAAAGACTGACGAAGAGAGTGTATGTGAGTGAGGCGGATGGGGGAAGAGGGAGGGGGAGGCCGAGGATGAGATGGAGGGATGGGGTGGAGAGGTATACGAGAGAGGAGTATGTGAGTTGGGAGCAGGGCAGTGAAATGGCGGGGGACAGGGCGACATGGAGGCGATTTGTTTGTGGCCACCCCGAACGGGATTGAGGCGTCTGGCAATAGATAGATAGATAGATAGATTCACTCGAGTTGACCACACTAATGAGAAAGTACAGCACATGTACACATTGCTTGCTAATATGAGAATAGCTTTCATGTATATAAATGAAGAAATGCTGAGAAAGATAATCATGTCATTCATTAGACCAACTCCGGAGTATGCATCTGTTGTCTGGAATCTACATCTCATAAACACGTAGATAAAATTGAAAAAGTACAAAGGGCCGCTACAGGATGGGCATAAAGCTTAAGGGATGTTAGGTATGAAGAAAGACAAGGAAAATTAATCCTACCAACATTACAATACAGAAGGAAATGAGGAGACAAGATTATGCTATAAATGCTTAAGAAAGAGAATTCAGACATAGATTATCATACAATCTTTGGGACAGAAACAAGAGGACACCCCAAAAAACTGTACAAACAGAGAGGTGATACAAACGTCAGGAAATTCATTTCCCAAACAGAGCAATTGATCAGCGGAATGCACTACCGGATGAAACAATGTGCGCCAAATCTATTCATAAATTCAAAGATTTGCATGATAAAAATATTTCAAAACATGGGACAGTACAAGCTTGACTCATTCTTGTAAAGATACAATTAGGTAAGAACAATTAGGTAAACACACACACACACACACACACACACACACACACACACACACACACACACACACACACACACACACACACACACAAAGCACCTCATTTACTTAACACAGACGATTCCTTCAAGGCAACTTCCCAAAGAGACCGACTTAATAGGACACTTTAATGTGCCCCAGTAAGTCCTTGAGAAGAAAAGTAGCCCCCGCGTCGTCCCCCTCGCCACCGCCTTCGCCACCACCACCAATATCATTAACAGTATCGGTATTATATTGCCATTAATATCGTCAGTTCTTGGATGTGATTTGTATTTAATTCCTGCTGCTACCAGATGATATTCACCCGAGCACAGCAACTTATTTGTGAAGGAGTTTATGATGGCAAGTTCTAACCCTGCAATTAAAATTTCCTCTGAGTTAGGTAAAAGTATCTGGAGACAAAGACTGAACTGGAAAAAAAAAAAATGACCATCACAGTGAAGAGATTGGGTAGGTTGATTGGGATAAGTGGTTGTCAAGTGGCAGGGTATTAGACTGCCGTTTGAAAGGTCGCGGGATCATTTCTGGCTGGGGCAGGAAGAAGTTTGGGTGTTTGGAATCTCGTCAAAACACCCCAGACCGACCTTCTACACGACCCAATAACATTTCATAAAAACACATCCCGGTAACGTCATCACATCACTCCTGACACAGACACCATAACATTTTCTCGGTACCAACGGTGGGTATTAATGCCCAAGTGGTGTCATGTTAAGGTGTGTGACGCCATCTCTATTAAGTAAGAGGAATACTGGGCCTTGGAATCGGATATTTTGGTTTCTGCTCTGATACAACAAAAACAACAGCAGCAGTAGCAGCAACAACAAAAACATAAACAACAACAAAAACAACAATGCTAATAATAATAATAATAATAATAATAAAAATAATAATAATAATAATAATAATAAATGTTTTCATGTTGCTACAGGGAAAAAGTACGCATATATTAAATTTCACCCTCACCATTAGTGTTTTAATTGCCTACTGTTCTCCCTTCTGGCAGCTACAACGCAAACTATTATTTTAACAACCATAATTGGCGTTTGGTATGTGCTGTTGATATTTTAAATTGTATTTCCATCAACTGAACCCCATCAATCCGATGAAGATTTTTTCTGTTTTGTTGCTTTATTTTTCTACTGTGCTTCGCTAAATCGTTTGATGTTAGCGGAAATATAATCTTTAGTAAATCGACGTGAAAGGGTTAATCAAACAGCCTAACCAGTATCAATACGTGGTATTTCCTATTAACTCTAAATTGGCCTAAAATTGCTGAGATGTAGCAAGAGATTGACACCAGAATATGATACTGCTTACAAAAAAGTGCAGTGGAAAGAATGCAGAGCCATAATTGTCCTATTATGCCACAAAGCTAAGTGAAATAAGCCACACAATGACAAAGATCTAGGCCAAGTTAATGTAAAATTATTATAGCAGCATTCCTTTACCAGTGATATTCTGCGTACTCATATTCTTTGACAGTCGCTACCCCTATCTCCCTTCGTTACTTTCTATCCATCGGTCTACATTCAGATATGCCTTAATCCTGTCGAGAGTGGTCACGTGCAAACCGCCCCCATGCCACCCTGTCCACCGCTATCAGGCAGCCCTACCTTTAACTCACACCACTCTCATTCATGTACAGTACCTTTCCATATCTAATCCTCAGTCTCCATCTCCCTTCCACTTTCTTCTCATACATTTTCCCAGGGTCCATTCCCTCACAAGGTCATAGCATCTTAGGGCACATCTACTTTATTTCCAGCACATCAACGTCAACACCGCGCATTATTTCACTAAAACAACACGCTGTTCCTCGATTGTCCTTCGTCTTTTTATTGTAACGATACTCCACTTCAACTCTACTTTGATTTTACAGTGACCAATTTAGTTACTTGTCATCCACATTGTTCTTAGTTTTATATTCTACTTTCTACATTATTCACTTCTCTGTGGACCATTTAACGAGTTCCTTCCCGTCCGCGAGTCATTCATTTGCACAGTCTGGGAAAAAAAGTTGTTCTACTATTCAACTGCGTCTACTTCACACTTAGGGCATGCCCATCACTTTCCTCCCCCAAATGAATGATATAATATGGCTACAGAAATACACACACTTTTCTCAATTGACGAATATGAGCCAGCAATGGAATGTGAGAAAGATACGAGACGAAAATATAAGGCGAACTTTTGTCATCGAGTGTAACTTTTCGGCTCTCGTTGTCGTCTTCCAGCTACTGCATCTATTGATCCAGCTCTGTTCCTTTCACATCTGAAGACAGTGATTCCTCTACATCGTCTATCTGTCCAAACCTAATGGATTCTTTGCCTAACTAAACGAGTCAGTATATGCGTTGATATCATGGCTCATGAGTTCAAGACCCTTACCGTACAGAGAACGTATTGCCCGGCACCTTGGCCATCTGTGTGCAATGTTCGAATGCACAAAGTTACGATCGTCTCCTTCTTGTAACTCAAATTTTGGGTTGCACGAAGAAAACAGACAAAGGACGTTTATTCTCTCAACCTTCCTGTAAAAGCAAAACAGCTCATAAATAGTTTTTTGTAACTGACTCGATCTGAATAAAGCTGGAGACTCAGGAATATTGTACTCTCCTTGTTCTTTCGTATAAACAAATCCTAGTGACTGCAGGGAATTGATCACAAGTTTGTTAGTGAGTCTGGCTCCACAGCTTTGCCCTTCTCCCTCTCTACTAATGCTTTTGTTTCGCATCCCAACTAGGTCTGGTAAGAGCATGGTTCAATAAAACTGCAAAAAAGTAAGTTAAGTGACATAGCCTACAAGTGTCATCATCATCGTCATCATCATCATCAACATTTCCCACCAAAGCCTATGGTGGAAAGGATAGAGAAATCCGAAGAGTAAAGTATAAAAGCTGGATAACCATCAGTTAAATACACACTGAAATGGGCCACACGTTCATTCAATCGACAATCAAATCTTTCGAAATTATCGGCTTCACTTCACCGGCCAAACGATCCACACAAAGTTGTGTTTCATTTCATAACGCATTTAAAATAGAGACCATTAAGTTGACTGTTTAGTTATATAGGGGAGACAGGTAAATCTATCGGAACTGTATATAATCTCCTAACAGTCCATCATCCATCCAACCACCAATCCACTTAACCAACCATTCAGTTAATTAGCAGCATTGTGACTAATCTCCTAACAGTCCACCATCCACCCAGCCAACTATCCAAGTAACAAAATATTCATGTAATTTCCAATACTGTATCCAAGTTCCTAACAATTCGTCCAACGATCCATCCAGCAAACCTTCCATTCAACTGTTGCGACTTTCCTGGGTGTTAAGGAAAACTATGTACAATACACCTAACAGCATTGTAATTACCCAGTATGTATAGCTGTGGACAATGTTCCAGTTTTAATTGAACAGTTCTGAAATTTTTACATAATATGCAGAAAACCTGCTTGGATTCGTAAGTTCACATCCATGTGATTCAGAAGTATGTGCTTAGTATGTCGTTATTTCCTGCAATGAAGTGAATCAAGATTTGTACGAGACTGCACGTATGAGTTCGTCCATTTATTTAGGTAACCATAGAGTCACATATTGTTCCTTCTCTGTTTCCTAATGAAGGCTACGTATTAAAAAAAAAAAAAAATTACATCGAAGCACTTCACCAGTTCCATCCGGTGTCGTCTAGATTACCATATTCTTGCTTCCACCAGGCAAAGTTACTAAACTTGGGAAACTTTTCTTTCGAACTGGTGGAATTAAATATAGTCTTTGTAAACCTTCTCAGTACTATAGTTGAATAAAATCCTCTGTTGGTAAATTATTTAAAAAAAATCACAGTGAACCGGTCAGCAATCCATCCATCCATACACTTAACCATCCACACACCTGATCATACTTTCCTGGGGCTTATGGAAGGCCATCTTATATTACCATAAGAACAACAGTCGTTCCATCCACTCAACCTTCCAGTAAACCATCTTTACCTTTTACAGAAGGCTAGGTATAACCATGAAACTAAAGAACCATCCATCCACTTAATCATCCACTCACCTACTGCTACTTTCCAGGGTACTAAGCAATGCCATCTTTTATAAGCACCAAAACAACAGTCCGTCCACCCACTTATTTACCCATCCAGGTAACAATCCACTCACGTGTTGTTGCTTTCAGTGTCCTAAGAAAAGCTAGAGCGTCCTGGGCAGATTCCACACGCCTCACCATCCGTACGTCAAAGGATGCTTGGGCTGGTTGTACGGACTGCAAGATCTTTTGGAAGTTGTATGAGGCCAGGAAGGAGAAGAAAGAGGAGAGTTAGCAAGATCTGCAGATATTATATATATATATATATATATATATATATATATATATATATATATATATATATATAAAGATGAGTAACAGAAAAAAGGGAGTTACAGTGCGAGCGAAATGTGGAGCCAAAAATTTTACTGATGAAAGAATGGATGACTAATGCTTGGTGGTCTAGCTTAGGACCCTTACGCTCCTGACGAAAAAAATTACTGGATGACATGTATACAGACATAAAAAGAAAGAAAAAAAATGAAAGATCCTCTAAAGTACATAGAAGCCTATAAGGCGAAGAAACAGAACGGCGAACCAGATGTGGAGACTAGATTAGCATCGAGAAATACACAGGAATGTATAAACTCTCAGTACCGCACTTTATGCCTCAGATAATATAGGAAAAATATGCATTTACAAAACAAAATAACCTCTAACAAGTACAGTAAGTCATGTTGGAAACAAATATTTAAGAACCACACTCACTGAAATTTACGCGAGGTTGGGACATGAAATAACAGTTTTAGAGTTCAAGATGAATAAGACACATATGTACAAAATATATATATCGTCTACCACATCAACATCATACTGTCTTCTACGCAAGGGTGCATTAAAAACTATACACACTAATTCCCAAAGTTAACGACATATAAATAAGTGAAAATCTGCAACTATAGGCCTACAGTATTAACGGATACAGTACCAGAAATATATGGGGGAAGAGTATATGCACCAATAAAGCCTCATGTGGTAACCTACTAAGGATGAAACACTCAACACACACAACACATTTTAAAAAGCAAGGATTGAATTAAATATTTTTACATTATATAATTAAGAGCCAAGATAGCCTACATAGGAGTGAAAGATTTATTATGCACTTAATGTACTAGAAAGACTTTTTAACTGTGAAACCTAGAATCCAAACCAAATAGATAAAAAACACTGCCAAGTACACAGCATATCACAAATTTAAACTTTAGTAGAATATGAACTTTTAAACACTAAATTTTCAATTCAAAATATTGAAAAGCACATAAATACCGGTTTAGTACAACATTACACAGAAATACAGAAGGCTGTGAAGCATAAACTCAACAATAAGTTTTGAAGACTCAATAGAGAGTTCATATTATCAAGGCGAAAGTCTTTCAACAGTGACACCTAGAATTTCAAATATTGCCAGCAACTCAGCATCATATTTCACTGAAATTCAATTAGTGTTATCTTAAATTTCTGAGACTTGTCATGGATTTATAAATGTGATATCCTAAAAAACAAAACACACAAGAGAGAGAGAGAGAGAGAGAGAGAGAGAGAGAGAGAGAGAGAGAGAGAGAGAGAGAGAGAGAGAGTATTTACCCTCATATTCAATCATCATCCAAACCACCCACAATCTCATATATAGTACTACACAGTACTTAAAGAGAGTGGTGGAGAGAGGTTTGGCAAATGAATTATATCGTCAATGACTGGAAATTGGTTCTGTGCTTTTCTGTAATTACTGTTGCCTAAATGTGGTTGATTGTTCTTATTGTCTTCTGTTAAACGTGCATACATACGTCAGTCATATGCATACATAAACATTCATAATTACGTATAGAAGTATTGATAGAGATGCATATAAATTATTAAATAAAAAAAAATCATGAACATAAAAGGCTTAATGGACTTATTGTTTAATGATTTCGTTAACAGCGATCCCTCTAATAAGCAGAACAAGATTACCAAGAAGATGATTTCAGGAAATATTTTTAACACTTAAAATAATTTTTCTCCCCGAAGCAACGGCAGTACAAAATTCGTTCATGCAATGAATGGGAAGTAATTCTCCTAAACTCCTATGACTCATAGTTTAATCAAATCGTCAAGTATTAGCTGAAACAGACTACTGTACCATGTTGGTTGAACCAAGCGAGGGTTAAGAGTGGATGTGTTACTGTTTAGATCTTCCTACATTCACTTTGTTGAATATAATCGTCTGTCGCTAATAAGAAGAGATTACGCTACTAGAATTGTTCTGACCATGAATAAGTAAATGGTGTCAGCAATAACATATGCAGACCCGCGTAATTTACTCTCTGCGGAATATAACCGCCTGCCGGTATCAGTAATAAAATACGAGAAAAGACGAGGTAATGTGAGAGTAAACTTAATTATTGGGACAAAAGCTAAAACAAATTCACTTTTTCCAGGGGAGCCAGTGTGACTGTGGAATTACTCTGGCGGCACCAAAATCAAGACACAAAGACATTCCGGTACGAGAAGGGTTTCAAAATCATTAAACAGCCTCAGAACGAATGATAAAACACGGCGTAATCGTCCCCCAAAACGAGTTGGTTCATCTAAACAAATACCAGTGCAAAACAAAAAATACAGTTGATGTGTGTGTGTGTGTGTGTGTGTGTGTGTGTGTGTGTGTGTGTGTGTGTGTGTTTTATGACGGACTCTCTCTCTCTCTCTCTCTCTCTCTCTCTCCACATACATTTGGTAGGTCGCCCAGTCACATCGCTGAAGTTCCTTTCACACATATTCACATCACGTCACCAGCACACGTCTATAGTCCTTCCAAATTTCGTTTCCTGGCTCTCACCCTCATTCCTACCGCCAAACGGGCTTATTCATCTTACGAGAGACATACCGAACTGCAAGGGTTAAGTACTGTCTGCGTTAATCCCTTCACTACAAGAGACCCTACCTTTCAAACAGGTTATTTAACTATAAAAGGTTTTTCGACCTGGAGGAATTACATACGCAGTATCCTTTGTTTTGCCTTGTACTAATAAAAAATATTAATAATAAATGAATCAAACCCCCTGCAGGTAGCAATATGCTTGCTCAGCCGTAGCGTCCTTTCATACTTCAGATTTTTTGCTCTTCTTTCACTAATTTCCGCTTGCTATAACAAATAAACACATTCTCCCTCCCTAACTGATTGTTCTTTCATCAGCGGCAAAAAATGCTTACAATAATCTTGTTTGTTAGACCTTAACTTTCCCCTCCCTGTTTTCTGTTTGTTCTCCTTTACATCGTCTTTATTTTCTGCCAAATAAATCACCCTTGCATCATTTTCCCCCACGCATCATATTATCGACGGGAAATATGTCAAAGGCACTCCACTCCACCACGTTAACCCCAGAGTTCCCTGAAACAGCCTGGAACCTATGTTTAGTCCTTCCTCAATGGTTTATATACATACTTCATCTGCTTACCTTTCCTCACAGTTCTTCCTTCACTATTTTGATTTACTAGGACTTCACTTAGCTGAATAAGTCCTGCGAATGAGTGTCTGGCCCATTTTGTGTTTTCGCTCTTCTTGTTATTTAGACCCTACCTCATTGTCCTAGGTGAGAAAAATAGGATAGACGTAGACGACGACGACGACGACGACGACAATGACGATGGTAGTCTGAGTGAGATACCAACAAACAGCGAAGGAAGGGACTAATTTCAGCTGAAGAAAGTCTCCCTGAGTTAGCTT
Source organism: Coenobita brevimanus (assembly GCF_032717465.1). NCBI lineage: Eukaryota > Metazoa > Arthropoda > Malacostraca > Decapoda > Coenobitidae > Coenobita > Coenobita brevimanus. The sequence continues at coordinate 19,765,029 of NC_137063.1, read as the reverse complement.
GAAAATCATACTCAAATGCCTTCATAGCAGCGAAGGGATGCATCAAGATATTTCAGGAATATATGAATGCCAATATTTCTTTCAGGTGAACAAATTCACCTGGCGTTATCCTGACCGATATACCCACAGTAACAAAGACTATAAGCAAGAGTTGAAAACATTTTATGCCCAGGACTAATCTCGGGTGAATAAAATCGTATTGGACTGTCTTGAATCTAACAAAGAACTCCCACACCTGCAATGAGAAAAATCAACACCTTATAGACTTCTAAGTGCTAAATTTCTATCGTTAAAAATCATTTCTGTTTGCTGAGCGAAATACCTAACCTCAACCCATCCCCCACCTCTCTCTCTCTCTCTCTCTCTCTCTCTCTCTCTCTCTCTCTCTCTCTCTCCTGCAAGATACAGTATATCCAATTTACATACTCCCATGCATACTAAAGCATGCAGACATACGAGTACTCGTACATTCTTGACTTTGTTTTCAAAGCCACAGCACCTTGGTATCTATACAGACATCTCTCTCTCTCTCTCTCTCTCTCTCTCTCTCTCTCTCTCTCTCACACACACACACACACACACACACACACACACACACACACACACACACATGCTCCTCTTTTCTCTACCATGCTTCCTCTCATTTTCATGGGTCTCTTCCCTATCAAGATTCCAGTGTCTCTAATAATTCCTTTCCCACTGTCTCTCATTCATTTTGTTAATTTTTTCATACATTCATCTCTCAGTGTCATTCTACCATTTTTTCATTTCCATTCTTCGTACTTTCTTACTCCTTTGTATTTAATTTCTCACCGCGTCTCCTTTTCATATTTTTATAGTTTCTTTCTCTTACTACTTCTGCTCACCATCTTAATCCTTCAGACTAATTTTCTCCAATCCTTCAAACTTTCTTACACGTTCATACTTCTTTCATATGTATTATTCATACGATATATATTTTTCACTCATCCCTGCATTCTATTTGTACTTCTTTCATATTGTGTCTACATATAATAGTCAAGTTCTTCCATTTTTCTTTTTTCAACATTACCGTCCCATTCTCACTATTTGTCTTACTCAATCGTACTTTCTTTTTCGTGTCAGTATTTCATACATGATTTTTCAATGCATTACTCTTTCATAACTCCTATTCAAGTTTTACTCCCATGTTAACGCTTTCAGACTTTCTGCATCTTTCATACCGGTTTTCCTTCATGCTTCATACTCCTTTAGTAGTCGACATTTCTTTCTCATCATCTTAAGCCCCGTCACATATTCCATAATCGAACCACGATAGCGCCACTAATTCAATCATTTGGGGTTGTCGTGAAATTTGATCACGATAAACGCCGATAACAAACTATGTCACGATGGCTGTAAGTATGTGTCATGATGGTCGTAAGATGGTCATGATGGCGTCATGATAGCTGTAAGACTGAATCACGATTGGCAGATTTTCATATTTTTAACGGCCATTTTGTTGTCACGAGGAGGCCACGATCACCACGATAGTGCCATGACAGAGTCACGACAGTGTCATGAACGTACCACGACAGCATGAAGAGTTATGCCCACATGCCCCCCAAACCGAGCATTCGAGCTTGATCAATGAGACGCCCAGCCCTGTCCTGTCTCAGCCACCAACAGTGCAGCGGGTTGTGCTGCCACGTGTGCCCGCACGGATGCCAAATCGCTGAGGCCGCGAAAAGTGCTTAGGTCTATCATGACTCTATCATTACCCATAAGTAGCTCTATCGTGACTCAGTCGCCGTATTCTTAGGGTTATCGTGACTTCATCTTAGGACCATCGTGACACGTGTGTGTTAACCATCAAATGATGGTCAAGATTATTAGCTCTTTCGTGACTCATGCTTCCATCTATCGTGATGCATTCGGCATATAGTAGAGCTATTGTGACTAACTCGTAATGTTTTTCTTTGTCACGACAGAGTCACGAAAGGCCTATGACGGCCACAATAGAGTCACGTAGTTGCAACAAAGTTCACGATAGGGTCACGTAAGACTTACGGTAGTGCTACGTTGCGCACAAAAATCGGGGAGCTTCACGATGAATTAAGGCTTGTGTTAATTTATCGTGGCCTCGGCCGAGTGCGTCATGAGTGTCACTATCGATCACGATAGAACCGAAATCAGGACCATGATGCCTCTACTAATTTAATTAGTGGCGCTGTCGTGGTTCGATTATGGAATGTGTGACGGCTTTACTCACTTGAGCTTCCTCAGATATCCTCCTCTTATTATTCTTTATCTCAGCCGTCTTCCACTCACTCACCCTCTCTCTCTCTCTCTCTCTCTCTCTCTCTCTCTCTCGGTATTCATTGTAAAATCCTCCATCACCGTGGGTGTGTACATTAACAACTTAATCAGTATAGTACATACAATTTCAAGCTTCTTCATATGAGATGCCTCTCGAAGGTGAAATAAAATAATCTACAGTAGGTAGCAACTTTAAAGTAAAATCGGCATCATCATATCGCAGTGCTTACAAAAAGAGTCCCACGTTGTTACTGCTTACGAAATGCCTGTATATACGGAAAATAAATAAACACACACACACACACACACACACACACACACACACACACACACACACACACACACACACACACACACACACACACACACACACACACACACACATATATATATATATATATATATATATATATATATATATATATATATATATATATATGTGTGTGTGTGTGTGTGTGTGTGTGTGTGTGTGTGTGTGTGTGTGTGTGTGTGTGTGTGTGTGTGGGTGTGTGTGTGCGCGCGCGTTTGTCGTTTGTCTATCTGTCATCTTAGGAAATCGAGGGGGAAGCATGTAAAATTCTCCAAACAACTATAACAGGGACAACTTTTTATGACGTATTTAAATGTGTATTACAGTCCCTAATGAGGTGTCCCTAATGGTGAAGATGTTCAAGATTAGAACTAATTAGAGACAATAGATCAAGATGGGGGAAATATAGTAGTCATTTATTTATTTATTTATCTTTTTTTTTTTTTTTTGTGTATATTATGTTTTTAGTGATATCATTAGCGGCAACGGGCCGGATGGGTGGACGAACTGGTGGGGTGGCCAGGGCAGATGGGGTGAGTGGAAACGGTTGAGTGGATGGGTGGTTGTGGAGGGGCAGGGTGGATCGTGGGTGTGGCGAGACTTGGTTGGTGGAATGGGTGGGAAAAATTGGGTGTGTGTGATGGGGCAGCGCCTGTGGGTAGGCAGAGCGGATGAGTAAGTGGGTGAGCAGTGAGATGGAATGGTTGGTGGGTGGAAGGTAGTGGGATATAGGTCCTTGGATGTAATGGGCCAATGGTTACCATATCCCTGAAGACATGGGCCCAAGGAGGAACACTGGTTCAGTTTGTAATTATAAAATTCCGGAAGCCTTCTCCCACAAAGGCAGTGTCCATCCATGGTCTCAGACAATACCAGTATGCATGATTATAGGGTTTTACTCGGGCAACGTCGGGTACCACATCTAGTACATTATACTTACTCAGTAAAATCAGGTATATTCAACCAACGAAATTTCTCTCTTAAGAATGGGGTTAATGAAAGGCATATCCGTATTTATCTCTTCCAGTTTGAAAAGATCCTCAAACAGAATGAAATTATATACGGGATGCTAAAATAAAGTAAAATTGTTGACATCGTATTCCATGCCGTAATGCCTTCACTAAGAAAACTTATTTTATTTTTCATCAATACCACATGACTATGTTTCGCAGCATACGAGCGACTTAACGATCTGCAAGAATTGCATACAACTGGCATTAAGATCTTGAGTCCCGTGGGGTGGTTCCTGGTTAAGTAAAATCGTCCGCTGGTAGCAGGAATACGAAAAATCGGCTCCAATGAACTGTGTGACTCAATAGTTCGTCGGCAAACACACACACACACACACACACACACACACACACACACATACACACATGTGGTGCAATCGATAGAGCACTCGACTCCCAGTCCGAATGACCCGAGTTCGAGCCCCACTAAGACTGCACTAAAATGTATGGGTGAGGTCAGCTCTCACCTGTCAAGTGTAACCCAACGTGCGCTGTGGTGGAAGACCTACAAGGACTCGAAACTCAGCGGGGTAAAGATTAGGCGGTCTCTTTCCTTGTGACTAAGCCTCACTCCAGCTTTGTTGAAGCTGGTGGTGAGTCGGCGCTCCTCAGGAGCAGCCAGGGTCAGCCTGTTGACTCGCTTAGGTTAGGATACTAGATTAAGGACCGTGAGCTGATAGGCAGAGGGCGGTACGCTTAGTACCTTCCCAGTACAATGCCACGCCCAGCAACTCTGGGATCCAATGACTGGCGAATCTGTCGGTTTCTTTAACCCATTGGAGCCCAGTGTCCCCAGTACTGGACAGAACTGGGAATTTTCAAATCTTAAAAAGGTAGGGAACCCTCAGGTAGGGACCTATGAGCTTCGCGACTATGAACCAATGGGTGGAGGGCTGTACGCGTAGTACCCTTCCAGTATAACACCTCACCCAGCAACTCTGGGATCCAATAGGATATATATATATATATATATATATATATATATATATATATATATAGCCAGATGTCATAATTCCATAAGAGCTGACCACAAACAAATCGCCTCCATGTCTCCCAGTCTCCCGCCATTTCACTGCCCTCCCTCCAGCTTACATCCCCCTCTCTAATATGCTTTTCCACTCCATCACTCCATCTCATCCTTGGCCTCCCCCTCCCTCTCCCCTCTCCACCTCATTCACATACACTGTCCTCATTAGTTTCCGCTCTCCATCCTTTCCACATGGCCAAACCACCACAGTGTATTTCTCATGTTTCATGCTTTCTGTCATGTCCACATCCACACCACAATGTTTCTTCACTGCCTGATTTGCCAGTCTGTCTCTCTATTTACCTCTGCATGCTCCTCCCAAATAATTCATTTTCACTGCTATCACTCTTGACTTGTGTCCTTCCAACAAGGTCCATGCTTCACTTCCATACGTTAGAGTTGGTATCACAGTATTATCATACAGCGACTTTTTTACTTCCATGCTCACTTCCCTATTTCTTGTAACTGATTTCAAAGAACCAGCAACCTTTCTTCCCTGTTGTACCCTTTCAAGCACTAAATCTTTCAAACTTCCATCCTTACTCATCACATTACCAATGTGCCTAAATGCACTAACATTTTCCATTTCTTCAACCTCCAACCTCACTTCATATTCAGTGATTTCATTTCTCTCAAAGACCATAACTTTACTTTACCCTACATTCATCTTTAGATTCAGTTTCTTACACACTCTCTGAGACTCACTCACCCAGCATTGCAGTTTCCCTTCGTCTTCATTTATCAATATAGTATCATCTGCACACAACAGGAGGTTTCTAAACGTTGCCCTGTCTTAGTATAACTGCTCCAACACTCACTACCCTGTTTTGTACCTCATTTATAACCCTATCCATATCCAGATTGAACAAGCTTGGAGACATGACACATCCCTGTTTCAGTTCATCATTCAGATAGAGAAATTAACTCAGTTAATGCATTAATGTTTTTCATACATCAAAGACTCAGTTCTTACACTTATCAACCCGACAAAATCTTCCACAGGAGTACCCACTTATGTTTAATAATATTCAGCAAAATCCTGCATCATCCTTGAACATGCATGGGGTTTCATTCTCTCGGGACTTATCTTTGAAAGATCATATTACATCTCTTGTAAAATCAGCTTCCAAGAGATTAGGTGTGCTAAGCCGACTCCATACCTTCTTTTCCCCTGCACAATTGTTAATTTTATACACAGGTTTTATCCGCCCCTGTGTGGAGTACAACTCTTATGTGTGGGGAGGCTCCCCACATTCAGCTCTTCTGAATAGGGTGGAGTCAGAGGCTTTTCGTCTCATTAACTCTTCTCCTCTTACTGGCTCCCTTCAACCTCTGTCTCTTCGCCGCAGAGTTGCATCTTTGTCTCTTTTCTATCGCTACTTCAATGGTCATTACTCCTCTGAATTATCTGCTTGCATTCCTCCACCTCTACGACGGGCGCATAGCACCCGTCTAGCAGCAAACTCTCATCCTTTTTTTGTCCAACTCTCTAATGCAAGAGTTAACCGTTACTCTCAGTCCTTCATTTATGCAACATGTCAACTCTGGAACTGTCTCCTTCTGTCTGTATTTCCTGCTTCCTATGATCTCCAGTCTTTCGAACGCGTGTGTCCAGGCACCTCAAAATGACTGGATCTTGAATTTGGCTCTCTCTTGTATTTTGTTTTTCTCATGGAAGGAACAGTTATTGCGGGCTCGTGTCATTTCGTTCCTCCTTCCTCGCATTAAAAAAAAAAAGTATATATGTATATATATATATATATATATATATATATATATATATATATATATATATATATATAAACTTTATGTAATTAAATGAGTTAAATCCCTCTGTACGACTGCATCGTTTGTCATTTTCTTCTCCTCACACGGCTACAATATCTTCTCCACTACGACATGCCTCCCTTAGCCCTTATATTCTTAATATATTTAAACGTTATTACTCAGGTTAATAAAAACTTTTGAGGCTGGAAGCTTTGGGTATAGCCTTTATTAACCCTTTCATTGCGATAGATCCTTCTTAACGATAAAACCTACTGAAGGTAGTAAGAGTAAAGCAACGTAAGATGTCACTGTAAGGAAAGGGATAAGCTGCATCAAGTAACAGAGTGGCAGAAAAAGCTAATGAACCCCTTCCCCCCAAAAAAAAAAATAATAATTAATAAAAAAATAAAATGTTAGAGAATACTAAATGTGCGAACATATCTCTTGGAGGAATGGAAGTGAAGGAAGAATATTTGAGTGATATACCGTTGACACATATTATTTGGAAATAATTTCACTCATTGCAGACCTGATGTAAAAACACATTAACACTCTCAGGCACTGATGCCTCACTCTCAGCTGAAAATATCTGGCGTCAACTGGACTACTCCATTTGTCCCGACTTTACGCTGGATTATGGTGACGATATTAATTTTTTTCACATTTGCTGTGAATCAGTCACTCATTTGAATATAATCGTTTGTCTTTAGAATACTTAACTTGTCCCGACTACGGCAGGGTATATGTTCGGGATATTATGACTCTCAGGCTCTTGTGAATGCGTCTTAACTGAATAAATCGGATGCTGTTAGCTGAGGTATAATGCATGAGAAAGAGACTACGAGAGAATTTCGGGAGAAATGCAGTACCTTAAATACAGGATGTGAAAAACGGATACTCAAGTGGAAAAAAATGAAGTTTATCAGCATCATTTCACACAGTACAAAATGGCGCTACGGGAAAAATATTCAAACATTTTTTCTCATGTCATGGCAATGATGTAGACGATCATGATGGCAATCAAGCAGAAGAATCTGTATACATCAGCACAAGGTAAAAAAAAAAAAAACAATCTCACTGTGATTACAAGAATTTCATTGCACCTATCAAACGGTTATATTCATCTTAAAAATTTTCTTCCAAAATGATACCAGATTCTTCTAGTCCCCTCACTATGACAGGCCTCCCTTCAGTTTGACAAAATCAATGCATAGCCCAGAATTAGTGCACACACTGAAGGTATTAATATTCTTTAAACTGAAGTCCCATTGAACTTTACTTTCTGAAATAAAATCGTTTGGTGGTATGCAGAACAAAACCTTAAAATTGTTTTCGTGCTAAAGGTATTTATATTCGTTTAACTGGCACCTCACTGATATTTACTTTCACTTATTAAATAAAATAAAATGGAAAGACTATCGATAGACAGAGGAACAGAAAAACAGATACGTATTACAACCCCCCCCACACACGCATATATACCTGTGTATATATATATATATATATATATATATATATATATATATATATATATATATATATATATATATATATATATATATATGTGTGTGTGTGTGTGTGTGTGTGTGTGTGTGTGTGTGTATTACAGAAGTTCACAAAATTGTGAAGGAGCTTTTAATGTTTACTCTGGTAAATCTTGGTCTGCTTCTAATTTAAGGGAAGCTCGGGGGATGGCTTCAACTTGTGGGGTCTTCACATTCCGGGTGCGAAACGCCTGCCAGGCCTAACTCTGCAACTACTGTACATAATATAGCGTGATTGGTTTCTTTTTAAAGCTTTCACCGGATATTACATGTCAATCTTTAATTTGGTCTGCTGCATGCGTTGCATCACCATTACCCCAAGTTTAATGATGATTAGTCTATTACAAACACTCTTCAACTGTGAAAACCCCTAGTGCCGCAGATCATGATCCATGGTGAATCAGCATGGTACCAGGAGTAACAATACAACATTTATGCAGTCTTGCTGGAACTGGTCTTGTGTCCTGGCTGAGTATGTGCTCGTCCTGACTGTTCAAGTGGAGAAAACCTGATTGTCCAGACAAGCTGATATAATGTGTATGGGATCCGTGTTGTGACATTGCATATTGGTGGTTATACATAACAATTTTTTTCAAGTCTTGCAGTAAGTGAATGATTAATATGAACTGTACATTGAAACGGAAGAAGCAGAAGCCTCCATACATGTTGGTGCTGTCTGGGCACGCTACTTGGTGCTAAATTGCCCTCGGATTGAGAGGTTCTCTCTGCTTTCCTGCATCTCCACCTGAACTAAAAGATGCCAGTGGCAGAAGCTGTCCGGCAAGTCGTGATTCAAGCTGAAGAATTTTACAAATGTGCCTGTATCATCATGAAGAGGATAGACCATTCAATGGAGAAGCTGAAGAAGCCCTACGCAAAGTGGTAAATCCTAAAGAAGAGCTCTAAGAGGCATCGCAGACAACAGCTGAAAAATGAAGAGGACTTCAGACTGTCGATGAAGAATCTGTTCCACATCACCCAGGAAAGTGCTCTCAGTCTCATGAGCATTCCCATGGACCAGGAATTCCTCAAGCCCAGCGTGAACCAGAATGCAGAGGGTCCATGGCAGGCATCGATCTCTCTTTGGTTCAACGGGAGCAGGCTGTCATGCAGAGGAGATTGACGTATGAAAAGGACAGAGAATGCATTGCTTGTTGGACAACTGAGGCAATTGCTCCAGGCCAGCTGGAGTTCTCTTTCTCGAATACTGGAGACACTAGCGAAGCTGAGGGCACTGGCGGTGGTGAGCCCAGCACTAGGACATCGACTCCTAAATGCCTGCATGCATCAAAGTCGGACATGAGCCCTGATGTCTCTGCAGCCCTTGACAGCACGAATGTCAGTGATTGCAGTGCCCCATATAACCCTGCAGAGACATTCAGAAACCCCGGCCACGACGTGTCAGAGTGCACCATCAGCTGGTCCAGAGTCAAGTGGTCCAGAGAGAGACATAAGTCAGTGGCTGCTTTCACGATCAAGGAAAGTTTTTTACCTTAACCCTTTGTTAGTCCTGTGGGGTATTCAAACGTGGTTAGTCCGGTGGGGTGTTACAACACCCTAATACAAAAATACATGGAGTGTTACTAACATGTTAAATATATTCATACTGCCGCTTCAGCATATCTCTGCAATCACTAATGAAAAGATTGAATGCCTTGTAGGTGGTGTTTATTCATTTATAATAATAAAATACACTAAATTATAATATCAGTGAAAAAATTACAAATGGACTCATATCTAATTTGTCAGGTAAACACGCACAGGAAAATACATTTTATGATTTTTAAAATCAGTATAATGATAAACAATATGCAAAAATAAGATGAAAAACCAGTCTATATCACAATATGATCTAAATGGTTAGTTTGATGGCGTGACTGGACACCCCAGGGGGGGGCAGGAGTGCCCCTCTCTCTCACTACAGCAGAGGCAGGACTAAACCAGTCCACATACTCCCTCCCCTCACTGAATCAGGAGAGTACTGGAATGGAGAGAAATATTCGAATTACCGGCTAGGAAATGTGGGCTTTCAAAAATATTTGGGGTGCTAAAACATCCCACCTGACTAACGAAGGATTAAAGGCCCATTTGTCGTTCACTGGGATGGTAAGCTGCTTGATGATCTCAGGCCATGAAACCGTGGACTAACTGCCTGTTCTCCTTTTTAAAAAGTATGCTATCCAGCTGCTCCATGTCCCAAAGATTCCAGCTGGGACTGAAGAGGCTCAGGTTGCGGCTACGTCCAACTGGGGCATGTGTGCTCCTCAAGCAAAAACTCGAGAAAAACTTCTTTTACTTTCCATGTGGACATCTCATCACTGTATATGGAGCCCCTCTTCGAACATATTTCGTTGCCACTTCCAGCTCTGAAGTTCTGCCGTTCAAGCAGTTCCGTAATTTTTGGTCACACATTGATCACGCCAAATATGAACCTGCTGTTAGTGAAAAAATCCCAGAGAAAGAATGAGAGGAGCTGCTAGACTTTGCTCTTCACATACTCAGGAAGAGAACAGTCCGGGATGATTACAGGGAGTTTTTTTTTTCTTTTTTTTATAATGAAAGGAGGAAGGAAAAACAAAGGGAAAAAAAATAAGTCCATGTGCCTAAAGGCATCCTCCAATCAAAAAATATTTATAACAATTGGATTTAAATTGAGAGGATTAAATGTATGTGGGAAACAACTCCCAGGAAGTGAATTCCAGAGAGTAGTAGTTCAGGGGATAAATGAATTTTGATAAGCAGAGGTTCTGCATTGTGGGGGAGAGAGTATGAGTTCATGGGCGCTCCCAGCTGCCCGAGTATTTAGGGAGAAAATGTGAAGGGGAGGCACAATTGAAGCCAGTTCGTTAGAGCACTTACGGTAAAAATATCGATAAAATAGTGCTAAAGAAACAACAACTCTACATACTGTTAACGGAGGAAGATCCTGCATTATGGCAGGATTATTGATTAATTTAATGGCTTTATTTTGAATTTTGTCCAACTGCCTCAATGCAACTCACCCTCCTGTTTCTTGGCATCCGAGTGATTGAGGGGAAGAAAATCAACTTTAAAACGCCAGGTTCCATGCATCATACACGATGGATGTCATAAGTTATCTGTTCCATTAAAATCTGGCTCTTTCTTAGCCAGTTCAAGTTCACCATGAAGAAGGAAGCCCTGAAGGAGTTGACTCTCTTTGGGGTCAGGGTCTAGATGAGGCAAGGTTTACTGTGCCAAACATTATGGCATGTGTCCGTGAGGATCTCCAGCTTCTAGATCCCGTGGATTGCGCAATTAACTTTTTTATTCCACCCTGTGGTGAGCAAAAAATGAAAAAAAAGAAGTAGTTTTTGTTTATTATAAACTTGAAGATTAACATCCAGGGCATCATCTGGTAAAAGTAAAAATTCTCTCTCTCTCCATCTTTGCTTAGCACCATGCATACGTTTGCATAGGGGTGTAGTGAAAAAATGAAAAACAAAAGTTTTCGTTTATTAGAAACTTGAAGATAAACATCTAGGGCATCATTTGGTGAAAAAAAAAAAAAAAACTCTCTCTCTCCATCTTTACGTAGCGCCATACGTAATTTTGTGAAGGGGTGGAGTAGTTAGCAGTGATGCACAGCCACTGGAAGGTTAGCACAGCGGCTTGCAACGAGACACTTCCCAGCCTGAGCTGCGACTCGCAATCCAAGGGTGAAAAGGCTAGTGCATTTTCGAAGAAGATCATCGAAGATGCTGTGGAGATGAAATAGGGGGCTCATCTTTGGCTAATCTTTCATGGAAAGAAGCCAATATCCACCTAATTCCAAAGAAAGGAAGTTCTTCTGACCCCTCTGATTACAGACCAATAGCTGTCACATCTTCTCTTGGTATGGTATTTCAGCTTTAATTAATAAGCACATAGTTACACATCTTGAATCCAACAACCTAATTAAAGATAGACAATATGGTTTTTGCCACGAAAGATCCACCATTGACATACTCAATCTCCTGACTCATACAATCCATCAATCAATCGACCTACATGGAGAAACTCATGCAGTGGCCCTTGATATTTCTAAAGCTTTTGACAGAGTATGGCACCGTTCCCTGCTGTCCAAACTCCCTTGCTATGAACTATCGTCATTTGTTCCTTTGATTTCCTCATATCTTAGTGACAGAAAAGTGAAAGTAGATGATGTATATTCCAATTTCCACTCAATTAACGCCGGCATCCCACAGGAATCGGTTCTGGTGACAATCCTGTTCCTGGTTCATATTAATGATCTCTTATCTGTCACCCACAATCCCATCCATTCATATGCAGATGACTCAACGCTTTATAGTTCATTCACACTCAGACACCCATTTACAAAGTCAGATATCTCCAACTCTCAACTCAGTACAGCCATCTCCATAAATTAAGACTTATCTACGATCAGTGAATGGGGACAAAACAACCTTGTCTCATTTAATGCTAGTAAAGCTAAATATATACAATTTAGTAATAGACAGGTATTGCCAGATTCGTATGTTACCTTCAATGCTACAAATACTCCCATCTTCAAAAGCATTGAAGTTCTCAGTGTCTCACTTAACAGTGCCCTCAGCTGGACCTCTCATGTCAGATCACTTGCTAAAACCGCCTCAAAGAAACTTGGATTATTGTACAGAGTCCGTAACTTCTTCACTGACGAGCAGTTGGCTATAATTTGTATGAGTCATGTGTGCTCTCAACTTGAATACTGCTCACCCTTATAGAATGGATGTGGAGAGGTCGCATTAAAACAACTAGTCAAAATTCAGAACAAAGCTGTTAGAATTATTAATAACCCTGCTATTACTAATGAACTACCTCCCCTACAGGTAAGAAGGAATGCTGCCTCCTTTGCATTATTTTACAGATATTTTTATTGCAAATGCTCAGACGAAGTTGCATCCATTGTGTCACTTCTCCATGCCTTCCCTCGTGCTACACGGGCATCTGGTAGCACTCATGACTGGAATGTCACTCAGCCATATTGCAGAACCTCTGCCTATCAGAATTCTTTCATTCCCCGAACTGCATCTCTCTGGAACTCGCTTCGCCAGAGTTGTTTCCCTCGAAACATCAACCTACAGCTGTTAAAGTCTAACTGTTACTGACATTTTATGAACAGAGGACACCAGTAATCTGGAGTATGGATTAGTTTTTTTTTTATTCATTTGTTTTTCCTTACTCCGTTCTGTTATTAAGAAAAAAAAAAAAAAACTGTCTGAAGAGCTGATCCGTCCAGCATTCCAGCTAAACAGGGAAAAGTTACTCTTGGAGGTTTCACAACTCAAACGTTCCACAATTCTTAAATAAGATATAAATCAGGGAATCATTCCTAGAAGAAGATCCAGCGTCCTGGCCCGGCATTGTCGATAATGTTATGACACAGGAGATCGCTGCAGGAATTTGTGTGACGAATGACAGTGCAAAGTGGGTTGTAGGTACAGTCTAGGAGTGCAATGGCAAGATCACACAGAAGGAGCAATAACTGCAGTTCCTATTGCAAGTTGTTGCTGAACATCGGTTACGATTTCCTGTTTTAAACAAGATGACCCTTACTTGAACAAAACCAATTTACATATTCATTAAATTTTATTTGGTACTGTATACAAAATGAGTTGTGGTAGAGTGATTCAGACAATGGTATGACAATACTGAATGAGAGCTTTGAGAAGAAACCAATAACGCCATATTATGCACAGTAGTTGCAGAAAAAGTCCTGGGAGGCGTTCCCCACCCCCTCCCCTCCGGCAGTCGGAAAGTGAAAACCCCACTAGTTGAGGCCATCCCCTCTGCTTCCCTTAACCCGCCCCATACCGACTAATTTATTACAAAACCCATCCCCAGAACCTGACAAATTTTTTACTTTTTTTTTTTTTTTTGACTCAAACCTCCGTTTTTTATGAGAACCATTAAAAATTCATAAAGAAATCGCTAACCTGAGGTTTAAAATCCCACTACAGGTAACAGTACCCTCACCTGGCTCTGTTTTCAATGGGGTCTGGCTCCAGAGAAAACGTTTTCTATGGGAGGGGTAACTATTCGAAACCACTCATAATTGGTGTTTTTTTTTTTTGGTACAAATTTATATGTAGTACAAGAGTATATTGGTTTTCACACAGTAATATAGGTGATATAAGCGTTGTTTCACCCACCAAACACATCAACATACCGTACCTTTTTTGCCGACATCACCTGATCATCATTTCTGACTGTTTCTTCCTCTAATGCTACGAAAACTTTGTCCTCCACATTGTCATCGACGGGAATCACTCTGGCCTTGAAATTCGTACTGTTGCACGACAAGTCTTTACTGGCCAGATCACTGGTAAGAGGTAAGTTGCCGAGACAGTGGCGTGGGGGGGGGGAGGTCACGCAGGGTAAGGCACTTCCCTGCCTGGCATCGGGTAGAGTAAGGTGTCACATGTATATGTACCAAAAACCATGCACAAAAATTGAAAAATGTGCAAATGACGGACCTTGCAATAACAAAACGTTTATCGAACTTTGTGGGGACTAAGTGTGAAAAGAAGCTGCAACGTGCATCGTACGTTGTGGGCACAGGGCAGGTTAAATAAGAAACAGATCAAAATTTGCCACATAAACATTAAAAGCTTCTTCATAATTTTGCTTATGTGATCCAGTACCTAAAAGCAAGGTTCAGATGTTATACTGAAATTTCATCAGAAATTTAGGAGATGCTTAAACTTTAGCTCTACTGCGCGACCCCTAAATGAATGTATATTTTGATTAAAAATTTTCATTATACATCCAGTGTCCATTATAACAAAGTGAGGGACTGGGAGACTCAACTTTCAAACTTCCATTTTTTTAAGAACCAATTATATGTACCGTGCATATATATATATATATATATTGTTACATAGCCTATGATTTCATCATCCTTTGTGTAATTTTAACGTACAGTATGCTGCATGTTTGATCACGAGCGTGTTCTACCTCACTCCCCCCCTCCTCCCTTGTAGTAGAGTAAGTCGTTCTTTCTGTTGTTCAGAGCAGGAGTGTCAACTCTTTGTCCCCTCTGGCTTCATTTGCGCGTCCTTCTTACAAGTTGTATCAAGCTCTGCCGGCCCCTATATAATGAGCTCAGTCTCTGCATTATTGCCACTTAGATCTACTCCTCATTTTGTTCACATCTCTGTCCTCCCCTGTACAGTTGTTATTATTGTGAATGCTCAGGAAGTCTCCAACCATCTAGCAGCTGTGTAAGTTGAGTATAACTGTTATTGCATTTTTTCTTGTACTGTGTAGCGTAAGGTGTTAATTCTTAGGCCTAGTGAGGTTTTTGTGATTCGTGCGTTTTTGTCAGTCATTATTAATAATATTTTGTATCTGTAATAATATATCTTGCATTCACTGAGTATTATCTGGTATTGTTATTTTATCAGGGCTGACTTAGATAAATTTACTCTTGCTAATTTCGTGTTAATAGAGGCTATTGCAGTTAACCATATATTTAACCTGTTTTTTTGCCATTACATTATCCTTATGAGTCCTGAATGTTTTGTTGTTAGTTTGAGCATTAAACTTTGACTTGTAGTTTTACCTAACTCTTTTGGTTTGAACCTGGAACTTTACGGGACAGTAGTGATTTTTAGTATTCTCACTTAATGTGTACATTATCTTTCTCTGTTCCGTAACATAAATTTGGCGACCTCTTATCAGGATATTCAGGATATTATCATAAGGATATTGCTTGATATTTTGCGACTGTGATTTATTCATGATGTCTACTATTACTACACTTGATGAAGCCAAAGATTTTTTGTCAAATGTGCAAACAGTGTGTGATGTAGAAAACAGAACAAAGAATGAACTTAAGCTTGTTGCTCAACAATTGGGACTTGCAGTTCACTCTCATCATTCTAAAAATCAAATTGTTGGCATGATTAATAAAAGCTTGTTTAATGTAACTCCTCCAAATGAGCAAACGCAGATTGAAATAGCTAAGTTACAGCTAGCTCTGCAGGAGGCACGTGTTAATGAAGCTGAGTTTCAGGCTCATGCTAAGAAGGCTGAGTCTCAGGCTAAGGAGGCGGAGTCTCAGGCTCGTATTCAGGAGGCTGAATTTCAGGCAAATGCTCGTATTCAGGAGGCACAGGCACAGGCTCAGGCACAAATTGAACTAGCTAGAATTCAGGCAGACCATGAGTATCGCATGAAACAAGGTGGAACTGGATCATCTAGCTCTGATGATTTTGATGTGGCTAAAAATGTTAAATTTGTCCCTCCTTTTAATGACTCTGATTTAACAAAGTATTTTCAGTTGTTTGAGAGGGTAGCTACAGGTTTTAATTGGCCCAAAAAGAACTGGCCAGTACTCCTTCAAACTGTTCTCACCGGTAAAGCTCAAGTAACTTATGCATCTTTGCCTCAGGATCAATCTGATAATTATGATGTAGTTAAGAGCTTGATTCTTAAGGCCTATGAGCTTGTTCCTGAATCCTATAGAGTAAAATTTAGGACAACTTATAAGCAAGATATGCAATCCCATGTTGAGTATGCAAAAATCAAAGAAGATCTGTTAGAGCAGTGGTTAAATTCTAAGAATGTGGATTCTGATTTTGACAAATTTAAGCAGATGATTTTGCTGGAGGACTTCAAAAGGTGTATTAATAAAGATGTAAGCCTATATCTTGATGAGAAAAGAATAGATAATTTGTCTGATGCTGCAGTTTTAGCTGATGAATATGTTCTCACTCACAAGAGATATTCTAAAGAAAAAAGGAAAGCTGAGAGTAAGTACGTTGCCTCTACTCAGAGTACAGGTAACAGGAAAGAGAATAAAGATGATGTTTCTCAGAAAGTAAATACCAGCTTCCCCTCTAGATTTCAGAAAAGTAATTGTACTTATTGTAGTAAGCTTGGTCATACTACGGAGAAATGTTTCAGGAGACAGCGTGATGTGAACAAAAAGGAGTCTTTAAATATTCAGTCAATTGGTCTAGTGTCCACCCTTGAAAGTTCCCAGAATTCTTTAACTGAGTTAACTGAACCTGCTTTGAGGGGTAACTTAAATTCTCATGATGGAGCTCCTCTTTTGAGCAGTAACGTGGGTGACACTCTCAAGAGTTCATGTGCTAATTTCCTGTCTGATGGTTTTGTCAGTCCTCTGGACAGTAATGACAGGAAATCAGTTAAAATATATCGTGATACAGGTGCTTGCCAATCCCTTATGTTGACCAGTGTTCTAGGCTCTAATGTTAATTCCTCTGATGAAACTGTAATCTTACAAGGTGTAGGGAATAATTACTTCTCTGTCCCTCTGTGCAGAGTGAATTTAGAGTCTGGTTTTGTTAATGGTTCCGTTATGGTTGGGTTGGTTGAGACACTGCCAATGTCAGGTGTAACTTTCTTACTTGGAAATGATATTGGTGGAAGTCAAGTGTGTCCAGCTCCTTAGTTGTCTAGTGAGCCAGTGGCTGCGGCCCAGGATTGTGATGTCCCTGATGTGTTCCCTGCATGTGCTGTCACTAGGGCTAAGTCTAAAGTTACTGGTGACTTAGAGGATAATGATGATGATGATGTTATCCTAGCTGACACTTTTCTTGCTAATTTGGACCACTCACCAGATGAGGCAGTACCCCGTAGTGTTGATAATTTGTCTTGTCAAGAGTTGGTTGAGTTGCAGGTTGCTGACCCTGAGTTGAAAGGTCTAGCTAACTCTGCTTGCAGTGAGGAAGAATCAGCTGGCGCTTCTACTTGTTATTATATAAAGTCAGGGGTACTTATGAGGAAGTGGAGACCCCCAACAGCATCATCTGACTGTGAATGAGGGGTTGTACATCAAGTTGTCATCCCTCGTGTTTGTAGGCAGGATATCATTAGAGTGGCTCATGATTCCAGTTTGGCAGGACACCTTGGAGTGAGGAAGACTGTGGCACGCATTTTGAAACACTTCTACTGGCCAGGTATTTTCAGGGATGTTTCCTGGTATTGTAAGTCTTGTCACACCTGTCAAGTTGTGGGGAAGTGTAATCAGACCGAAAAGGTTGCACCTCTAGTTCCCATTCCTCCTTTTGAGGCACCATTCACCCGTGTGTTGGTGGATATTGTGGGCCCTCTTCCTAAGACTTCTTCAGGATTTTCTTATGTGTTGACCCTGATTGATATGGCTTCTCGTTATCCTGAAGCCATTTCACTTAGAAATATCTCAGCAAAGAACGTGGTTAAGGAAATGCTAGGGTTCTTCACAAAGTTTGGTCTGCCCAAGGAGGTACAGTCAGACCGGGGAAGTAATTTCATGTCAAATGTTTTCAAGCAGTCTCTGAAAGAGTTGGGCATCACCTAGATCACGTCTTCAGCTTACCATCCCCAGACCCAAGGAGCGTTGGAGAGATATCATCAAACACTCAAATCGATGCTCAAGAAATACTGTTTGGAACATCAGAAAGACTGGGATAAAGGTCTTCCATTTGTTGTATTTGCCGCAAGAGAATCTCCAAATAAATCACTGGGCTTCTCACCTTTTGAACTACTGTTTGGCCATGAAGTAAGAGGACCCCTTAAGCTACTCAAGGAAAGCTGGCTGTCAGAGGAAGATGACGTCAACCTGCTGGAGTATGTGATGAAGTTCAAAGAACGGCTGTCCACTGCTTAATAGCTGGTGAGAGAGAATTTAGGAGCTGCTAAGGAGAAGATGAAAACTTGGTATGATAAGAAGTCCAGGTTACGCCACTTTCAGCCAGGAGATTCTGCTACCGGTGCATGGGCAACCTCTTCAAGCCAAGTTTAGTGGTCCTTGTTTCGTGGAGAAGAAACTCAGTGATGTCAACTATGTCATCGCCACACCAGATCGTAGAAAGAACAAGCAACTTTGTCACATCAACATGCTAAAGTTATATCACAGGCGGGACGAAAAAAACCCAGTCTGCACTGTAGCTGTTCCACCCGAGTCTGCAAGTGAAGTTCTCCCATGCAGCATGAGCCTGAGAGATAGTTTGGGGAAGAATCCTGATATCATGAATGATCTCCAGACTAAGCTTTCTCATCTACCTCCCGAGGAAAGGCAGGAGTTTTCAGCATTACTGCAGGAGTACCCGCAAGTGTTCCGTGCCACTCCAGGAAGAACCACTGTGTTGATGCATGATGTCAATGTTGGAGACGCAAAGCCAATTAAATTGCCTCCTTACCGTGCGAACCCAGTGAAAGTTCCTCTCATCCAGAAGGAGCTTGGCTACCTGTTGGACCACAAGATGATTGAGCCCTGTCAGAGCGAGTGGAGTTCTCCTGTCACTCTAGTCCCTAAGCCAGGTGGGTCACAGCGGCTTTGCATCGACTACAGACGTGTTAATCAGATAACCAAAACAAACACTTACCCTCTCCCTCGCATGGAAGATTGCATAGACAAGATTGGAAAGGCTAGGTACATAAGTAAGTTTGATTTGTTAAAGGGATACTGGCAAGTACCTATGACTGAACTTGCTAGGGAGATCTCATGTTTTGTAACACTAGGAAAGACTTTTGCATGTTCTGTAATGCCATATGGTATGAAGAATGCACCAGCCACATTTCAGAAGCTCATGAATGTTGTAACAGAGGGTTTGGCAGGGTGTGTTGTTTATATTGATGATGTATTAATCTTCAGTGACAACTGGAAAGATCACCTATGCCATGTCAGTAAAGTTCTTGAGCGTTTGGTTCAGGCTAATCTTGTGGCTAATTTATCAAAGTGTGAGTTTGGTCAAGCTAAAGTTCAGTACCTTGAGTACGTAATTGGTGATGGACATGTTGCGCCACCAGGAGCTAAGGTTCAGGTTATAAGTGATCTTCCCAGACCTAAAAGTAGGAAAGAGCTACAACTATTTTTGGGAATGGTAGGTTATTACAGGAGATTTGTTTTTAACTTTTCAATTCTTGTATCACCACTTACAGACCTACTGAAAAAGGGAGTTATATTTGTCTGGACCGATAACTGTGAATCCTCTTTCAGCAAACTTAAAGCTATCCTATTAAGTCAGCCAGTGCTCGCTACTCCAAATTTCGCTAAGCCTTTTAAGATGGCTGTTGACGCAAGTGAAACAGGAGCTGGGGCTGTTTTGCTGCAAGAGGATGATCAGGGTATTGAACACCCTGTATCTTATTACAGCAAGAAATTCACTCCACCTCAAAAGAAATACTTAACTATTGAGAAAGAGCTTTTGACCTTGATTTTGGGTTTACAGCACTTTTCATTTTATTTGTGTTCTGGTTTTGACCCCATAGTCATTCATACCGATCATAACCCACTGAAATTGCTTAGTAAGTTTAAAGATAAAGATGGAGTCTACTTCTTCAGGAGTATTCATTAGACATACAACATGTCAAGGGGAAAGAAAATGTTATTGCAGATTGCTTATCTAGACTTTAGACAGATTGTTTTAGAGTAATAAGAAATTTCCTTTGTAAATTTCTTTTTCTTTGTGGGGAGGTGTTACATAGCTTATGATTTCATCATCCTTTGTGTAATTTTAACGTACAGTATGCTGCATGTTTGATCACGAGCGTGTTCTACCTCACTCCCCCCCTCCTCCCTTGTAGTAGAGTAAGTCGTTCTTTCTGTTGTTCAGAGCAGGAGTGTCAACTCTTTGTCCCCTCTGGCTTCATTTGCGCGTCCTTCTTACAAGTTGTATCAAGCTCTGCCGGCCCCTATATAATGAGCTCAGTCTCTGCATTATTGCCACTTAGATCTACTCCTCATTTTGTTCACATCTCTGTCCTCCCCTGTACAGTTGTTATTATTGTGAATGCTCAGGAAGTCTCCAACCATCTAGCAGCTGTGTAAGTTGAGTATAACTGTTATTGCATTTTTTCTTGTACTGTGTAGCGTAAGGTGTTAATTCTTAGGCCTAGTGAGGTTTTTGTGATTCGTGCGTTTTTGTCAGTCATTATTAATAATATTTTGTATCTGTAATAATATATCTTGCATTCACTGAGTATTATCTGTATTGTCATTTTATCAGGGCTGACTTAGATAAATTTACTCTTGCTAATTTCGTGTTAATAGAGGCTATTGCAGTTAACCATATATTTAACCTGTTTTTTTGCCATTACATTATCCTTATGAGTCTTGAATGTTTTGTTGTTAGTTTGAGCATTAAACTTTGACTTGTAGTTTTATCTAACTCTTTTGTTTTGAACCTGGAACTTTACGGGACAGTAGTGATTTTTAGTATTCTCACTTAATGTGTACATTATCTTTCTCTGTTCCGTAACAATATATATATATATATATATATATATATATATATATATATATATATATATATATATATATATATATATATATATATATATATATATAATAAGCATGAGTTTTGACACATGACAATAATCATCATCATCATACATCTGATTCTACCATACTGTCACACTTGAGGTGGACAGAATCCAGAAATTATGAAAAGGGGCTACACACAGGTTGATGAACTAGGCTTCCATCCGAGTGCCCAGCAAATTGAGTCCAAACTTGATTCACTTATCATCACCTCCACCATCACCATCATCACAATCACCCCATTCATCATCAGCCTATTTTCATGTTAACACATGGGGGGGCTGGAGCAGGGGATCTAGAAACAGGAACAGGTAATAATAAAACCAGAACTTATAACATTGAGTTAACTCTTCTTGTTTTTTCTGACAATTCATTTCAGAATAAGAGAGCATCATAGTATTGAAGAGGTTAATGATGGCTGCATATATCCTCTCTCTCTATATATATATTTATGCGTCCGACACTGGGCATAGGCTTCACAGCCTGCTCCCAAGGCCCAGTAGTCCTCCTACATACCATACACCTCTATATGTCACCACTTCGGCGCTAACACCCACCGTCCATATTGGATACATGCTAGGGCTGTCTCATACAGGACTGGTGTACTGGTAATAGCGGGGGTATTTTTACGACATGTAGGCGGGTCTTCTGGTGGATCAGTAAAGTCTGCTTTTTTATGAAATTCAAATCCTTAAACTGTTCCCTGTCCCAGCGGGGATTTGAACTTGGGTCCGGTAGGACTGCAGGCCACCTCTCTACCGATTGAGCCACTGCCTCCCCCCTCTATGGTCGAAAATTATCTACAATGGTGAAAAAAAATCGTTAGATGGTACCAATAATTGCACATGAAATATGTCATCATATCGCTGGGGAGGTGAAATGAGACACAGATCAATCGATAAATCCAACAACAAAGTGCTGGATGCAAAAACAATTTATCTTGCTGGACAAGAGAGTCATGGCGGCCTGAGTGTTAATACTGATAAAATTAATCCTCTCATTGTCGGGACATCTCTTATTACATGCCAGCTGAGAGAGTCATGAGTCTGAGTTAGCTGATGTCATGAGCAATACTGTACATTCATCCATTCATCTCTCAGGCTGTAACGATATTCTCTCTCTCTCTCTCTCTCTCTCTCACACACACACACACACACACACACACACACACACACACACGCAGGATGAACAGCCTGAACACACTGCACACATGAAGGGAGTAAGGGAAAAACTAAAAAAAATGATGAAGAGCAATGGAAAAATTTATATGAGAAACAAAAGAATGATGAAGGAAGAGGAGGAGAAAGTATCTGCCAGAAAAATGTAGGTTGCTCAAGGTTGCCAACACCTTCCTACTACCCTCCGCCTGACAAAGTCGGAGGAGGGTGCTGCTATAACTCGTGTCCGTCGGCAGAGTTGGGTGGCTGGCCGGGAGTAGAGATTTCGTTTCCGGAAGAAATATCAGAAAGTATTAACTTAGAGTCCCATAATTTCACATAATTATGTGTCTTATAGTGAAATGGTGCCTTCTGATAGGTAGAATGCTATCTTAAATAGTTTTCTTTAATAATGAAAGAAAATAAAATGGCGTAGGGATTTCGCTTCCGGAACAATACTCAGAAAGTATTAACTAAAGAGTCATGAAATTTTCATATAGTTATGTGTCTTTTAGTGAACTGGTGCCTTTTGATAGGTAGAATGCTATGTCTAAAGTATTTTTTTTTTTTAATAATAAAAAAGTAAAAAAAAAAAATCTCAGAGATCTCATTATGCTCTGCGCAGGTAATCTTAGGGAACCAGGTTATTATTTTTTTTATGCAAGAAAGAAGGAGCCAAAGGCCAGGAGCCCACAAACCGTTCCTTTCAAGGAAAAAAAAAAACGAGAACAATACAAATGAGAGCCAAATTCAAGATCCATTCATTTCCAGATGCCTGGACACACTGCGTTTGAAAGACTGGAGATCATAGGAGGTAGGAAATACAGACAGAGGGAGACAGTTCCAGAGTTGACCTGTTGCATAAATGAAGGACTGGGAGTAAGGGTTTACTCTTGCATTAGAGAGTTGGACAGAAAAGGGATGAGAGTTTGTTGCTAGATGGGTGCATCGCACCCGTCATAGAGATGGAGGGATGCATGCAGACAGTTCAGAGGAGCAGTGACCATTGAAGTAGCAACAGAAAAGAGATAAACATGGAACAGTACAACGAAGAGACAGAGGTTGAAGGGAGCCTGTAAAACGAGGAGAGTTAATGAGACAAAAAGCCTTTGACTCCACCCTATTAAGAAGAGCTGTATGTGGGGAGCCTCCCCACACACGAGAGTTGTACTCTACTCAGGGATGAATAAAACCGATGTATAAAGTCAACAACTGTGCCGGGGTAAAGAAGGTATGGAGTCTGCTTAGCATACCCGATCTCTTGGAAGCAAATTTTACAAGAAATACAATATGATCTTTCCAAGATAAGTCCCGAGTGACTGAAACCCCAATCATGTTCAAGGATGATGCAGGATTCAGCTGGATATTACTAAACATTAGTGGGTACTCCTGTAGAAGATTGTGTCGGGTTGATAGGTGTAAGAACTGAGTCTTTGATGCATTATAAACAAGATTATTTTTATCCCAGTCAGAGATACGAGCCAAGTCAGACATTAGGTGTGCCATACCCTCATCCCTTGTTTGTAGAAGTAACTGCTGAGATGGATGTTGCGGGAACCGAATGGAAAGGTGAAAGGTGGAATCATCAGTGTACGAATGGATAGGGTTAGATGTTCAGCTTAGAAGGTCATTGATGAATAAGAGGAAGAGGGGTGGCGATATGACAGAGCCCTGAGGAACACCACTGTTGATAGATCTAGGAGAAGAATGATGGCCGTCTACAACAGCGGCTATTGAACGACCAGAAAGGAACCTATAGAAGAAGGCACAGATAGAAGGATAGAAACCGTAAGAGGGCAGTTTGGAAATTAAAGATTTATGCCAGACTCGATCGAAAGTCTTTGAGATGTCAAGTGCAATGGCAAAGCTTTCACCAAAGTCCAGAAAGGAGGATGACCAGGAGCTTGAAAGGTAGGTGAGAAAATCACAAGTGGAGCGTCCCTGACAGAACCCATACTGATGATCAGAAGGAAGGTTGTGATAGGAAAGATGCTTTAAAAATTTTCTGTTAAAAATTGACTCGAAAACTTTTGAGACACAGGATGTTAAAGCTATTGGACCATAGGTAGAGGGTTGGGAATGATCACCCTTCTTTGGGACTGGCTGAATGAGAGCAAACTTCCAGCAAGAAGGAAAGGTACAAGTTGATAAACAAAGGGAAAAGAGTTTACAAAGGCAGGGTGTAAGCACAGAAGGACAGTTCTTGAGGACAATAGGAGGGACTCCATCAGGCCCATATGCCAGTGATGGTAAAAAATACATCAGGTGAAGAAATTTTAATGTCAGCCATGAGAAAGTCAGAGGGAGGAAGTGATGGGGGAACATCACCTGAATCATCTAAGGTGGAATTGGAGGAGAAAGTCTGTGTGAAGAAATCTGCTTTATCAGTAGAAGAAATAGCTTCAAAGCCCTCAGAGTAGAAGAGAGGAGGGAAGGATGATGAGGTAAAGTTGTTAGAAAGGTTTTTGGCAAGGTGCCAGAAGGAGCGGGAAGAATTCGAGTTGGAGAGTTAAGAGCATTTAGTATGGATGAAATTATTTTAGCAGAGCAAAGAACAGTCTAAGCACGATTCTGAGCAGAAACATAAAGAAGTGATTCTGGGGTGGGTTGGCTCTCGTACCTTTTATAGGCCCTCTGCTTGTTGCGGACAGCATTAGAACAAGTGTGATTAAACCAAGGCATTCTTGCACTCCTCAAAGGTTATGAGAAGGGAATGTATGCTTCCATGCCCGAGAGAATAACCTCCGTAATGCACAATGCACATTTGGATGGCTCTCGGTCATGGAAGGAATAATCATTCCAGGGAAAATCAAAGAAGTACTGTCTGAGGGCCTCCAAATCCCCAGCTCCAAAGTGCCCCAGTCAACATTTCTTTGGAGGGTCCACAGACCGTACTGGAGTGTTAGGACGAGTAAAGGTAATAAGTTTGTGATCAGAAAAGCCCAACAGTGAGGAACGATTAACTGTGTACACAGAAGGATTCGTTGTAAGGAAGAGGTCAAGTTTGTTGGAGCTCTCACCAAGGCGGTCAGGGATACGGTTAGGGTGCTGTGCAAGCTGCTTTAGGTCATTAAGGATAGAAAAGATGTAGGTCTGTTCACGAGGTGGATCAGTGAAAGGAGCGGAAGGCCAAAGATAGTGGTGAACATTGAAATCTCCTAGAATGGAGATTTCAGAAAAAGAAGAAATGGATAGAATGTGTTCCATTGTAGAAGTAAGATAGTGGAAGAGTTTTTCAATGGTCAGTAGAATTAGGGGATAAGTAAACAGTGCTGACAGGAAAGCCAGAGCCAGAGAGTAGAGAATTCAGAAGAATCAAGTTCATGGACACAAGAGCAAGATGAGTTGTTGCGTCCATATACACAACAGCCACCTTTGGCTTTGAAATATGTATAGAGAAAGTAGGAGGAAACAGAAATTTTTAAGTTTTAATATCTCTGTGTTATACAGGGAGGGAGGGGAGGGGCTGTTATGCTCTTGGATCGGTATGCAGGGAGGTTGGGGGTATGTGTTTGGTGAGATGGATGGTTGCAAAAACGTAGCATTGATAATGATAATGGTAGTGGTTGTGATGATGGTGGTGATGGTGGTGGAGGTGATGATGATGATAATTGTTGTGGTAGTGATGATGGTGGTGGTAGTTTACGTGGACGTGGTGGTGGTGATGATGATTGTGGTGGTGGTCATGATGATGGTGGTGGTGGTGGTGGTAGTGATGGTCGTGGTGCTTGTTGTGATGATGATGATGATGATGATTGTGGTTGTTTTTTACTTCCTGTCGCACTTCTCCTTTCCGTATCACTGATTTTATTAAGTTTTAATGTCTCTGTGCTATGCACTGGGTTGGGGGGTGAAAAACGTTATGCATTTGCTTAGGTGTGCTGGGCGGTATGGGGTGTGTGCTTGGTCGGGTGGAGGGCCGCAGCAACAAAATGTTGCCAAAGTTTAGTCTTAGTCTTTGATATCAGGCAATGAGTAAGTTCCCCTTTTGACTGTGGAAGCCGTATCCTCGTGGTCACAAGAAGCTTCCTCACACCCCTTTCCTTACCATCTTTTATTTTACCCTACACCTGACAAACTCAGAGGAGGGTATTCCTATTACTGGGATCAATAGCTGCCCGTCGTTAGAGCTGGGCAGCAGTGCAGCTAGCCGGCCGTAGGGATTTTGTTTCTGGGCCAGAACTCAGGAAGTATTCACTATAGAGTCATGAAATTTCACATAGTTGCGTCTTATAATGATGCCATTTGATAGGTAGAATGCTGTGTCTTTAACAGTTTTTAAGTAATGAAAACCTTCAATATCCAGGGATTTCAATGCTACCTGCACAAAGAATCTGAAGGGCCCAGGTTATGTGTCCTCAAGGCATTTTCTTACGCTCACCTCTAAACGAAAAGATTGGGAGGGGGGGCGAGGGCCGTTATGAGCTTGGTTAGGTGTGAAGGGAGGTGGGGGGAATGTGCTTGGTTGCAACAGTAAGGTTGTCTTTTTTTTTTTTTTTTTTTTTTGATCTTATACGTTGATATTCTCATATCATTTATGTAATTTACTTACATGTAGAACATACTGTACAAACTGCATACTGGAGAATATTGGCTGAGCTGCAGTATGCAATTAAATCGGCAAGGAGGAGATGCTGGGAGGTCTGTAAGATGACGAGAATACGGTTTTAATTTGATTACAGATGTCTTATTCCAGTGGGTATTAGAGGTTCCCGGCTACCCACTTCTTTTCAGTTTCTTTCTGCATTCCTTCTACATTTAGAATCTCTCTCTCTCTCTCTCTCTCTCTCTCTCTCTCTCTCTCTCTCTCTCTCTCTCTCATACTAACACACACACACACAGGTCAGCTGTACTCTTTTTTCTTGAGTTTGTTTTTAACCTACAAATTCCTAGACTTTCTCTCGGCTAAATAAAATCACCTAGTCTTAAAGTAACGGTAATACCAGAATACAGCAATGCTATCAATGGGATTGATCAAGATAATTTTGATTGTTTGGATATCACTTGGGGAGGAGGGGAGGATAACGTCAAACGTTAGTCAGGATTAAAAAAAAAAAAGTGTCTTAAGCAGAAGTGTTACCAGTTCAGCTCAAGGACGTCTTTCCTATCCATTTATCATCCAATAGCTTATTGCTCCCTCAGGAGCGTAGGGGCCCAAGGCCTGTAAGTTGTGTTAACTCTATAAATCCCCCTCCCAGCGCCCCCTCCCCCCCAAAAAAAAAAAACGGATGTAAATCCCAGTGAGTTACATTCGGTTGAAGAGCATCAAAACACTAAACATCCGTTTGGTTTAATGGTTACCACCGGATATAACAAACAGTTCCTAAGCTTGCGAAAAACGAGTAAATGAATTAATAAATAAATAATAAATGCTTGTCATAACACTAGAATCATCTAAAAGCAACACAGCATCAAGTGAATGGACGGTGTGCATTAAGTATGTCCACAGCAGAAAGATGGTTCACCTTTCAACCAGAGGATGCCATCTTCATTTCCTCTCCGCTACTACCGGTTGATTTAGCCAGTTTCATTACGCCTGTGAGAGACTTCAACCTGGCGGTGTTAGATATAACCTTATTAACATCCAGTCATCGCTACAGGTTTTTAGAATACAGAAAAAAAAAAAAACTACAACAGACAGTGGCAGTAGTGAAGGGATCAAGAAAGAGCAACACAATTGTCCATTTCCAAAAAGGGACGGAACATCGTTGCTTGCCACGATCACATAATACTCCAGGATCTGCAGGCTTATTGAGGCCCCATTTTTATGTAGATGAATAAAACACCTGTTGCCTGTATGCTTGAGAAAACAAGTATAAAGGTAAAGTGGCCTTGGTGAAAGTGAAGAGAAGGAGATGTAGATGAAAGTGAAGAGATGCAGGTGAAAATGAAGGGATGATGGTGAAAGTGAAAAGATGCAGGTGAAAATGAAGAAAGGTAGGTGAAAGTTAAGGGATGTAGATGAAGCTGAGAGATGTAGTTGAAAGTAGAGAAATGTAAGTAAAAATGATGAGTTTGATGAAAGTGAAGAGAAGTAGTTTTTTTTCTTTATGCGAGGAAGAAGGAACCAAAGGCCATGAGCCCGCAATAACAGTTCCCTCCAAGAAAAAAACAAAATACAATAGAGAGCCATTTTCAAGATCCATTCATTTCGAGATGCCTGGACACACTGCGTTTGAAAGACTGGAGATCATAGGCAGCAGGAAATACAGACAGAGGGAGACAGTTCCAGAGTTGACCTGTTCCATAAATGAAGGACTGGGAGTAACGGTTAACTCTTGCATTAGAGAGTTGGACAGAAAAGGGATGAGAGTTTGCTGCTAGACGGGTGCTACATGCCCGTCGTAAAGGTGGAGGAATGCATGCAGACAGTTCAGAGGAGCATTGACCTTTAAAGTAGCGATAGAAAGAGATAAAGATCAAACAGTGCGGCGAAGAGACAGAGGCTGAAGGGAGTCAGTAAGAGGAGGAGAGTTAATGAGACGAAAAGCCTTTGACTCCACCCTATTGAGAAGAGCTGTATGTGGGGAGCCTCCCCACACATGAGAGTTGTACTCAACACAGGGGCAGATAAAACCCCTGTATAGAGTAAACAATTCTGCGTGGATAAAGAAAGAACGTAGTCGCCTTAGCACACCTAATCTCTTGGAAGCAGATTTTACAAGAGATGTAGTATGATCTTTCCAAGATAAGTCCCGAGTAAATGAAACCCCAAGCATGTTCAAGGATGATGCAGGATTAAGCTGAATATTATTAAACATTATTGGGTATACCTGTGGAAGATTTTGTCGGATTGATAGGTGTAAGAACTGAGTGTTTGATGCATTAAAAACAACCAGATTATTTTTACCCCAGTCAGAGATACGAGCCAAGTCAGATATTAGGTGTGCCATAGTCTCATCCCTTGTTTGTTGAAGTAACTGCTGAGATGGGCGTTGTGGGAACCGAATGGAAAGGTGAGGGGTGGAGTCATCAGCGTATGAGTGGATAGGGTTAGATGTACTGTACAGCTTAGAAGGTCATTGATGAATAAAAGGAAAAGAGTTGGTGATAGGACAGAGCCCTGAGGAACACCACTGTTGATAGATCTAGGAGAAGAACGATGGCCGTCTACAACAGCGGCTATAGAACGACCAGAAAGGAACCTATAGAAGAAGGAACAGATAGAAGGATAGAAACCGTAAGAGGGCAGTTTGGAAATTAAAGATTTATGCCAGACTCGATCGAAAATCTTTGAGATGTCAAGTGCAATGGCAAAGCTTTCGCCAAAGTCCCGAAAGGAGGATGACCAGGAGTCTGAAAGGTAGGTGAGAAGATCGCCAGTGGAGTGTCCCTGACGGAACCCGTACTGACGATCAGAAAGAAGGTTGTGATAGGAAAGATGCCTTAAAATTTTTCTATTCAGAATTGACTCGAAAACTTTTGAAATACAGGACGTTAAAGCAATTGGACGATAGTTAGAGGGTTGGGAATGGTCACCCTTCTTTGGGCCTGGCTCAATGAGAGCAAATTTCCAGCAAAGAAGGAAAGGTACAAGTTGACAGACAAAGGCGAAAGAGTTTGCCTAGGCAGGGTGTAAGCACAGAAGCACAGTTCATGAGAACAACAGGAGGGACTCCATCAGGCCCATATGCCTTGTTAGTATTGAGGCCAGTGATGGCAGAAAATACATCAGCTGGAGAAATTTTAATGTCAGCCATGAGGAAGTCAGAGGGGGGAAGTGATGGAGGAACAGCACCGGAATCGTCTAAGATAGAATTGGAGGAGAAAGTCTGTGCAAACAGATCTGCTTTATCAGTAGAAGAAATAGCTACAGAACCATCAGAGTAGAAAAGAGGAGGGAAGGATGACGAGGTAAAGTTGTTAGAAAGGTTTTTGGCAAGGTGCCAAAAGAAGCGGAAAGAATTCGAGTTGGAGAGTTGAGAGCATTTGATACGGATGAAATTATTTTTAGCAGAGCGAAGTACAGACTTAGCACGATTCCGGGCAGACACTTAAAGATGATGTGATTCAGGGGTGGGTTGGCTCCTGTACCTTTTGTAGGCCCTCTCCTTGTTGCGGACAGTATTAGAACAAGCGTGATTAAACCAAGGCTTTCTTGTGTTAGACAAAGGATATGAGAAAGGAATGTATGCTTCCATGCCCAAGAGAATAACCTCCGTAATGCACCAGGCACACTCAGATGGCTCCCGGCCATGGAAGCAATAATCATTCCAGGGAAAATCAAACAAGTACTGCCTGAGGACCTCCCAATCCGCGGCTCCAAAATGCCACAGACGACGTTTCCCTGGAGGGTTCATAGGCCGTACCAGAGTGATAGGACAGGTTAAGGTGATAAGGTTGTGATCGGAGGAGCTCAACGGAAAGAAAAGATTAACAATGTAAGCAGAAGGATTAGATGTAAGGAAGAGGTCAAATATGTTGGAGCTCTCTCCAAGGCGGTCTGGGATACAGGTATGGTGCTGTACAAGCTGCTCTAGGTCATTAAGGATAGAAAAGATGTAGGCTTGTTCACCAGGTGGATCAGTGAAAGGAGAGGAGAGCCAAAGATTGTGGTGAACATTGAAATCTCCTAAACTGGAAATTTCAGAGAAAGGAGAAATGGATAGAATGTGTTCCATTGTAGAAGTAAGATAGTCGAAGAATTTTTGATAGTCAGTAGCATTAGGGGATAAGTAAACAGCACAGATATATTTAGTCAGAGAATGACAGGAAAGCCGAAGCCAGAGTGTAGAGAATTCAGAAGAATCGAGTTCAGGAACACGAGAGCAAGATAAATCGTTGCGTATATAAACACAACAGCCACCTTTGGGCTTGAAATGAGTATAGAGAAAGTAGGAAGATACAGAAAAGGGTTTGCTGTCAGGTGCCTCAGACAGCTGAGCCTCAGTTAGAAAGAGAAGGTGAGATTTAGTGGAGGAGAGGTGGTACTCAACAGAGCGAAAGTTAGAGGAAAGGCCGCAAATGTTGCAGAAATGAAGAAGTGAGTCAGACAGTGGTTCCAGGCAGCTCAAGTCGTCACCGGGAGAGGGGCGGAAGCTGGGGGCATTTATGGTCCCTCCCCCCCTGGGGACTCCGAGGCTGAGTGTTGAGACGCCATTAATTTTGTTGAATTTTGGAAAAGGAAGTGTAGTGTGTACTGTGCATGTAGTTTGGTGTAGATAGTTAGAGAAATTTGTATTGGAGAACATGCTGGCCTACTCTCTGTGTAACTAAGACACTGATAAAGTTCAGGAAAGGGGGATGGTCAGGAACTAGTCCTGAGGGCTGATGAAACGGGAGCTCCAGCACTCCCTGTCATCGGCTTTCCATCCACCTCGGGAGTACTGCCCTGCTCAACTGTTGCTACAGTCTACTTCAAAAGTGAAGAGATGTAGGTGAGAGCAAAAAGTATGTGAAATGGAGAGTTTAGTGAAAGTGAAGATAAGCAGGTGAAAGTAAAGATGTATGTGAAATGAAGAGATGCATGTGAGAATGAGAAGATGTATGTGAAAATGAAGAACATGTAGGTGTAACTGATATTACGTAAACTCATTCAGTCTCATGACGTCGTTATCCAGTCATTCTTGCTGAACCCTGAAAATTATCGTCTGTTTAGAAAACACTCAAACTGAATGGGTTAACCGCAGCCTTCATCAGACCCTTTAATAAGAGGTCCATTCAGGTTGAATAATATCGTCCAGTGAAAAAAAGACGAAAAATTAAACAGGCGTCATCGTAGTAAAGGGGTTAATATACGAGTAAAGCAAAGTGAGCAAGACACCAGCTTTCAATGTAAACGGGTAAAGACCTCACTGTACTGTACAGTATGTCTATCTATCTATCTATTGCCAGACGCCTCAATCCCGTTTGGGGTGGCCACAAACAAATCGCCTCCAAGTCGCCCTGTCCCCCGCCATTTCACTTGGAATGCAGTATGTATAATCGCTAAAACAAGTATGGTGAAAGTGAGAAATGAAAGTTAAGCCGAAGAAAGTCACAGAGAAATTATATGACAGAACTAGAAATTGAATAAAAATCGAGTCGAAAGCAGTAAGA
Organism: Coenobita brevimanus; assembly: GCF_032717465.1. Lineage (NCBI taxonomy): Eukaryota > Metazoa > Arthropoda > Malacostraca > Decapoda > Coenobitidae > Coenobita > Coenobita brevimanus. Next base: position 19,732,626 of record NC_137063.1, on the reverse strand, counting down.
GCTCTGGTCTGTATAGTCGCTGGAGAGGGAGAGGGATACCTTCACGTGATGGCACAGATATAACGAGCGGCTGCTCCGCCTGGGTATATAAACATCCTTCAACGCCTTTCCTAACTCTGAATCGAGGGTGGTGGACTCTAGGAGACGGGCACTTTCATTCTGGGATCGCATTTCAAATGAACCGGGGGCTACAACCACTGATAGTGTTGACAGCGATGAAAATGTGTGGTATATGAAAGTGAATGTGAAGAGAAGAGGTGAAAAGTGGAACCGTGAACATACGAAGAGGAATTAGAGACTGATCTGAACACCAGCCGTCAGTGTAAATGGGGTGAAAGACCGAAGTGACCTCACTATTTGTTTGATCACAAGAACAAATATGCCTAAAGTAAGAGATGCAGGTGAAAATGAAGATTGGTGAATATATATCAAAAGCAACTTGAAAATTAACTAAAATGACAAAGACACCACTCTTTCGGCTTTTGGAAGATCTCCAGTAATGAAAATGGAAATGAACACTAAAGGCGAGAGGTGGGAGGGAAATGTACTTCACATGCATTGCTTCTATTCCGCTTTTGACGATGATACCTGTAAGGAAGTCTTAAATGATTGTAGTGGGAGGTAGTAACAGTGGTAGCAGTAGTGATGGTAGCAGTGTTAGTAATATCAAAGGCAATTGGGACACTGAAAGACCATATTACGCAGTTAAGTACAATGTCCTCTTCTACACCATATAATTTTCAGGTACGAATAATATCGCCTGGAGAGAGGAAAAGTAATGAAGGTAATAAGTCATTGGGCTCCAAATGACTTGCATCTTATTGTAGTCCTTGCTCTCTCTCTCTCTCTCTCTCTCTCTCTCTCTCTCTCTCTCTCTCTCACTTTGTAGCTGACGGAAAGGCTGTCGATAGTTGTAGCATGTGTGTGAAGACTAGTGCATCAAAATGTGCAAATGGTTTTCTTTGTATGGTAGAACCAAGATTACGAAGGCTTCTATGATGTTTTAATGACAATGTGTCCCATTTCATAACGCAAATTGTTGATGATTCTTGAACTTTGAGGCTTCTTTTTACTATGGTTACCACTAGTACACACACTCTTCCCCGCCCTCGCCAACCCCGCACGTTGCTGTGGCGAGGCGCTGTCCATCCCAACAGAATATCGGTTCACTACGCGCGACAACTCTGTATGGGTGGTTGGTTGCCTGCGGCTGATGGGCGTGCTCGGACAAACGAACCGAAATTACTCTACTACTACCATTAAAACTATACCCAATTTCCAGGCGGAAGAAGGCATATTACAAGAATCATATCCACATACCAAAACTGTGAGTTGTTGCGGCGTCGGCAGAGGTGGCAGTGGCAGTAGGAGTGTGATAGTAATGACAATGGTAGTACCAGTGTAGCAGTAATGACACTGGTAGTAGTAATAGCAGTAGATGTTATGACAGTGGTGATGGGTAGGAAGAAGTGTGGCAGAGTCTGCGTGTTGTAATGAAGGTATTTGTAGCGTTGGTGCAGCAACGCAACAAAGTGTGTGGTAACTGTGGTTGTGTGGTACTGGCAGTAGTGAAAGGGGTGGCGGTCAGTGAAGTGTAGCAGAGAGAGAGGGTTTATGCGTTGTAATTCCGGTAATGGTAGTGTTGGCGCAGCAATTACACTTAAGGTGCGTGTTATGGTGGTGTGCTGGGCTGATGGCGGTGGTGCTGGCAATGGTAGATATCAGAGGAAGACATGGCATGGTAACAATGTGTATACAAACTGGTTTATCACTCGTTAAATGTCAATATAATTTCCTGTTCCCATATATCTGCTGATATAAAAATGTATGGATATGAATACTGATCTACTGCATTTTCCTGAATAACGAGACAGCGAGCAATAACTTAACACTCAGTGTTGTGCCTTCGGATCGCAACAATTTTCTTCAAAATATCTTGTAAAGTCATCATTATTGTTCAACTAGTAAAAGGTCGACATTACCCTCTGCAACTGTACTCTCAGTTAGTCTTTATCTTTAATGTTTTCGTCTTTACGTGTATGTTTTGAAACAATGGCAGTAACTTTTGTTTTGTTTAGTTAATGCGTCCGACTCCAGGCATTAGCCTTAATAAACCGTTCCTTATAGCCCATTACATACCTTGCACCTCCACATATCACAAGTTCAGCGCTAACACCCACCGTCCTTACTGAATACGTGCTAGGGCTGTTTCATACTGGACTGGTGTATTGGCATTAGTCAGGGTGTTTTTATGACATGTCGGCAGTTGTTTGATAGATCAGTAAAGCCTGATTTTAACGAAATTCAAATACTTAAACTAATAACATTCTACTGTGGTTTCTAATGTATCTCTATGTATCCTGTTTTCATCAATACAGCACATTATAAGAAGGATTTTTATACCGTACATGAAAAACAGTATCCATTTACATATATTTGCATTAAGAAGGAAGGCGAATAGCACCAATGCCCATTGTCAATCCGTCCAGTCCGAGGACGTAATTTTTATTACTGACACCGTCAGACTCTTCCATCATACATAACAGGATTTTTCGAACTGGATGGTCTGATATACCATTTTCTCTTCATTAGAAATCTTTCGAAAATTTAATGAAATGGCCCGGTAGCAGCAAGATAAAACAGAAATGTGGTCTTTGGCTTCACAAATGTAGCGATCTGAATACAGGTACCATATCACATAATCATCCTTAAGGACAGGAATTTTATCATAAAATCACAAATCCAGCTACACCATTTAATATAAACGAGATAATATTTAACAGTACAATGTAAGAAATTAGTGGCAGACAATGATTCCCTCTCTCTCTCTCTCTCTCTCTCTCTCTCTCTCTCTCTCTCTCTCTGTCTACTCTCCCATCACGTTGCCCCTTGACTCCCAAGACAACCCTAAACTTTTATGTGCATCGCATCTCACTTTTCTTCTACCCAAATGAGCTTCCACGTCTCCCTGCCTCCCTTTACTGTCTCTACATACATCTCTCCCATCCCTGAAGAAAGTCCTTGTAGTACTCCTCCTCTACTTTCTCTTCCACCTTCCTCTTCTCTCCACCACTGCCACTCGTTCCTCCTCCCTAACCTCATCACTCCTTCCCTTCTTCCCCACCACCGTTCAGTTCGTCTTCCACTCCCTCTCTTCTTCATTCCCACTAATCATTCCTACTCTAGAGCTCTTCATATCTCTCCTTCTTCCTCACCTTTTATTAACCATCTCTCTCTACCCTCCGCCGCCAGTACTCTTCCCCACTTCATTCTCAGCCAAAATCGCCCCTTCCCTATCTATCTCTACCGCTACCACCTCTTCCCTCCCCAACTTCCTCTGCTCTAGTGCTCCTCATCGTCTCCCTCACTTCCTTTTACCCTTCACTACCAACACTCCTCCCCCCCCTCATACCATCACTGTATATTCTCTCACATCTCCCTCTCCTCCCTACCCACCAACATCACACATTCTTCCAACCCGAACTTCATACCTGCCTTCCTCCCTTCCTTTCCTCTCCCTATTCTCTGCACTGGAGTTGTTCGGGAGATGGCTGGTAGAGTTGAGCAGAGGGTGTTGCGATGGTTTGGGCATATGGAGAGAATGGATAATGAGCGATTGGTGAAAAAGATAACTAGATCTGATCTGAGAGGTGTAAGGCTGAGAGGAAGACCACGAATAGGATGGATGGACAGTGTGAAGAGAGCGCTGGATGCGAGAGGGATGTCTGTTGAGCAAGGAAGAATGGCTGCGCGTGACAGAAATAAATGGAGAGAAATTGTGAATGAATAAGTGATGACGCAGCCCTGAGGGGATATTCTCCCCGCATTTGGTCTGATCAGCTAGTCAGGTCAGGTGCGGGTAAGGGGATGGGTCTGTTATGATGTGGCAGGGGTAAACCAGTTCTGCTGTCGGGCCCTGCTGCGGATGTCACTGATTGCATTGCGCAGTTGACCCTTGTGCGGTGTGGTGCGGTGAGGATCTGTCCGTTCTCCCCTTTGGGGCTAAGATGCGAATGAATGTGTTTGAAATGGATGAGTAAATGGAGAGTGTGTCGTCCTGTCTCGGCTACCTCCCTTTCTTTGGGGGAAGCAGCCTAGGTATATAGATAGATAGATTCTCTGCACCATCTTCTCTCCTTCAGTACCACCCCTCCCGCTCCCCCTCATCCCCAGCTCCCTCTGTCCTTTTCCACCTCCTTGCCCTCTACCTATTAACCCTGCCTCCTCTTCGTCCCTGCCTCCCTTCACTTTCTATCCCTTCCACCTCCCTTTTCTCTTCACCAGCATTATTCCTTCCTCTCCCCCAACCTAATAATACCTCCCCTTCTTCCCTATCGCCCTCTGTTCTCCATTTAGTTCTACCCTCTTCCAGCATCACCCCTCCCCCCTTCTACTCATGTCCTCTTTCCAATTCTCTTCCCCTCCAACTCCCTTTTCCCTCCACCCCCACGGTCCCCACCCCTTCCACAAGTCCTCGCACCTCCCACTCTTCCCCACTTCCATCACACCCACCTCCCACATCCTTTTTCTCTTCACCAGCACCATCCAGGACTCCGTCTCTTCCCTTTCCCCTTCCCCTCTTCCTCACCTCCCTCACCTGTCCACCTCTTTCCCCCGCTTCCTCTTCTTCCTGCACCTCTACCATCACCTTTCTCCTTAATGACGTAATCTTAAAATTTGAATGCTGGGGAGGAATGAAGCAAAAATCTCTCGAGTTATGAATAGCTGACGAGGGGAACAGAATTACCGTATAAATTTATATGTAAGCGTGCTATGAAATATGCAGCAGTGTGTGTGTGTGTGTGTGTGTGTGTGTGTGTGTGTGTGTGTGTGTGTGTGTGTGTGTGTGTTAGCCGTAGAGGGACTGCAAAGACTCAGGGAATGGACTGGTTATAGCAGTTAGTAAGTGCTCAGCCAACAGCTCGCAAGCGGTTTCAGTCCGACCCTTTCCATATATCACATGAAAACATTTTACATATTAATTTTCTACATACTATATTCGAAGGCTTAACAGGTAACTTACACTGATTCACAAAAGTACTACTACAATGCCAAATGAGTCATGTTACTGATTAAAAAACGGTGGATAAACAGTCTGGAACTGTAACGCAAAATCAAATGAAGTACAATTGTCAGGATCACATAAAGGACTGCGTTAGCATGAATATGGAACGGTTTCGGATATATTTCGATTCATTGTGTAACAGCAAAGTCAGTGAGCAGTGACATTCATTATTTAGTAATGCAATCTACGGAGTCCAGAGAACTTTTTAAAACTATTATGTTCGACTTGAAACTGGAGGAATATTGCCTGTAACTGCATATTTAAACCATAACGTTGTTAATATATGACCTGCTCTCTAACTTCCACTTTTTCCCTTCCCTCTTCGCACCCACCCTCTCTCCAAGCTCATTGCAGCTACCTCTCCCTCTCCATTCAAGTCTTTTTCAGTGTCATTCACTTGACTCCCTTATCCCTTTGCCATACTTAACCCTCTCTGAATCATTTTCTTACCTTGCCTCAGTCTTCCTCCCATTCAATTCTTCTCTCGAACCTTCGTTTCCTCTCCACTCCTTCTTCGGCTGTTTCCTCCCCCCCCCCTCATCGTCCCCGCTGACCCCTTCTCCACCATCCTTTCCCTTCTTTTTCCTTTGACCTGCAAATTTCCTTTCTCCTTTCTTCCTCCTTCACATCTTCCCCTCCTTCTCTATTCATGCCCCTTTCATTTTCGTCCATTTCGTTCTCCTCAGCTCCTTGCCACTACATCGTCCCTGTATTTTCATTGCATATTCTCTCAAGTTTATAATTATCTTTATGTTTCATTTCTATTTTCAGGCTTTGTGGGGAATGTTCTAGTGAAAGTCCAGCCAAGACTTGTAAAATATAAAGTTATTGCCTCGTGCTGAAAATGTGAAGCATTCTTGATCCATCGTGTCTGTTGTCACATATTGAAAAGAAATAATTGGCTATGGACGGTAATACTGAAACAGAGTGTGGATGTGTAAGCCCGTAATATTTAATGGTCGTTTATGGAACACACGTAAGGCCACCTCAACACCAAATGCTTGCTGGCACAAGCGAGAGTTCTGTATTACTGTAATCTATAGATGTTCTCGCCCGTAACCGCCTGCGTCTAGTGAGGCCACATGTGCTAGGTTACAGCGAAGCACAATTCCCATCCGCACCCACCCATGTCAGCAAGCATTTGGTATGGACATGGCCAATTTGTTACGTGTGACCAGCCTGCATCTCACATAGTGCAGTCAGCAACAACAGAAGGGTCAGATATGTTGTTAAATGTGACTTGACTGCATCCCACAATGCAGAGTTGAAGCAGCAACGATACAGAAAGAGAGACGTGTTTTGTCATCGTCACATGATCCAGAATTTATTGTAAGAATCTGGGCTCTCGGGTTCAACAATATGATCATAAATGCTCTACTGGTGACTGAATCAGCACAGACCTGTTCATCGCAGTGGCATGATTGACTGAAGAAGTAAAGTAATACAGGATATGAACCTGAAAATAATAAACGGCTACTTTACTAAAACTTCATTTTATTTTTTCTTATTACCACCAGACAAATTTATTCAACTCAAAAGAAACTTGAGACTAGGGATTATACAGACAACCACCTTCATTAACCCTTTCACTACCAAAAATCTCCGGTAAATAGAAGTAAATAAATTAATATATAATAAAGGAGAGGAAGGTAGCAAGAATTAATTTAAAAAGAAATAATCGTGCTGAAGGTATTTAACATCTTCACTGAAATGTTCTTTGTACTTTATTCATTTAGTTTCCAGCTTATTTTCAGATGTGAGAGCATCTTTCGAGACGGCCTTGTTTACATTTCGTTTATCTCGGAATCTAGGTGATGTACTCTCATACAAATAAGTAGCTTTACCGATGCTCCATATTACGGCCAAAAAGCTCGCACCTCACACCAGTAGATATGAACGACTTTATTGGTGCCCCTCATTAGGGCACCAGAACTCAAGCACCATCAAGTACTTTTAATACCAGTTCAGTTTAGCGGAGACATCAGATATGGAAGGGACTGATGATGAATATACTTCATGTGTCGAGATGGAAAACTTTACCAAACACTGTACGGTATAATATACACGTATTTTTTTTACAGATCCGAAACTGACATACTTCAATTGACGAGGTTAAAAGTCGTATTGCACATGAGATGAAAGGCTTCACAGTACTAATTCTGTAGCAATTTAGTCTGCATAATTTATGCTGTTCATATCGATTGAATATCGACTACTATGCATCAGTAAGACAAGATAATACTGTGGTTAATGTGTAGAACAAACTTCTTATTAAGAGTTGCTATGGAATATTCAAAGTCACGTAGAATGCGACTCTTAGTAGTGTCACAAGACTGCATTCACCTTCGGAGAGATTTCGCAGTAGGGTTTATATACACCCTGTCAACTTCATTAATCGTTACATTATCAGACATAACCTGGAAATATAAGAAACATCGTGTACAGCTGGCAAACAAAATAGCCTCCTCGGAAATTATATATTCAATCTCTGTGTGGCTGATTCTTTCTTAAGTAGTTTACCTCCCCTGAGTCATTGTTTTATTACCAATGTAAACTGTAATCATATGAGGCTTGCTGCATGGCTCTTGCAGACCTTCATTGTGCTTGAGGTCTGCAGCATTTCAGGGGTAATGAATGGTGGCCATTGATTTCCTGGTCCCCTGACCGGTTGCAGCCATCCACTTTCCTCCATCCTTAATTTCTACTAACCCTCCCAGCATCCCTACTTTCCTCCAACCTTCCCACTTTCCCTACTTTCCTCCAACCCTCCCACTATTCCATCTTTCCTACAACCCTCCTGCAATCCCTCCTTTTCTCTGACCCTATTACTATGCCCGCTTTCCTCCAACCCTCCTAATATCTCTACAATAGGCTACTCCAACCCACCCACTATCCCTACTTTTCTCCGACCCTCCTGTTATCCCTACTATACTTCAACATTCCTGCATTCCCTACTATTCTTCATCCCTGCTGCAACAACTACTTTCCTTCAACCTTCCCACTGTCCATGCTTTCCCCTATCCCTTTTAGATACTTGTATTTAACAGTAACTTTGTCATAAGTTATTTCTCTGGCTATTTTTTCACAAGTTTTCTTAGTACCTTCCAAATATCAAAATGCCCTGCAGCATAATGTGCACAACCTGCTCCAGTAGTTCCACGATATTTTTTTTTCCTCTGACCTCTCCCTCCACCACAACCTTGAAGAAAAAGTGTCCGAAGCTATTAAAAATATTACCATCCCCTCATAGATGACACATTGTAGGAGTTTGTTGCTAGCAACATTGGGAGCAATGTGGAGGAGCAACACTTTTTAGTCAAGGGCCGGTGTTGCCCAGACTAAAATTAAAATGCTCTGCCTTCCTGCTGCTGAAGCTAATTATATCCGATCTGAACAGGACAGCTTCCAGCCGGTGCAAAATAGTGACAGGGTGACAAGGATGTGATGCACCATACTGGTCCCCATTTACAATAAATTTTAGAATTTAGCCAACGCCGAAGAAGAGATTCATGAGGCGTGACTGGGGACTCAATCATCTGTGGACAGCTTGTGGAGCTTTGTGGCCAAGCAACGAGTAAAAGAAACTGTACTTCAGGTGCCGGAGTTGGTGATACAACTGGGGCTGCAGACACTATTACAGAGAGTGCATCTAATGAAGGTCTCATAGTCATTCATGCAGGAACCAATGATATAATGGAAATACGGTCTGAAGAACTCCAGAACAAGTCCAAGTTGATGATCCAGCATTAAAAGGAAAAAACTAATACCATTCTCATTTCAGGTGTTCTCCCCAGGATTGCTGTAAGCAACATCTTCTATAGCAAGGCATTTAGCCTGAATAATCGTATCGCCACTTTGTTTATAGGAAGCTACTGAGTTTGTTGGCACTTGGAATCACTTACCAAAAGCGGCAGGCACGCTTTGCACATGGTCTTCACTTGAAATTGGATGGTTCTGCTCATCTCATTTTTCTCTTTGACGATACATTATGCTTTTTCTAGGCAAAAAAATACAAATAAAAACGCTCACTGTAATGAGACCTATGGATGAATCAACACAGATGTTATAAACTGAAGATAGACTAAAAGAGGCAAGGACACAGACATTTCTTCTGAATGTGGATAGTTTATGGTATAAAATTTCTGATTTACAGGCTTTCTTCCTGGAGATTACAGTGTGATAGGCATAACAGAGTCGTATCAGCTCTGAATAACAAGATTTTTTTTAGCAGATTATAAAATACTATGTTGCAACAATTTCAGTAGCGAGAGAAATTATAAAACGGGAGGCTGTGTACTGTTACATGCTCAGGTAGGATTCATTTAAACATAATTCCTAAGCTCTCTGTTGATAACGTTCAAAGTATATATCTCCAGCTTAGAAATAAGTTCCTTAGCAAAATAGTACTAGGGTTAATTTGTCGTCTATCATAACAGTCCCGTAACACTCAAAGTTAAATATTGTTACGTCCGTGTCCCACACTGCCACAGGCTCCAACGGCAGTAGTTCAGTACAGGAAGGACATTGCCCAGTGAGTTGTTCTTCTTATGGTCAGCCTTTAGGTGTACAGTACCCAAAATCAGCTGAGGCATTGTTAATAAACACTGGCTTTTTAAGTTCACTGTTTTTATTTTCCAAGTAATAACACTGAATGCTTTCCAACTTCAATTCACTATTCTCACAGGCACTGGAGCTATACAAACTTTACTAACTGCAATTGCACTTAATGCTTGACAACATTTCACTATTTTTCACAAGCTCCAAAAATATACAATCTGCACTGCACTGCACTGACATTGCACTACACTCAAACTGAACTGAAAACAGATTGAACCTGCCATAGTCTCATCCCCATCCTTATATAGGCTTGCATTGTTCTAGAATGCTCTACATTTCTCCAAAGTTCTGGTGTATTCCCGAGGGAGCACGGTTACAACAGTTACCAACTCGGAGACATCCAAAATATGCCAAAGTTTTCTTACATTACATAACACTGTAAATTGTGTAGCATGCAAACTTAAATTAAATTACATAATTTAATAAGCAGTCATATAAATAAAACATTATAGAGAAAAAGAACACAAAAATTAATGTACAAATTACGAAGTAACTATGCTCACAATAGTGGGATAACTGGCAACCTTGACATGAAATGGTAAAATACCAGAAACATTGAGAAATGTCCAGACTACCTAAGAAGCAGATCCTGCTTCTCAACACTACCCCCTCCCTAGTCCTTTTGTCGTCCCAACAAAACTACACAATATATACAAACATAGTCCTTAATTCAAACAAAACATCTAATTATACATAAAATAATACTTCACCTTATCAGGTCTTCTCCTATGCTGCTTCCGACAATGTCCTTGCTCCTCCACACAGTCCACTCCTCCAGGAAGGTCTTGGTCCTCTTCTTGATCATTTCTTCTCTTGGGAAACTATCATCATCCTCTTGCACTTAAGCTCCTTGGTCCTCCTCAACATCCTCGGGTGCAGGAGAGCACAATTCCTCGTAGACGTCCCAGCTGTAGCCTACTGTCCTGGTCCATGGTACTGCCACAGACACTTCGCATGTACCACCTTTGGGCGAGACTTCCTGCCTCCCCGAATCAGGTACATTTCGTCTGATAGGCGGTCCAATGGGTTTTGCAGCTTCGGTGACTGTCCCTTCTTTTGCTGAAGTTTGTACAACCAAACTTTGTCACCATCCTTGAAGCTCACCTCACTTGCTTTGGCATCATACTTGCACTTCATCACTTCTTCAGAAAACTTCAGGGCTCCTCGCACTTGATGATGTATCTCAGCCAGCCTTTCCTGAAGGTGCTTCGCATAGCCAATGGTGTCTGTAGGAAGCGCTTCACCAGGTGGTCTTCCCATTAAAGAGATAGGTAGCTTGAGAACAATAGCAGTAGAGAGTACGGAGACAGGTCCAGAGAGAATCTGTAACATTATATTTAGGACAATGTGACACTGTGTATCCTTTCTGTCCCAGTTCCCTCCCGCATTACATGGAAAACTACCACACACTGAGGTTCCAAAACACACATACGTTTTCTACTTTACTATTACTATCTTTGTACCGCTCAACACCACTGGAAACGAGTCACTCAGTGCATGGAGATTTATCTCAATTACACGTTATTACAAAAGCATTTAATGTACCACAATGTCTCATGAGCACCGTATGTTTCCCTGAATTCTTACTCACTTCAGAATAACCACTATAATTATCCCAGCCACCAGGGACTAGCATTAATTATTGCTGGATATCTAGCATAAGTTAACTGGCATTTTCAATTGACACTTAGGGCATGTGATATTTCCTTGCCTTGTTCACTATTTTTTTTTCGTCACATTGTCCTAACTTTAATGTTAGAGATTCTCTCTGGACTTGTCTCCGCACTCCCTGTTCCTATTTTTCTTACGCTGCCTGTCTGTATAAATTGCTGTCATAAATCGTGCTCACTAAGTTGAGTGCGAAACTAGTAAATGATTACTGACGGATTGTACGACACAGCAGGCATATAGGTAGACAAGCATGTAGGGCGTTTGGTAGGAGCAAATACGGAGGACGACAGGAAGGTAGGTAGAGATATAGGTACAAAGGAGGGTGGGTAGATAGCAAGGAAGGTAGGGAGTCGAATAGACAGGTAGGAAGGTAGGCAGGGAGATGGTCAGGGAAGTAGTCAAGGAGGTAGGAAAGTAGGGAAATGCGATAAGAAAAAGTGCAAGTTAATCCGATATACGCTGAAGAAATAATTTGCAGCATAACATCTCCCTGTTAAAGGATCGCATTGTCTAACAGTGGCTATAGAACCTAAGATCATCACAGAACAAAGAATCAGCTGGACACGGCAAAGATTATACGAGACTTCGTTGCCTCACGCAGCTAGAACTATATAAGGGGGGAGGAACATCATGGCAGAGGAGAGGATTGAAGAAGGGAGTTAAGAGAAGAGATTGAAATGCGGAAAGACACATAGGAAAGGATGGATGGAAGGAAGGACGAAGAGAGAAAGGGAGGGCTGTAAGAGGTAACGAGGATAGTAAGAAGGTAAGAAGGAAGTAAAGTATATTGGTGAGAAAGACTTTGTAAAACGAACAGAAAGGAGAATCTCAATTAGATAGAGACATAAGAAAAATGTGGAGGGTGGAGAGGGTGTACTTTGAGAAAGCAGGGGATGTTAATGAGAGAGAGAGAGAGAGAGAGAGAGAGAGAGAGAAAGAGAGAGACTCCCTAACAGATCCTATGGCTTAAGCTTGGGAGAAAGATGTGGTATAAAAGGAATCGCTATAGCTGTTACTGTAACTCTCAATGAACGACTTTCCACTCATCCTCTTACGTTTCTCTCTCTCTCTCTCTCTCTCTCTCTCTCTTTCTCTCGCGACACTGAGATTTGTTTCTATTCATCTTTTTTCTTTCTCCTTCCCACCCCCTTCCTTCCCCTCGCCACACGTCTTTCCACTCATCACCTGCTCCTCCGCCCCTTACATCACTTTTCCCTTTCCTAAAATCCCTCTTTATCTTCATCCATATCCCTTTCTTTCTGGACCCTCTCCTTCTCCCTCTTTCATCTCCCTCATTACCTTATCTCTCTCCTCTTCTTCCCTCTTTGTTTTCCCTCCTCCATCTACTGTCTCTTAACTTCCTTCTCTATCCATTCTCTTTAGTGATTGATGATATTTGACTTTTCTGTCCCTATTTCCCTCAACTCCCTCTCTGCCTCCTCTACCCGTCCCTCCCCTCTCTTTGCTCATCCCTTTTTGAAGCCCTGCTGTCTCATTCGTTTCCATCTATCTGTGACCCTATCTCTTCCTACTATTGTCCCACCTTCTCCTAACCTTTTTCTGCCCTGTCTCCTTACCGCCTCACTCTTACCCATTCCTTCCTGAAATCCTTCTCCATTCTCCTCGTTCTTCCCCCTTCCCACACGCCCAACACACCCTCTCTACCTTCAGTCTCCTTTTTCTCCCCCCTCCCCCCGCCCTTTCCCTTCTTCCCTATCCCTCTTTTCCATTCCATCCGCCTCACCTCACTCTTGACTCCCACGTTTTCCTTCCCTCCTATCATCTTCCACCCTCCTCTTACCCCATCCCCAGTAATGAACTTTATATCTCTACCCTCTTCTCCTTTTCCTCCCCTTCCCTCCTCCCCTCTCTCTAACGTTTCCTTCCTCTCTCACACAACCCCTTCCTCACTCTCATCCTCCCACTTTCTCTTCCTCTCCTTCTAACATCTCTCCCCTCCCACCATTCCCTCCCTCACACGACTTCCTCTTTCTCTCTCTCCACTTCTCTATCACCTTTGTTCTTCATACATCCCTTTTATATATCTACTTCTTTCTTCTCTCCTCCCCAAGGCCTTGCTCCTCCAGTTACCGTCACATCTCCTGCCCGCCACAACCTCCTTCCCGTCTCTTCCCTCTTCTCATTCCTAGCCCATTACCTCATTTATTATCTTCCTCTTCCCCACTCTCGTCAGTTAATGATTCTCCCTTTGATGTTTCAGCCATTTAATATATTAGGGAAGGCTTTTTTTATTATTATTATTTTCATTATTTTCATTAACAGTCCTTTCGCCTTTATCTACTTCGTTTCTTCGCTATGTAAAATTTGAGTGAATACACCACTCTTTCTTTAGAGTAATTTGTTTTTAGCAACCTTTTATGATTCGTTTTCACTTACTTTTTGTTCCATCTGGTTTCCTAGTTCCTGTTCTAGTATACGGTATTTTCCATTGCCATTATCTGTTACCTTTCATTGTTCATTCAGCCTTTCGTAAATATTCCATTTCAGTGTCATGTTTTTGCCACTCTGTCAGCTTAATCTAGTCACTCCTCTTCCACACCCATTTCTCATCGGGACTCTCAATTTCATTTTTTCTCATTTTCCTCCTCATTAATGTAAAGTTTTCACCATCATGGTTTTCTGCTTATGGTAGTTACTAATTATCAAACAGTTATACAATCTGGCTTGTTAAAGAAATGCCCGAGCTTGAGAAGAGTGCAGTGTATGCGTGGAATACTAATCGGCTTCGAAGAACTAACACCACCTTAGCAGTTTACTCTGCACGTTACACTTTACTGTCCCTTTGTATGTTATTGATGCAAATTATTTTGGTAATAAAACTATATAAATAACTCAATGCTGAAGTGTAGTATGCAAAGTAAATTCTAGGGAAGTTGTGCTTTGAAGCTTGCTATGCCACCAATAACACGGTCCTACATGCTGAGAACTAAAGCAGAATAACTGCTGGCCATGCACCGTGCAAGGGATGCAAAGGATCTGGTAAGAATACAATCCCCAGGGTCGTATGCTTAGTGGCTTTGGTAATTTCGAAACACCTCTTTCTCAGCGATTTGTTCTCCACATTATACCTGAATATCCCCTGGATTTAGATTATGCAGATGATATAGTTTTGATTTGTGATGGGCCAGAAGAGATGCAGAGAGTGTTGGACTGTTTGGTGAGTGAAGGTCGCAAGGTGGGTTTGGTTATTAATTGTGGAAAAACTGAAATAATCAATATGAATATGGAAAATGCGCAGGAATGTGTAATTGGAGGTATGGTTGTAAAGCAAGTTGATAGGTTTAAATATCTAGGTACTTATTTAGCCAAGGATGGTTCTTTGAACTTTGAATTCGAGGAAAGGTTAAAGAAGGCTAATCAGGCAATGGGAATGCTTAAAAATATTTGGAATAATAACAATTTTTCTGTGCATACAAAAATCAAACTTTATAAGGTAATGGTTAGGAGTATCTTAATTTATGGACACGAGTCTTGGTACAGCACAGTGACTATGGAAAATAAATTCTTGATGTTTGAAAACAAAGCACTTAAAAGAATATTAGGTGTTAAGTGGTGGGAAAGGATACCAAATAGTAGAATTAGAGAAATAACGGGAGTGCAGCCGGTCGATGAATATGTTAGGTTCTCACGATGGAAGTGGCTAGGACATGTGTATAGGAGACAGGGAATAGTACGAGGTACACCAGGGTGGGTGGCACTTGGTAGGAGAGGTAGGGGAAGGCCAAAAGAGACGTGGGTGAGGACAATGAGACGGGAAGCTGGAGATGAGTGTTGGGGAGATCTTGAGGAGTTAGCACAAGATAGGATGTGGTGGTGTGAGTTCATCGAGGCCCTATGCATCCCCGAGGGTGCCACAGGAAATGATTGATTGAGTCAGTGATGCGAACTATGTCAGTGTTAAAAATAGACAACCTATTAGAACAATGAGGTATAAAAGTTGTAATAAATAACTAAGAAAAAAGTGCTACGAAGCCTCCACTACCATTTAGAATACATTTACTATTATATTTACCTCTCATACTACTACGAGTCTCTCTCAGCGTAATAAAATAATCTGGAGTTAACTGGAGTACAGTACTATGCTTTCCTCAACCGTGAGAGTTAATGATATCAGAATTAAAATTATCAGGCTTCTATACGTACTTGAAGTGACTGATTCAAATCGTTTGGCGTTAACTGGAATTGAATACTGGAGTTGTTCCAACCATGAATCGGTCTATGAACGTCATTTAAACAACACAGTCCGTTCAAGCAGCCAACAGCCCTCGTACATGCATAACATGGCGCCAAACTCATTCACGTCACCTTGTGCAGTAACACCTACTGTGCATACCGAATACTCGCTCATGCTATAACTTTGTCCCATTCAGGACTAATGTGATGTTATTAACAGTGTTGTTTGTATGACACGTCGGTGGGAACTGCGAGAGATATACTGACACTCCTTCCGTCCAGTGACGTGCTGTATAGTCTGTACTAGCTCAGTTCAGCTTAATATAGGCTTTTCAAACTGGAGGGGTTACATACGGCCTTCACTAGACCCTCGGCTACATGGATGTTCCCGTATGCTGTATAAAGTCGTCCAGAGGCAGCAGTAATGAAGTCAAAATATGTCATCGATGTGGAGGGGTTAAACTCCCAAGACTGCTGCTTGTACAATCCTGGGATCGATCTGACTTGTATCTGAGTGGCAGGCCAGGGCTAGGATTCTCAAATATATTTACGATCAAATGCTGCTGCAACTTGGATATGTTTTTACAGGATGAGCTAAGGCATGTGAAGCTCTAATTTCCTTGAACCTGCTGCAGATAACTGACATAACTTTCCATAAATTTCATTTCCTAACTAAGCTATCAGTTTGTAAGTGAAACAGGATCAAGGGGAGCATATTTCATTCTCCTATTCTTGTCTTCTTTTAATATATATATATATATATATATATATATATATATATATATATATATATATATATATATATATATATATATATATATATATAAAGCTTCTGTGGTACAATGGAAAAGTGTGCTTTTTCATACACTGGAGAGCGAGGGTTCGCGCCCCGCCAGGGTAATAAACTTTGGAAGCGTTCTCCCGGCCATGTACTGCTTTGGCGGACACCAGGGGTGCTCTGGTTGAACCAGTGTCGCATACTGAAAAGTATGTTTGCACCCGGTCGGCTTGCGCGGGCCGATTACATTTGGTTCACAGACTACACACACATCCAAAGCCACTACAACACTATAGTCACACAAACATTTCTCACCCTACATACAATCTCTACCAGACGGCCTAAGCCACTTGGTAGAGATACATAGGCTGTATCGTCCCTACTTCGGTTGGGATAGGCCGGTCCTGCAGTGGATACTCAAACGGCTCATGATGATATATATATATATATATATATATATATATATATATATATATATATATATATATATATATATATATATATGTTATAGTTATAGTTATGGCTACGAATTGGTACTAAGAACTTTTAATCCAGGTTCAGGATTTTCGCGTTGGTTCGAACGGCAGTCCAAAACTCTAAAGCTCGAGCACCAACTCAATGTAATAAAGGATCGAACTGTCGTTGGATTGGGAGATTTTGTAACTCCTTATCTTCATGCTTATTATACCATCAGTCTGGTCGTAGGTGGTGGCGACCATCATCCACTCATTTGATGCAGTACTGCCTGCTTCTTCCTTCACCTTTATCATTGTTTGTGTGTGTGTGTGTGTGTTTGCCCTCCTTTATTCCTATTTTTGGTGGTGGGTTAGTGCCCCACCTCGTAGAAAGAACTAACTAAAAAGCGAATAAAGCACCTCGGAGCCGGACGGACCATACGTTGACGACTAAGAAACGGACAAAGGACATTCTTAGGGTGGGAACATGGAATGTGAGAGGAGTGAATGATGAAGTGAAAGAGAGAGAGATTGTTCAGGTGCTTGAGGATGCAAAAGTGGATATATGTGGATTGACTGAAACTAAATGGGGAGGTGAAAGGGTGAGAGAATGGGAATATGGTTTAGGTATATGTGCGGGAGTCAATGAGAATGAGAGGGCAAGAGAGGGAGTATGTCTGATGATAAGTAAGAAGTGGAAGGAGAATATAAGAAAGTATAGTGGGTGCAAGGATTGTATGGGTGAGGATGAAAGTAGGTATACAAGCGTGGGCGATTGTATGTGTGTATGCGCCGACAGAGGATCGAGTGGCAAGAGTGAAAGATGAGTTTTGGGCGAGAGTAGAAGCATGTATGGACAAGTTTGAGAGGAGCGAGAGAGTGCTGTTGATCGGAGACATGAATGGCAAAGTTGGGAACGTACGAGTGGATGGAGAGGTTGGTCAGTGGGGTGTGCCAGCTGAAGTAGATGGGAATGGTAGTGCTTTGGTGGACATCTGTGTTTGTAAGGGGTTGGCAATAGCCAACACCTACTTTCGGCATAAGATGATCCACCGGTATACATGGAGAGTAATGAGGAGGATGGATGGTGAACTTGTTGAACGAAAGGCAATGATAGACTACGTGTGTGTGGATGAGCGAATGAGAAGACAAGTGTTGGATGCAAGAGTGTGGAGAGGGTGGGGGAATGGAGTCTCAGACCATCACTTAGTGATGGCCAAAGTAGAGCTGCAAAGAAAGTGGTTGAGGAGACGAAGGGGAAGACAGGAGGAAGCAGCTCCTGTGAGAAGAGTGGAGAAATTGAAAGACAGTGAGAAAATGACAGAGTATAAGAGTATAGTGGAAGAAAGATTGGGAAGTATGAGCTAGAGCAGATGGAAGGGGTGGAAGACGTATGTAAGATATTCACGGAAGAGATAGGCGCAGCGTGTGAGGCGGTTTGTGGAGTGGAGAAGCAAGGGTGTGCAAGGGACACATGGTGGAATGATGAGGTGAAACGAGCTGTGGAACAAGAGAAGAAGGCATATAGTGAATGGTTAGCGAGTAGAGGCAGGGGAGAAGATGAGAGAGAGAAAAGAGAGGTATATGTGAGCAGGAGAAGGGAGGTTAAGGGACTGGTGAAGAAGAGTAAGAAGAAAGTGGATGAAGAGTTTGGGAGGAATCTGAGTGTGAAATGGAGGGAGAGTAAGAAATTGTTTTGGAAGGATGTAGAGAAAGTAAGGCAGTGTGAAAGGGGAAATAGTAGGGGAGTGAAAGATAGGAATAATAGATTGTTGGTGGAGAAGAGAGAGAAATTGAGGAGATGGAAGGAGCACTTTGAGGATTTGTTGAATGTAGAGAGTGACAGCAGTGCGAGTATAAGTGGTTGGGAAATGGCTGGGAGAAGAAGAGATGAGAGGAGGGAGGAAGAGATCAGTAGGGCGGAAGTAGTGGAAGCGATGAAGAAGATTAAGTTGGGAAAGGCCCCAGGAATTGATGGAGTGTGTGGTGAAATGCTTAGGTATGGGGGTGAGATTTTTGTGGAGTGGATATGGAAGTTGTGTAGATTGGCTTGGGAAGAGAGAAGGGTTCCAGAGGACTGGAAATCATGTATAATTGTTTCTTTATACAAAGGAAAAGGGGAGAGAGAAGTATGTGGTAACCATAGGGGTATTTGCCTTCTTAGTGTGACTGGTAAAATATATGGTAGAATACTCATTGATAGCGTTAGGCATATGACAGAGGAGCTAGTTGGAGAAGAACAAGGGGGATTTAGGAAGGGAAAAGGGTGTGTAGATCAGATATTTGTTCTCAGATGTTTAGTGGAGAAGTATCTAGAGAAGGGAAGGAAAGTGTATGCTGCCTTCATAGACTTGGAGAAAGCTTATGACAGACTAGATAGGCAAGGTATGTGGAAGGTATTAAGAATATATGGAGTGGAGGGGAAATTGTTGAGTGCTGTGAAGAGTATGTACGAGGGTGCTAGGGCTACGGTGCGAGTGGATGGTGAGCTGAGTGAGTTCTTTGATCTCAATGTGGGACTGAAACAGGGTTGTGTGATGTCTCCATGGCTGTTTAATATATACATGGATGGGGTTGTAAAGGAGGTGCAAGGTAGGGCAGTGGATGTGGGGGTGGCTCTAATGAATGAGGGTGAGATTTGGAAGATTCCGGTGTTGTTGTTTGCTGATAATACAGTATTGTTGAGTGAAGATGAATGGGAGTTGCAAGGTTTGGTGAATGAATTTGGGACAGTGTGTAGGAGGAGGAATCTGAAAGTTAATGTAAACAAAAGTAAAGTTATGGTGTTTGAGAGGAATGAAGTCACAGAGTGTGCAGTGAGGTTGGATGGTGAGGATATGGAGAATGTGAGTCCATTCAAGTACTTGGGTAGTGTGATGAGTAAGGATGGAACTTTGGGGGAAGAAGTGTGTGAAAGGGTACAGCAGGGAAGGAAGGTTGTTGGTACACTGAAAGCAGTGATGAGAAATAGTGAGGTGAGTATAGAAGTTAAGAAGTCACTGCATGATAGTATTGTGATCCCTACCCTGACGCATGGACGCGAGGCGTGGACCTTGCAAGAGGGGAACAAGTCAAGAGTGAGAGTAGTGGAAATGAGTTAGTTGAGAGGAGCATGTGGAGTGATGTGGAGGGACAGGTTGACGAATGAAGAAATGAAGGAACGTTGTGGGGTGAATGTGGATGTGGTTGAGAAGATTAGGAGAAATACACTGAGGTGGTTTGGACATGTGAAGAGAATGGAGAATGAAAGACTGACTAAGGGGGTGTACGTAGGTGAGGTGGAGGGAGGGAGAGGGAGGGGTAGATCGAGGATGAGGTGGAGTGATGGAGTTGAGAGGTATATGAGGGAGGGGAGGTGAGTTGGGGGGAGGGTAGTCAAATGGTGGGTGACAGAGCGACTTGGAGGCGTTTTGTCTGCTGGCACCCCTTGCGGGATTAGGGCGTCGGGCTATACAGTAGATAGATAGATAGATAGACTGTTATCCTTTCTGTCACCTTTTATTACTTTTCTTTCCACTTCATGTAACTCTACACTGAGTAACATTCCATTGGTTTCCTGTGACCCAAGAAATGATTTTCAACGCTGTGTTGTAACCATGTAACCAAATTACGAGGTGATATGGAGCCTAATATGGTGCTTTGTTAACTGGGTGGAGACGCAAATGCAGCGTCCATCCGGAAAGCACACCTCCACATTCTCCCGCTATTTGTTGTGGCAAGACTCAGTCTGCCGCCAGGGAAAATCTGTTCACTGAATGAAACAACCCTGCATGCTTACCTGCGGTTGAAGGATCTTCTCGACTACACATTACAACACATTCATTCTCTTGTGGTTGGGAAAACTTTTTTAGTGTACTCTAATTCTCGTTACCGGAAGATTAACATATTCAGTTTGGAGTGAGTCAAAGGAGTCTCAGGATTAACACTATCATCATTAACCCTTGCATGTTTGGGTCATTTAGTAATTGCTTTATTCCTGCTAACGCTAGGCGATTTTATTAAGATGAAAGTAAGTCACGCAAGCCTAAGAGTGTTAATATCATCGTGTAAGATAATGACAAAAACTACGCCTACGTCAGAGAGATGTATGCAAAGAACAACAGACTATCACTGAGTAACATACAACTATAAGGTTATGGAAGAATATCACCACTTGAACGTATTCTTCTCGACCTATGAGGCTTTCCAGCACCTTTGTCTTTGTCATTTGTTTTGCATTATGCCGTTCCCTTGTCCACAGTTCTTGTCCTACACATACCAATACAAATGGTCATTAATGTACCCTATGGAGAAATACTCTGGTTTAGAAGTGGCGCACAAAGTTTCATCAACTTAACTTGGCTCAGGTTTTCTTTTCCATTTTTTTTTTCAAGTTGGTAAAATAGGAAAAAAAAAAGTACTATGCCCCTGCATCCATTCCATAGAGCACTTTCGTGACCAGCACCATATTCAAGTAATAATCCCCGATTAAAAAATCGGCAGAGAATATCGAAAATTTGAATTCTCAGATAATGAAGTAAAAAAAAAAAAAAACTTCTCTACTTCCTATACTCACTAGAATATGGATCAAAGTGTCTTTTGTCAACAAGAACACGGCTCACTGACTGCAAATATTATTGCTGCAAAACTTCTGGATGGAACAAGAACAAAACTGACTCGAAAAGACAACAATTTCCAGCAAGAAAATAAAAGCAAAAGACAGCAAGACGGAGTGAAAGTTAAGAAAAGTTTGCCTCAGAATTGTCCCTGCCAAGTCAAGCAAACAAAATCAAAAGATCAACACAAGGAAGAGAGAGAGAGAGAGAGAGAGAGAGAGAGAGAGAGAGAGAGAGATTATACGAGTAATGGGGTATAGTGCAAAAATGTTGACGAAAGGCGTAAACAGACAGTGAGCGTTAAAATTTGAGACAATGAGACTCAGAGAGAACTTAAGAGTGGAGTTATAGGAAATGAAGTGGAAAGGAGTTTAGGTGAGAGAGAGACTAAGAACAAAAAAACAATGGTTTTGTAAGAAAAAAATAACAATAGGAGAGTAAGGATGTGGTGAACAAAGGAGGAAAAGAAAAAAAGACAAAAAGGAAAAGTATATAACAGAAGATGAGGAGGCTAAATACACAGAAGTCAAATACAGGTAAAAAAAAAGAAAAGAGGAAAGCAGGATGTAGAAAGTGAAACAGAATTTGGGAAAAGGAGAAGAAATAGAAATGAGGAGAATGAATGGACGAGAACAAGGAATCGAAAAAGAGAAAAAGAGAAACAAGAGAAAGAAATTATGAGAGAAAAGAAGATATAAAAAGAAAATAATAGAAAGGAGACACAAGACCCAAAGAAGCATTTCATAAGAGATCCAAAGAAAACAATAAAGGACCAAACAAGCAAAGAAAGAGAGAGAAAAATGCTGAAGAATATTTTGAATCCACAGGGACGAAGCTTAGAGGAGAAAGAAAAAAAAAGAAAAATTATGCAAATCCGCAATAGGACAAGGTGAAAAAGAGATGAATAAAGAGAAAGAAAACAATGACTGACGAAGGAAAACTGGTAGAGAAAGAGAACAGAGTGAAGAGGGAGGCACGACAACCAAAAGACAGTAAGAACTGCTCAGGTAAGTAAATGAGAGGGACTTGAGAGAAGAAAGATTACGTGAAAAAGGTGAAAAGAGAAAAGAAATAGAAAACAGAGGATGGAAAGTGAGAAGAAAAATGAATGTGAAAAACAGACACTAAAATAAAAATTAGAAAGAAGCGGCGAAGGAAAAAGATTAAGGAAGATAATAGAAAAGAGAGAGGAAAAAAAAAAAATAAAGGGGATGGAGAAGAAACAGGAAAACGACGAGACAGTGAGAAGAATCAAAATGAAAGCAAGAAGTGGCGAAAGAGAGATAAGACAGCACGACGTGGAGAAAACTGATGAGGAGCAGAAACTTTTGGAGAGAGAGAGAGAGAGAGAGAGAGAGAGAGAGAGAGAGAGAGAGAGAGAGAGATGTTTTTGTAGTTGTTATGTGTACACAAAGAACATTAGAGTCTGGAATGTGTATCAAGGCCCCTCTTTAACATCAAGCTGGGACCACCTAAAGCTGCCGCATTTTCTGTATCTCTTTGTAACGCACGTCCAAACCTCCCAACACATTATAACACACAGACCTTCTCTCTCTCTCTCTCTCTCTCTCTCTCTCTCTCTCTCTCTCTCTCTCTCTCTCTCTCTCTCACACACACACACACACACACACACACTGTTTAAGGGTTAATTTACTCCTATTCCGTCTTTTGTCCTGGATGTTTTAGAAAACCTGCATGATAAAAAGAAGGAAGGAAGAGGAAAGAGGAAGGAGAAAGAGAAAGGAAAAACAAAGGGGAGGATGAACAGAGGGAAAACTATATAAGGGAGAAGACGGAAGGAACAGCTTTCCAGTTAGGAGTTAACCTTTTTTTTTTTTTCTAATTCCTTCATTCTTTCCTCTTCCTTCTGCCCGTAGGTGACTCTGCATTGAGTGACAAGCCAAATGATTTCCTATACAGCAGGAAACCATTTACTACGCTGTGTGTTAACCATATAACCAAATTTTGGCTCCTGGTGGTTTAGTGAATGATTATGGCACTCCAATCGGATTCAGCCGGAGAAGGTTTATATCTAAGTCATGGTTGGAGTTCAATGCTCACGTAATGCCACTCGGGGATGAGTGAGGCTGGTCACTCTCATCTTCAACGTCGGGACCAACTTGCCTAGCCCCGAGCTCCTACGCTCCTCATGGGGCAACGCTGGATTGGATGATGGATGAAGGGATGGATAACCGATTTAGGGAGCAAAGTGGTCACATAATTTCAACACTCTCAAGCTCCTGAGACTTGTCCACAGGTGAATACTCGTAAACTCTTGTGACATTAACTGCGATAGAATAATAGTGTTGTCCTAGCTTATTGTAATGGGAACACTATTAACACTGCAGTTTGTACGAATCACTCACCTGAATAAGATCGATTACTGTTAACTTGGAAAAAGACACTAGGAATTTCCCGTTTGTGGTGCGGGTATGATACATATACAAGCTACTACCACTACTACTACTGTTGTTGCCGTTGCTTCTGCTGCTGCTGCCATTACTTCTCTCTCTCTCTCTCTCTCTCTCTCTCTCTCTCTCTCTCTCTCACGTAATATATCTCACAGGTCAGTGAAGAAGTAACTTATGAATTTGGCCACGCCCTAATTCATCCCATCCCCAACTTTAATATCTTCCCCATCCTCTTCACTTTCTCTCCTCATTAACTTTTCTGTCCTATCCTTAATTTCTTGAATCCCCCTCATCCCCTCCCTTTTCCTCCTCTCCACCTTCACTTTCCTCTCCCATTCCCTCTAGCTTCTATTACCACCGTCCGCCTCTCCACTTTCTCTCATCATTAACTTTCCTGTCCTTCTGTCCTTAATTTCTTGAATCCCCCTCATCCCCTCCCTTTTCCTCCTCTCCACCTTCACTTTCCTCTTCCATTCCCTCTAGCTTCTATTACCACCGTCCGCCTCTCCCCGCTCTTCTCTCACCTGCATTCCCTGTCACTTTTCCTCAGTCCTCATCCCTCCTGGCCTGCTATTCACCTTCACCCTCTCAACTTCCGTCTTCTCCCCTCCCCTTTGCCTCCTTCCCTTCCCATCCCATTTTTTCCTTCCCCTTCCCCCCCACTCCTATTCCCTCATGCCTCCTCGTCTCCCCTACTCTCCCTTCCCCTCCATCCCCCTCCCCTCAGATCCTCTCCCTTGCCCTTTCCATCTTGTTTCCTTCCCTCCCCTCCTTAATGCCCACTCTCCCTTCTCCCTCTCCCCTCCTTCCCATTTCCCACCCTTTCCTTGACCTCCCCATTCCCCTCTCATCCACCTATACTCCCCCACCCCTCACTGCCCTCCCTTTTCCTCCTTTCCTCTTACGTCTCTGTTTCCTTCCTGTTTTCATTACTCTGCTTTCCATTTCACGCGGTTTTACACTGAATTACAAGTCTAATAATTTCCTGTAAACTGGGAAATCGTTTACCACAATGGATTGAAACAATACACCAAGCTAACGGGATGATGTGGAGCCTTCTATGGTGCCCCTGCTAACTAGGTGGAGACGTAAATGCGATGTCTATCCAGGAACCAAACCCCCCACATTTTTCCCCACGGCTCATTGTCGCTAGGCTCTGACATCGCAAGAAACATCGGTTCTCGGCACTGGACGGCACTACAGAGACTCTTGTGTATCTGTGGTTGATGAGCCTGCTCAACCAGACTGACTGAGGTTGATCAGCAGTGAGAACTCTGTTAAATGAAACAAAATATAATGAACACACAGAAAACAGAGAACTGGAGATCCCTTGTAAAAACAATGTACCACGCCACAGAACCATGTCCGCCATACGAAACACTTAAAAGGATGACTTACAAAAACCTAAAAGACCCATGCCGCCATGACTACCAGCACCCAGTGCCTCCCTTCTTGCAAAGAACGAGCAAACATACTCGTGGACCACGATGCAAACATGTCATCGCACACCAACACACACTGAATTAGAAAAACAATTATCTACGGACAGTAATGAGTAGGCTCATGTTTCTCACCTCCCTCAGCATAGCCAAGCAAAATGATAACGTTAATACCTACGTCGTTTCTCTGAAATGAAAACTCGGGGTGTGCACATACAAAGGTTTTTCTCTCCTATTAGGAACATTAACACCCCGATGCTGTGATGTCTTTTTCTTTATATGATTGTTGTTGCCTGGCGATTATATTCAGCTTTGTACTTTTTTTTATAACTGGAGGGGTTAGATACAACCTTACCAATCTCCTCAGTACAAGAGTCCTTTCCTGAGGTGAATGAAATTGTCTGGTAGCGGTAGAGAAATGGGCATCACAAGTGTTTATATTGAACATGATTTGTGGAATCTATTAGGTAGCGCTAACAGCCATATTGCTTTTGGTGGGTATTGGAATTATGTAAACTAAGTGGACAGTAATAATCTAAGATCAGCCATATCGTTAGACTAGAAATAAAATGAGGATAGCGAGATACTGTGATGACGGGGGAGGGAGGAGGGAGAGAGCAGCAGAGCAGATATGAGGAGGGGAGAAGAAGAGAGTAAGAGGAGTGTGAAAAAGAGGAAGAGAGATATGCTTACTCATAGGAAAGGGAGGGAGAAGAAAAGAAGTATGTAAGGATAAGGAGTGAAGGTTGGGAAGGGGAGGGGGAGGGGGAGGTGCTTTGGAAAGGGAGAAACGAGGAAGGAAGTGGGAAGGAGAATGGTGCGAGGGGTGAAAGAGGAGGGAGAACTGACAAGAGAAGGGAAGGAATGGAAGGGTGAGGAGTGAGTGAGTGTGGGGAGGTAGAGTAACGTTGCGTGCGGGAGGGAAAAACGAAGAAGGAGGAGGGAAGGCAAAGGGTAAGAAAGGAATTTAAGCACATGCTGTACTTGTCCATGACGGGATTTGTGTACGGGTATGTAGGCATATGTAATTCTGCAATTACAGAATGGGTTATACCTTACATATTTTTGTGAATATTTTATTTATGTATATTTACGCTTATTTATGTACTCATATGTATGCGTCTATATGTACAGTCGTGGTCATAAATAATCACCTATCGTCCGGTACCCCGTGCCTCAGGCAGTCTCCATTATGCGCTGCAAGTCACACTGGAGTAAGAGGGGCTGAGAGGGAGGGGCCAGAGAGAGAAGGGAAGGTGAGTGGGGGGACGAGTGATGGTGCCGGGGTGGAATGACTGAGGGGAGGGAGTGTAGGTAGGGGAGGGAGAATGATATGCACAGTGGTGGCCACATAATTTGTCTATTTTCTTTCATTCAAGGCAGGATATAAAGGAGTTAATATTCGGTAGGTAAAGCTGCATTATACCTTGTATAGCGGCGTCAGATAACAAGCTTTTGATAGGTGGTGATATCAAGGGCTGGCTCGTGAGAGGAATATACGACGTGACAGATCAAATATTAGTGTATAGCCACCGAGACTGTGTGGGCCCAGACTGTCAACGTGTGGAAGCCAGAGAAATAGAGGACAGGGGTCCGCCTCCTCCAGCGCACCAATTACAAGTGGGAACTGATTAGACGAAACCAGCAAACCATCAACAACATTGTTTCCTCGGTGACGCAAAGACTGCGAGAGGTTATTGAGGCAGGAGGCCACTGGACTATTTACTAAGGCTTTCCCATTTGCTATGGCTTGACCAGTGTCGGTTAACATTGACATAGATATATTATGGGAGTTTGGGTAGGATTTTGTTTAATTTTCCTTCTAACAGATTATGAGAGATACCGTTATTATATCCATGTCCATAGACATCAAATATATATATATATATATATATATATATATATATATATATATATATATATATATATATATATGTGTGTGTGTGTGTGTGTGTGTGTGTGTGTGTGTGTGTGTGTGTAATTGTCTTCTATGAGAGAGAAAGATACTTGGATAGGTCAGTACTCCCTTGATTGATTATCCCCTCCTCACACCTTATTAATGCTACGTCATTCCTCAGGCTCAATGGTCGCTAAAATAACACACACACACACACACACACACACACACACACATACACACACACACACACACACACACACACACACACACACACACACACACACACACACACACACACACACACACACACTCACCACACATGTGGTTTTGGGGAACTGCATCACTCTCAGTCTCTCACATATCTCACGTTCAAGGGTTCCAATGCTGCGAGACTGTGTAAAGAGAACTTTCCTGTAGTGAACCAGTTACAAAAAGAAACTCGTAAATAAAGATTGCTTGGAATTTCCTAACATAACAAGAGTACCGTAATCAGTTCTAGTTGTCTAAGGACAAGGGTTCACAACTTGATTTGGGGTTTTTGCCAGCAGCTGACGGTAAGTTTGAAAACTTGTTTCTCATAGGTAGGGACGAAGATTTTAAAATCTGATCAAAAATCCGTTTAACTTGTCAGCCTCAAGTACCGTGGTGTTTGTAGTCTAAATGTAAGAGTTGCCATTTTAATAATTCTTGAGTTAGATCTGGAATTGTTACTTTTCATTTCAAATTCTTTTTAAACCAACAGCGACATTATACTCGACCAAATAAAATAAATGTGTTTTGCATACACTGTGAATAGTCAGTTCCGGTGTATAATTATTTTGTGTTCACTCATATACCTACTGGTAACCATGGACGTGGTTATAGAATGGTTCGCAGTCGTTTACAAAAATACTGAGTGGTATGAAATGTTTGGAACCCTTGTCCAAGTTTATAAGAATAATTTTCTCAGCTTTTTAATTCGCATATTGTACATAGCTTTCTCTTCTTTCTTCTAGCCTTTAAAATTTTACTGCCAGTGGTGGGGAACAAGGTTAGGAAGATGGTGATGATGATATGTAAAGACGAACGTTCCTTCTGGGCTACATTGAAGGCATTCAGATAATGAAGTAATATACACTATCCTCTATATACTACGGTACCGGGAATACTCTACGGTCTTTCACATTATTTTCTTCTGTACTGTGGCGATGAACGTTTCATTTACGCAGAGTTTTGATCATCATCATCATCATCATCAACATCATCATCATCATCATCATCATCAACATCATCATCATCATCAACAACAACATAATACGCCTTACGTTTCAAGTTCTTATCATAGCTAGCACACTTTTATACTTCCCCTTTGCCTAGAATATAAATTACGGTACATACTGTTTTTGTAGTCACACATTTAGTTGGATTCCCTGCATTCACTTTCTTCCTGTCTCTCCTTTCTCTTTCATATATTTTACAGTCTTTTATATTATTACATTCTTTTTCATGCATCCCCTGCAATTTCAGTTACTTTCATCTGGGTTTCCTGTTTTCACTCTCGCTTCCTTGTAACCCTCCCCTGTGGGCCAGAGATGACAAAATAATTGGTATTATCCATTCATTGAGAGAGATTACTGTTGTGTGGTCCAATCAACAATCAATCCCAGGATCCATTTTCCGTAGCGGCGACAAAAATACTTCATGCATCACATGCAAGGCAAGGCACTTTGGCACTCCCGCTCCCATCATTTGCTTCTTCACCACGCTGGTGTAATATTTTGTTTGATTCTTGCTGCCTCCACATGACTTTCTTCAGCTTAACCATTACACTGCAAGAAATTTTATTTGCTGCATGTATTCAATGTGAGGGACATGACGACTCCCAGTTCAATCCTTATCCTCTTCATAACGATGATGGTATAGCACCTTATCCTTTATGTTCATCTCCTCTTACAGCTAAGCATTCATGATGGACACAGGTCAGTTTTAGGTCAAGTTAAATTGTATAGAGTGTAACAACATATTATACTGTTAATCTTGTGCTGTAGTTCAGCATTTAAGATACAAAAAGATCGTTAGTAGACAAAACTAAAGGATGAAGAGTATAACAGTATATACTGGTGTTAATCTCATGTGACCACTCAATATTCAAAATATGAACATGATAGGATCAGCAGGCAAACCAGAAACGTGGCGAAGTTTTGATTTTTATTGGCTGACGTTTCAGAACTATCTTATTCCATCTTCAGAGCCTGGTGATCCTGTTTCTATTACATCTGCGATTTTCACGCTCCGGAGCCACAGACATTTGGAGGTGTATGTTATGTTGGAGAACTACTGGGTCGTGGGGATGGACCGTGAAGCCTAAGCCCTGAGTAGGACAAAATAATAATAATAATAATAATAATAATAATATATATATACATATATATATATATATATATATATATATATATATATATATATATATATATATATATATATATATATATATATATATATATATATATATATATATATATGAAGAAAAACGACAGTTGTAGGCCAGGATAGAAAAGTAGATGGAGTTGGCAAAAGCAGACTATATGATCAATACTATTTGCCTACATCAATAAATCATCAGCGGTTGGTAGATTTTAAACATGCCACATGAAATTCATCACGCTTATTAGCTAAGTAAAATTCCCTTCTTGGTTCCCCACCTCCACCCAAAGCCTAAACCACAACGTTGGGTGATGAGGGATAATATCCTCATATTATGGGGAAAACAGATGCTGTACACACCGTCTGACCTGCCTGCCGATAGGACAATGGATTTTCCCGATGCAGGCTTCCTTAACCTAACTAAAACAATGCACCAACGCCCATCCTCCTTCCCCGTGGGATGGGTCTCGCTCCTGCACAACCCAATGTCAAGTTATCAAAGGCATCTAGCCTGGAACACCTAGATCAAAAGTAGAGAGAGAGAGAGAGAGAGAGGGGCAGGATCCCACTGATGCTTGATGCTTCCCTAGGTAGTGGATAGGGGAACGTTTTGTAGGTATGAGGTATCGTCAAAAACAGCACGGACCATGAAACACCCTACAGGCATACAGGGTTTCACCGAATATACTAAATACGATGACACAAAAATTACATCTTACGAGACACTACTGCGTGTGGAAGGGAGGTGAGATATTTGCCAAAATCCTCCCAACCAAACATGAATTCTACTGTTAACGTTTTCACTGGCATTCCCATTAGATAATCGTCTACCAAAGGTCGAACTGCCTAATGTGCATACAGACAGAGTACCACCGAATGTGAGTAGGCACTGCCTCGGCAAATCAGAGACCGGGACATGAAACAAACTGAAATCCATGAAAATCTACACGTACAGTGTAAGAAGCTTCGCAGAAGATTGCCAACTTGATACCTCTAATGACTGAATTAAAAAAAAATTAGTTGGGATATTTTAGGTCTGAGCAATATCCACAGAAAAGTTGAAAAATTAATTTAGCCCCAAGACAGCATCTACGTACTTTACCACACAGGACGGGAAACTGAAAGTTAATGGTGTAGGATTTCAAATTAAGAGAAATCTTGCAGTGAACATTGCTAAAATTAGCAGTGTCTCCGACAGAGCAGCATGGAGTGCAATTAGACTATGCAAGAGATACACCTTGAAAGTAATACAAGTATATGCACCCACTTCTCAAAGTTCATACGAAGAAATACAATCATTCTATGATGATATCTCACATATTAATAAAGAAGTAAAGAGCAGGTATACTGTACTCATAGGAAGCTTCATTACAAAAGTTTGGAGATCGAAAAATGGTGAAACGTGTATGAGGAAGTTCAGAGAGGGGGAGAGGAATGACAGACCTGAAATTGTGGTAAATTTTGCTGAAATGCATACCATAAGAATAATGAACACATTCCTTCACAAAAGAATAAGGAGAAAATGGATTTGAAGAAATCCAAATGGAGAAGCAAAGAATGAAATCGACTTCATTACAGCAGATCAGTATAACACAATATTTAATGTCACAGTTATCAACAAAGGTAATGTAGAAAGTGACCATATAATAGTGGGTTGCACAGCCAGATACAATTACAGAAGCGAAAAAAGAAGCTGATGAAAAATAAGTTATGCCTTATAAAAGTAGGCGAAAGCAAAGCAGCCTTTTAGTTAGGGATAACGAACAGATTTCAAGCTCTAAGTTATACTGAGTGTGACATAGATGAGTTGAATGATAGCCCAACAAAAGTGTAAGAGAATCACTCGAGGTAGTAGGGAAGAATAATACAACCAACGCCAACAAGTATTAAAAGAATGACCATCGAACTAATGAAAAGAAGAAAGGATAGGGAAGTAAAAACAAGAGAAGGTGAAATAGAAAGAGAAGAATTAAATAAGCTTATCAACAAGACACAGAGAGAAGAAGGAAGGAAGAGAAACATGGATCAAATATAAGAAACCATCAGAAAAAGGAAAAAGTCTGAAACAATTAAGACATAAAATGGGTCTAGGAAAGCAACAAATTAGATTGCTGAATGACGAAATTGGTGAAATCATTAAATGCAGAAAGAAGATGGTCAAGAGAGATGAAGAATTTTACAAAGATCTGTATGCATCAACGGCAATAGAACTGATAGCTAACTTTTGAGATGGCACAAGTGAAATAACAAAGAACACCAGACATGGTACACATTTCTTTTAAAAGTATTTAAAGAGGTAAGGCCCCAAGACAGGATCGAATAGTAGTAGATTTTTTGCTGGAGGCAAAACCAGTTCGCCCACTTATTTGCTCAGTTTATAAAGAAAAATAAATCCCCCAACGTGGTATAATGCAATAGCTATTATGCATTACAAGAAAAGCAGCTCAAAACTTCTTAGCAACTATCAGTTATTAAAAAAATCCTCATTAATGTCCTTATAAACAGAAGATTTGGGGAAAGCATATGACAGGGTGGATAGACAAGGATTGTGGAAAGTGTTAAGAATATATGGAGTAGATGGGAAGTTGTTGAATGCTGTGAAGAGTATGTACGATGGTGCGAAGGCTGCAGTGCGTGTGGATGGTGAACTAAGTGAATTTTTCTCTTTGAGAGTTGGGTTGAAACAGGGATGTGTCATGTCTCCATGGTTGTTCAATCTGTACATGAATGGGATAATAAAAGAGGTACAAGGTAGGGTAGTGGATGTTGGAGTGACCCTGGTGAGAGAGGATAGTGTTTGGAAACTCCCTGTACTGTTGTTTGCAGATGATACTGTGTTGTTGAGTGAAGACGAAGGGGAGCTGCAAGGCTTGGTGGATGAGTTTGGGAGAGTGTGAAAGAAACGGAATCTAAAGGTGAATGTAGGGAAGAGTAAAGTGATGGTCTTTGAGAGAGGTGAAGTCAGTGAATGTACAGCGAGGTTGGATGGCGAGGAATTGGAAAATGTGAGTACGTTTAAGTACTTGGGTAGTGTGATGAGTAAGGATGGAGGTTTGGAGGGTGAAGTGCTTGAAAGGGTACAGCAGGGAAGAAAGTTTGCTGGTTCTTTGAAAGCAGTGATAAGAAACAGGGAAGTGAGCATGGAAGTGAAAAAATTACTGCATGACAGTATTGTGATACCAACTCTAACGTATGGAAGTGAAGCTTGGACGTTGTTGGAAGGACACAAGTCAAGAGTGAGAGCAGTGGAAATGAGTTATTTAAGAGGAGCCTGTGGAGTCACATGGAGAGACAGGCTGACGAATGAGGATATAAAGGAGCGTTGTGGTGTGGATGTGGATGTGATAAGAAGCTTTATGAGGAACACACTGATGTGGTTTGGCCATATGGAGAGGATGGAGGGTGAAAGACTGACGAAGAGAGTGTATGTGAGTGAGGTGGAGGGGGGAAGAGGGAGGGGGAGGCCGAGGATGAGATGGAGGGATGGGGTGGAGAGGTATATGAGAGAGGGGGGTGGGAGTTGGGAGCAGGGCAGTGAAATGGCGGGGGACAGGGCGACTTGGAGGCGATTTGTTTGTGGCCACCCCAAACGGGATTAAGGCGTCTGGCAATAGATGGATAGATAGATAGATAAACAGAAGAATAACAACTCTGGATGAAAACCAACCTTCTGACCAGACAGGATTCCGAAGAAGGTATTCGACTACTGATCATCTGCACATTAAGATTCAGCTAATGAGAAAATTACAGAATATACAGTAATAAACCACTGTCCCTAGGTTTTGTTGATTATGAAAAGGCTTTTGATACTGTGAAGCACATAGCAATTATATATTCATTGCTGGATGAAGGAGTAAAGGAGAACATTTAAAAACTGCACGAAATTGTAAAGAGGGATCTGCTATATTTAAGTTACATAAAGACTTGGAAAACATTGAGACTGAGATATGCGTGCATCAGGGAGATACAGTTTCACAAAAATTATTTACAGCATACCTTGAAAGTATTTTTCAGAAAGTTAGAATGAGAGAACAAAGGAGCAAACGTAGATGGAGAAAACTTGAACCATTTAAAATTTGCAGATGACTTTGTCCAAATCTCAGAAACAGTAGAGACATTGTAAGAAATGTTAAATAACCTAAATAAAGAAATCTCAAAGTAGGGTTAAAGATGAACTGCAGCAAACCTAATGTAATGTTTAATCCAAGTATATCAGAGTGTCATCATAATAAACGAAGAAATTCTTG
The DNA here is from genome assembly GCF_032717465.1 of Coenobita brevimanus. Lineage (NCBI taxonomy): Eukaryota > Metazoa > Arthropoda > Malacostraca > Decapoda > Coenobitidae > Coenobita > Coenobita brevimanus. The sequence goes on along the minus strand of NC_137063.1, from coordinate 19,698,851 downwards.
AAGAAGTCGAGAAGTACAATTAGTTGGGCAAATACTGAACTGACGGAAGACCATGACAGAAAAATAAAATGATGCATTACATTTGGATGGAAAGCCTTTGGTAAACATAGAGACATCATTAAAAGCAGCTTGCTAGTATGTATGCAACGAAAAGGATATAACGAATTATATTCCCAACTACGAAGCGCGGTTCTTCGACCTGGAAACTGACAAAATAAATGGAAAACCAAATTATCAGTTCTCAAAGAGCCACGGAAAGGTCGATGTTGGGAATATCTTTGAGGAACAAGCCGAGATCAGCTTGGGTGAAAGAGCAGACTAAAGTAAAAAACAAAGAAGTTATAAAGAACATAAATAAATGGGAAGGTCATATAGCAAGAATAATGAATAACCAAAGGGGCAAGAGGCTAATTGACTGGATTCCAGGAGATTGCAACCGTAGCGAAAGGAGGCCAGACAGAAGGCGAAAAACTGAAAATGTGAAGTTTGCTGGCAAAACTTGGCAGAGACTGGATCAGTCAAAAATTTCGTGGAAAAGGTGGGGGGGCCTTTGTTGTGCAGCGGATTTAAAACTTTACTATATATATATATATATATATATATATATATATATATATATATATATATATATATATATATATATATATATATATATATATATATATATATATATATATATATACTGTATATACAGTTGCGTACCCAGAAAGTTGAAAACGGGAGGACCTTTTCCTTTTTTTAATCTATTTAACTGTGCAGCCCATGACTTTGGCGAACGCAGCGAGCCCGTACGGCTGGAAGGTTGGGGGGGGGGGGCGTTGTAAGCCCTCCTCCCCCCAGAAAATTTTCCATTTTGGTCAATTTTATGATCATTTGGGGGCCATATAGAATGGGTATACGACATAAATATAGCATATTCTAAATTAATTTTTAAGTACTCTGTGCCACTGAGTTATGATTCAGTCTCTCCAATAACCTTATGCTAGTAAAATTCAAACGCTCACATTTCAATCAAACAGCTTTACAACTGTAAAAAACTAATAACAATAACATTAAAAAATTATAATAATTTAATCACTGAATTAGTCTCAATTACAAACAGTTAAAGACAAGACATATCCAACATAATTTTCTTCCTGATAATTCAGTTGAAACAGATGCAGCTGATGAACAGTTCTCAGAGCAACAAGTGGATAAAATCAGAAAACTGTCATTTTTGAGATACCACAGAGTATAATACATAAGCAGTTTATTCAGGTATTCATTATTTAAGCTAGATTTTGAAACTGTTTTTGTTGTCAGCATATGTAGGTAAGGGGAATTTAAGTAATCTGAGAAAGTATTATTTTAATGTTATTTGAGAAAACATTGTTCTTGTTCATTTCTGTAATTTGGACTGCAAACATTTACCTTCAGAACTGCACTTTTTCCTTTAGAACTGCTGCAACACACACACACACACACACACACACACACACACACACACACACACACACACACACATATACACACATATATATATATATATATATATATATATATATATATATATATACATATATATATATATATATATATATATATATATATATATATATATATATATATATATATATATATATATATATATATATATATGCCAAAGCCCTCCTCGCTACACCACTGTATATATATATATATATATATATATATATATATATATATATATATATACAGTATATGGCACCCTACTGGATGCATAGAGCCTCGATGGACTCTCTCCACCAATATTTGTCTCTTGCCATCTCCTTCAGGTCCCATCAACACTCCTCTCCTGCTTCTCTTTTCATTGTCCTCAACCAGGTTTCCCTCGGCCTACCTCTGCCTCTTCTTCCTCTAGCAGTCCACTCTGCCATATCCTGTATTAAACTGCCTTCGTTTCTATATATGTGCCCCAGCCATTTCCAGCGAGACAGTCTCACAAAATCGTCAACTGGTTCCACCCTCGTAATATCCCTTACTCTCTCATTTTTAACTCTGTCTTGTCATTTTACCCCAAGAATCCTCCTAAGTATTTTATTCTCAAATCCTAATACTTTCTGACCTGTTGCAATTGTACTGTACCATGACTCATGGCCATAAATTAAAATTGGTCTAACCATGGATCTTTTCTTTTTTAGTAAAAAAAAAAAAAAAAAAAAACTACCCCCCTGGGGGTAGGGTTTTTTTTTTCAAGAATACTCCCCCAGTATCCCTGCTTGTCGTAAAAGGCGACTAAAAGGGTTGGCGGAGGGTTAGTGCCCCTCCCCGGAAAACAACTAACTAAAAAAAACAAACAATAAGCCTCGGACAAGGACTGACCAAACGATGACGACCAAGGACCGGACAAAGGACATGGTAATTGGAACTTGGAATGCAAGGGGAGCGAATGATGAGGTGAAAGAGAGAGAGATTGTCCAGGTGCTTGAGGGTGCGAAAGTTGATGTATGTGGAATAACTGAAACGAAATGGAGAGGAGAAAGTGTGAGAGAATGGGAGTATGGATGGGGTATAATGTGCAGGAGTAGGTGAGAATGAGAGGGCAAAGGAAGGAGTATGTATAGTTGTGAGTAAAAGATGGAAGAGGAGCATAAGACAGTATGGATCAGTTGGGTCAAGGATTGTGTGGGTAAAGTTGAAAGTTGGAAAACAAATGTGGGCGATTGTGTGTGTGTATGCACCAACGCAAGATCGTGGTAGAAGAGTGAGAAAAGAGTTCTGGACAAATGTAGAAGTGTGCATGGATAAGTTCGGAAGGAATGAGAGAGTGTTTTTGATTGGTGATATGAATGGTAAAGTTGGGAATGTGAAGGTGGATGGAATAGTTGGTGAGTGGGGTGTGCCTGCTGAGATAGATGAGAATGGGAGTGCGTTAGTGGACATTTGTGCTGGGAGGGGATTGGTGATAGCCAATACCCTCTTCAGGCATAAAATGATCCACAGGTATACATGGCGAGTGATGAGAAGGGTGGGTGGTGAACTGAATGAAAGGAAGGCAATGATTGATTATGTGTGTGTGGATGAAAGGATGCGAAGATGTGTAAAGGATGCAAGAGTTTATAGAGGTTGGAGGAATGGACTTTCTGACCACTACTTGGTGGTGGCCAGAATTAGAATTCAAGTAAGATGGAGGAATAGAAGAAGGGAAAGACGAGAGGAAGGAGTAGTTGCAAGGAGACTGGAAAGGTTACAAGAGGATGAGAAAAAGGCAGAGTATAAGAGAGAAGGGGAGGAACGATTGGGCAAATATGAACTGGAGCAGATGGGAGACCCGGAAGGTGTGTGTAAGATATTTACAGAAGAAATATGTGCAGCATGTGATGTGGTGAGTGGAAGGAAGAGAAGATGGAGGGGGGTGCAAGGAACAGCGTGGTGGACTGAAGAGGTGAAACAGGCTGTGGCACAAAAGAAGAAAGCATACAATGAATGGATGAGAAATAGGGGCGTGGAAGAAGTTGAGAGGCAGAAGAGAGAGTTATATGTAGAAAGAAAGAGAGAGGTGAAAAGATTAGTAAGAGAGAGTAAGAAGAGAGTGGATGAGGAATTTGGAAGGAATTTGAGTGTAAAGTGGAGGGACTGTAAGAAAATGTTTCTGGAGAGAGGTGAAAAGAGTGAGACAGGGTGGAAATGAATTTAGTAGGGGAGTGAAAGATAAAAATGGTAGATTACTAGTTGAGAAGGGAGAAAAAGTGAGCAGATGGAGAGAACACTTTAAGGAATTGTTGAACGTAGAGGATGGAAGTAATGCGAGTATATGTGGCTGGGGAATGGCTGGGAGAAGGAGGGAGGTGAGAAGACAGGAAGAAATCAGTAGGATAGAAGTTGTGGAAGCAATGAAGAAAGTTAAATCGGGGAAAGCCCCAGGAATTGATGGAGTGTGTGGTGAAATGCCGAAGCATGGGGGAGAGATAGTAGTAGAATGGATGTGGAAGATGTGCAGATTGGCTTGGGAGGAAGATAGAGTCCCGGAGGATTGGAAGTCAGGTATAATTATTCCTTTGTACAAAGGAAAAGGGGAAAAAGAAGTGTGTGGTAATCATAGGGGCATTTGTCTTCTTAGTATAATAGGAAAAGTGTATGGTAGGATACTTATTGACAGAGTTAGAGAAAGAACAGAGAAATTAGTTGGAGAAGAACAGGGAGGCTTTAGGAAGGGAAGAGGTTGTGTAGATCAGATATCCATTCTTAGATCTTTAGTGGAAAAGTGTCTAGAGAAGGGAAAGAAGTTGTATACGGCTTTCATGGATTTGGAGAAAGCATATGACAGGGTGGATAGACAAGGATTGTGGAAAGTGTTAAGAATATATATGGAGTACATGGGAAGTTGTTGAATGCTGTGAAGAGTATGTATGATGGTGCGAAGGCTGCAGTGCGTGTGGATGGTGAACTAAGTGAATTTTTCTCTTTGAAAGTTGGTTTGAAACAGGGATGTGTCGTGTCTCCATGGTTGTTCAATCTGTACATGGATGGGTTAATAAAAGAGGTACAAGGTAGGGTAGTGGATGTTGGAGTGGCCCTGGTGAGAGAGGATAGTGTTTGGAAACTCCCTGTACTGTTGTTTGCAGATGATACTGTGTTGTTGAGTGAAGACTAAGGGGAGTTGCAAGGCTTGGTGGATGAGTTTGTGAGAGTGTGTAAGAAACGGAATCTAAAGGTGAATGTAGGGAAGAGTAAAGTGATGGTCTTTGAGAGAGGTGAAGTCTGTGAATGTACAGCGAGGTTGGATGGTGAGGAATTGGAAAATGTGAGTACGTTTAAGTACTTGGGTAGTGTGATGAGTAAGGATGGAGGTTTGGAGGGTGAAGTGCTTGAAAGGGTACAGCAGGGAAGAAAGGTTGCTGGTTCTTTGAAAGCAGTGATAAGAAACAGGGAAGTGAACATGGAAGTGAAAAAGTTACTATATGACAGTATTGTGATACCAACTTTAACGTACGGAAGTGAAGCTTGGATGTTGTTGGAAGGACACAAGTCAAGAGTGAGAGCAGTGGAAATGAGTTATTTAAGAGGAGCCTGTGGAGTCACATGGAGAGACAGGCTGACGAATGAGGATATAAAGGAGCGTTGTAGTGTTGATGTGGATGTGATAGGAAGCGTTATGAGGAACACACTGATGTGGTTTGGCCATGTGGAGAGGATGGAGGGTGAAAGACTGACGAAGAGAGTGTATGTGAGTGAGGTGGAGGGGGGAAGAGGGAGGGGGAGGCCGAGGATGAGATGGAGGGATGGAGTGGAGAGGTATATGAGAGAGGGGGGTGTGAGTTGGGAGCAGGGCAGTGAAATGGCGGGGGACAGGGCGACTTGGAGGCGATTTGTTTGTAGCCACCCCAAACGGGATTGAGGCGTCTGGCAATAGATAGATAGATAGATAGTATGTACCGAAAGCATTTTATTATTCCAAACAGATTTCAAAATTCCAACATTTCACCAAGCCAGTCTAATCCTTTCCTCAAGTTCATTGTTTACTGATCCGTTAGATGATACAATCGTTCCCAGATATTTAAAATTTTCTACATTCTTCACCACACTATTCCCAATTACACAATCGATTTGGTTCTCCACGTTCATATTAATAATTTCAGTCTTTCCACAATTTATTACCAATCCCACTTTTTCTTCTTCCTCCACCAGATAATCAAGCACCCTCTACATCTCGTAAATTCTTCCGCAGATCAGTACAATATCATCAGCATAGTCCAAATCCATCAGCCTCTTATTTTCTTTCCAGTTAACTCCTGCACTGTTCTCCTTACAACCTTTCTCATAACATAATCCATAACCAAAACAAACGGCAATGGCGAAAGAACTTCTCCTTGAATCACTCCTGACCTAACTTCAAATGGATCACTCAAAGAACCACCCACCATTACCTTACAAAAAGTACCCTCATGTAGGCTTCTAATCATATTGATAAACTTTTCTGTTATACCATAGAATCTCATAATTTTCAACATAGCTCCACGTGAAACACTATCAAACGTCTTTTCAAAATCCACAAAACACATACTAAGTGGCATATTCTTCTCATTAGCTTGTTGCATTAGATGCCTTACAATAAAAATCTGATCATTACAACCTCGACCCTTTCTAAATCCCGCTTGTTCTTCTCTTAAAATCTTATCAATTACTGGCTCTATTCTGTTCAATAAGATTTTTGAAAAGACTTTTGCAACTACAGGTGTCAAAGTTATCCCCCTCCAATTTCCACACACACTTAAATCTCCCGTTTTTGGTATTTTTATAACCACTCCATTTTTCCACTCTTCTGGAATTTCACCATTATCCCAAGCCACATTAAGTTTCAAAAGCGCATTCGTCAACTCATCATTTTCCACCTTCAGCATTTCAGGAAATATTCCATCCTCTCCAGGGACCTTCAAATTCTTTAATTCCTTCATAGATTTTTCTACCTCTTCCAAGGTTATATCCTCTGTTTCTATCTGTAAATCTCTCTCGGCTAGCAAAATGTCGTCTTCAGCTGGGATTGGTCTATTTAGAACAGATTCAAAATGCTCTTTCCACCTTCCTATTATATCCAAATCTTTAGTCATCAAGTTACCATTTCTATCTCGTACAGGTATTTTCTTCCTTCTTTTTTCAGTCCCAGTTAACTCCTTTATGACCTCATACGTTGCTCTTGTGCTTTGACCGTCATTTTTACTTAACTTAATTTCTGTCTCTGTTGCCTTTTCATCATATAGCCTCCTCTTATCACGTCTAACAAGTCTTTTTACTTCAGAATGTAAACTCCAGTACTTTGCTCTAAGTACTTCAAGTACCTGGCCATGAACATGTTCTTCACTTCTTAACCTTCCCTTTTTCCTTTTCTGAGGTGCATTCCATATTTCATCTGACATTCACTTTTTCCTTCTCGCTTTTCCCTTTTTCCTAATAGTAACCTTAGCACTCTCATGTAAAACATCTTTTACCTCTCCACATTTGATTAATATCATTGTCTTCATGTTCCATCAAAGTCTGCAGGACTAGAAACCTGTTCCTACACTCCCACCGAAACTTTTCCTTCGTGTTCTCATCATTTCTCAGCTCATCAAAATCATATGTATTACCTCCTGTAGAATTACCATTAACATATCTCGCAAGTTTTATTTTAATCTTTGACACAACAATTTGATGATCACTACCTATGTCTCTCCCCCCTCCTTACGCAAACATCCTGCAAATAACTCCTGTGCCTTCTACTAATTGCAGTGTCGTCAATCTGGTTACAATATTTACCATATGGTAAAATTCAAGTAGTTTTATGTATTTTTCTACGCTCAAAGATAGTTCCACCAATCGTTAGGTCATTTGCCAAACAAAAGCTTCCAAATCGCACCCCAGTTTCGTTTCTTATACCAACACCCTCCTTACCCATAAAATCTTCAAAGCCATCCCAACTACTACCAACAATAAGCATTAAAATCACCAGTGCAAACTACCACATCATGTCTTGCCACTCTATTTACTACATCCTGCAGCTTCTCATAAAAGTCATCCTTCATTTCATCAGCAGCCTCATTTGTCGGAGGGCACACTACCACCATACTGATATTACCATGGTCAGATTTTAAACGAGCATAAAGCAAGCGCTTATTAATTGGCTCAAACTCACATAGTGCCTTGCAAGCATCTCTGCTCAACAGTAAGCCTACTCCTTGGTAATGATTTCTATTACTCCTACCAGAAACCAACAAAATAATACCATCTTCCAAATTCATTTTATTAAATCCAAGCAACCTCGTTTCTGTAAGAGCACAAATATCTATACTGTATTCCTTGCACACTGAAGTAAGTTCTTCCATTTTACCAGGCTGACTGAGAGTTCGAACATTCCAATTTCCTATTCTTAAGGTTCTTTTTGGATGTATAAACTTATTCCGACACCGCGGGATTCTTAGCACCCCCTGCCCACTTAAGGGCTGCACGGAGCTGAGGGCCATTGCTTCGTAACCAGAGTTCATCAAGATTTCTTAGGCAGAAAAATATTTTACCCTGGAGCCAATGCCAGTGGCTCGCAGGAACCAGGCAGTGGAGAGAAGAAATTAACTAAAAGAAAATACACTGTGGAGGGTTAGGACAGACAAAGTACAAGGGGAAGAGAAACAGCAAAAAGAATCTAGATAAAAGTGTCCCTTTTAGTCGTCTCTTACGACAAGCAGGGAATACTGGGGAAGTATTCTATCCCCCCTTCCCCAGGGGGAATATATATGTATACATACATACATACATACATATATATAAATACTGTATAGCCTATATATATATATATATATATATATATATATATATATATATATATATATATATATATATATATATATATATATATATATATATATAACCAGATTTTGATGCCTGGTGTTTTAGTGCGTAATTGCGGCACTCCAATCGGATTGAACCGGTGAAGGTTTATATCCATGAGATGGTTGGGGTATATTGTTCACGTAATGCCGCTCAGGGATGAGTGAGGCTGGTCACTCTCATCTTAAATGTCAAGACCAACTTGCCTAGCCCTGGGCTCTTAGCTCCTTATGGGGCAACATAGGATTGGAATATATATATATATATATATATATATATACATAGTTATGTCCACGTTCCACACTGCCCCAGCTCCAACAGCAGTAGTTCAGCCTTTAGGTGTACAGTACACAGGATCCGCTCAGGCGTTGTAAAAAAAAAAAAAGAAAAAAAAAAAGAAAAGGCTTCTTAAGTTCACTGTCTTTATTTTCCAAATAATTACTCTGAATGCTTTCCAACTTCACTAATCTCACAAGCACTGGAGCTATACAAACTTTACTAACTGCAAATGCACTTAATGCTTGACAACACTTCCCTATTTTCACAAGTACTGATGATATACAAACTTCATTAACACTTCACTGTTTGCCAACAACACTTCACTGTTTTCACAAGTACCGAGAATAAACAAACTTCAGTGACACTGCACTACACTGAAACTGAACTGAAAACCGACTGAAGTTGCTCTAGCCTCTTCCCCACCCTAATATAGGCTTGCATTACTCTAGAAACTTCTAGCACATGCTCGACGGGTCAACAGTTAAAACAGTTACCAACTAGGAGACATCAAAGTATCCAGAGTTCACGTACAGTGCATAACACTCTAAATTATTTAGCATTAAAACTTAAATTACATAACAAACAATCACAAAACATTACTGAGATAAGGAGCACAAAAATTAATGCAACCTTACTGTACAAAATAAGTACGATCACAAACAGCAGGCTAACTGGCCACTCTGACTAGTAATGGAAGACCGGAATTACGGGAAACATCGGGATCCGTGAGAAACTTCTAGACTACCTAACTACCAAATCCCAATTCTTCACACCACCCTCTTCCTAGTTCTTTGTCGTCCCGACAAAACTACACAATACATAGAAACATAAACCTTAATCCTAATGAAACATCTAACTATACACAAAATAATTCTTCACCTTATCACGTCTTCTTCTAGGCCGATTTCGACGACGTCCTTGCTTCTCCACACAGTCCACTCCTCCTGGAAGGTCTTGGTCCTCTTCCTGATTCACTTTTTCTCTTGGGAAACTATCACTATCCTCTTGCACTTCTCAACATCCTCAGTTGCAGGTGAGTACGATTCCTCAGAGACGTCCCAGTTGTAATGCAATGGCCCATGGTACTGCCACAGACGGTTCACGTGTTCCACATTTGAACGAGACTTCTTGCCTCCCCGAATCCGATGCGTTACGTCTGATAAGCAGTCCAACACAATGTAAGGCCCCTCTCACTGGCTCTGCAGCTTCGGTGACTGTCCCTTCTTCTGCTGAGGATTATATATCCAAACTTTGTCACCATCCTTGAAACTCATCTCACTTGCCTTGGCATCAAACTTGCACTTCATCACCTCTCCTGAAACTTCAGGGCTCCTCACACTTGATGATGTACATCAGCTAGCCTTTCCTGAAGATGTTTCACACAGCTGGAGATGTCTGTAGGCAGCTCTTCACCAGGCGGTCTTCCCATCAACAAGTCAATGGTAGGTGTAACTCGTGGCCCAACATCAGCTTTGTAGGGGTGTGGCCAGTAGACTCACGGGATGCAGGCAGATATGCCATCAACAATGCAGGAAATTTTTGGTCCCCTTCTGTCTGTCCCTCTATGCAGTACTTGGCCAGCTTTTGTCCTATGGTCAAGTTGAATTCTCCACCATCCTATATGACTGTGGCCCTAGAGGGGTCGTCTTGGTCTTCTTGATCCCCAGTAATTTGCAGCACTCACAGAACACAGCAGACTCAAAGTTTCTACCCTGGTCTGAACATAGCTCTTGTGGCATCCCAAAATGACAGAAAAACTGATCAACCAACACTTGAGCAACAGTCGCAACCTCTTGATCAGGGATAGCATAGGCTTCTAGCCACTTTGTGAAGTAATCCATGGTGACACATATATATCCGTTTCCTCTTCCAGTGAGTGGCAGAGGTCCAGGAATGTCCAACACGACTCTTTCCATCGGTGCTCCCACTTGGTACAGCAGAAAAGCGACACAACCACGTTTCTTGGGTCCCTTCTTGACACAACACACATCACAGGCCCGACACCACTCATCAACATCCTGACGCATGCCAATCCAGTAGAACCTCAGTTGCAGCCGGCTTAGAGTTTTCTTCATTCCCAGGTGCCCACTAGTGATCTCGTTATGGGACTTATCCAAGATCTCAGACCTCATCTTCTTCAGAACCACCAGTTGCCAATATTTGCTGAGATCTTCAGGTGTCTCCTACCGATGCTCCAGTAGTCCGTTCTTCAGACGAAGAAGGACCCACTAACTCCAATAGCTCTTGGTTGCAGGGCTTACCCAGGAAACTTCTTCCCAAGATGGTCGCACTGTACTAAGCTGTAGCCACTTTAGCACTGGTTGTAAATCTGCATCCTCTATCTGCATCTTCTTCAGGTCTTCTACATTTGATGCTGGCCCTGTCCCTGCAGTACAGCTGCATTTCTTATTATGATCTTCATTTTTACTATATTGCCAACACCCTGGATCACAAGGCGAATGACTCAGGCTGTCAGCATTGCCATGTACCCACCCAGGACGGTGCTGCACCTCATAATTGTGCTGCTCTAGCTTCCAGAGCCAGCGTGCCAGTTGTCCTTCCAGACTGTTTAGTGTTTTTAGTCACTTGAGTGCTGCGTGGTTCGTCTTCATGATGAAGCAGGACCCATACAAGTAGGGATGGAAGAAATCAAGGCTCTTCATTACTGCCAAGAGCTCCTTACGGGTCACACAGTAGTTCCACTCTGATGGGCTGAGCTTCTTGCTGTAATACGCCACCATATACTCTTTTTCATTTTTCTTCTGTGACAGGACTCCATGCAATATCATGGTCACTAGCATCGCAGTCCAAGATAAATGGCTGACTCTGATCAGGGTACGGCAATACTGGAGAGCTTGCCAACGCATGCTTGAGTTTGTCAAAGTCTTTCTGAGTCTCTGTTGTCCACGCAAACGCCTGCCTCTTCCCCAACAGCTTATGCAGAGGTGCAGCTATCGTTGGAAAGTCCTTGATGAAACGTCGGTAGCAGGTACACAATCCATGGAAATTCCATAGCTCCATCACACAAGTTGGAACTGGCCAGTTTTCCACAGCTGCCACCTTCTTTGGGTCAGTACAGATGCCGCTTTCACTTACAATGTGTCCCAGGTACTTTACTTCCTTCTGGAACAAGTAGCATTTCTTGGGGTTCAGCTTGAGGTGTGCTGCGTGGATCCTGTTCAACATCTCAAACAGCCTCATCAATTCCTGGTCGAAAGTCCGTCCAAACACAATTACATCGTCCAGATAGATGAGAGCTCTCTGCCAGTGCAGGCCTTCAAGTTCACAGTCCATGAGATGCTCAAAAGCAGCTGGGACATTGCATAGGCCAAATGGTACCACTTTAAACTGCCATAAACCCCGCCAATATATTTTTTTTATGTATCCGACTCTGGGCATAGGCTTCACAGCCTGCTCCGAGGGCCCAGTAGTCCTCCTGCATCCACACACCTCCACATGTCACCACTTCGGCACTAACACCCACCATCCATATTGAATACATGCTAGGGCTGTCTCATACAGGACTGGTGTATTGGCGGGGGTATTTTTACAACATGTCGGCGGGTCTTCTTGTAGATCAGTAGAGTCTGATTTTTATGTAATTCAAATTCCTAAACTGTACCCTGCTCCAGTGAGGATTTGAACCTGGGTCTGGTAGGACTACACTCCACCTCTCTACCGATTGAGCCACTGCCTCCCTCTATGAAAAGGCTGTCTTCTCTTTGTCCCTCTCTGCAACATTGACCTGATGATATCCTGCCTTCATGTCTAGTGTGGAGAACTGCTTATCACCTGACAAAGCATCCAGGGTGTCATCAGTTCTTGGCAAGGGGTATACGTCCTTCACTGTTACATCATTCAGGGCTCGAGAATCTACACAGCACTTTACCGAGCCATCCTTCTTCCTTACCAGAACCACTGCTGATGCCAAAGGACTGCTGGACTTTTCTATCACTTCTTGGCTTTGGAGATTCTCTATCACCTTCTCCATTTCTTGCCATTGGGCTGGCATCATCCTCCATGCTGGTTGTTTAATTGGGTGGTGATCCCCAGTGTCTACACAATGCTCCACCAGATCAGTGCATCCCAGGTCTAGGTCCCTTGTGGAAAAGACATCAGCAAATTTCGTTAGCAACTCTCTCAGCTTCAGCACTTTTGAGTTGTCCAGGCACTGGCAACTCCTTGAAAATAAGGCTTGTAAGTGGTCTGGCAGATAACCATCTTCCTTGACTATGCTTCATTTACAGGCCTTCCTCAGGTGCCACTCCCAGTCCACCGCCTGGCACAGTCCCACAATTTCTCCCTCGTTGATCTTCTGTGGCTCATGGGAGAAATTGGCCACCACAACTGGCACTTTATCTGCACCTGTTTCCAGCAAAGTTCTCCTCACCATCACTCCGGCCTTTGTCTTGCACTGTACATCAGGCTCCACCACCCATAGGCAGCTGTCAAAAGTGCCACTCACCTTACACTGGAGGAACAGTTCTGATTTTGGGGTATCACTGTAGTGCAAAGCATGCTCACCTATCCACCAGAACTGGTACGTTCCACTGCCATGACTGGAACTGACCTTCCTTGAAACTTAAGCTTCATGGAGAAAAAGTCCAGCTCACATCTCATGGACATCAGATAGTCCAGACCCAGAAGGCAAGGATCCTGCATGTCAGCCATGCAGAGTGGAAGAATAGCCTCTTGCCCTGCTACTTCAATCCAGACATCCATGGGTCCCCTCAGTTCTACGCAGTGTCCAGTTACTCCACAGAGTTGATTGATGACTCAGGCAGATACCGATGATGTAACACATCAGGCCTCACAAAAGTCTGCTCTGAGGCCGAATCAGTCACCAGGGGACATTTCTTTCCGTCTATTCTTCCGTTTATTTGCACATCGTCAATTGCCCTTTGTCTTGCATTTCCTCGGTGGTGGGGTTACTTGGGAAAGGCCGCCTGGTGGTTGCCCCATAACACCAGCCTCCACTAGTTTTCCGCTTCTTTCTGGTCTTCTGCAGCCTTCTTCTTATCCTCCTTTTTCTTCTTCGGCCACTCAGTACTGAAGTGTCCCACCTCGTTACATGTCCAACATACTTTTGTTACAATTGAAGATTTCCTTGTGCTGCTCTGTTCTTGCTCCTTCTATTTGTGACAATCCTTCTTGTGTCCCAGCTTCCCACAGAACCAGCAACCTCCTCCGGTCTTCTCCTGTTCCCTCTTCCACTTGTAGCAGTAATCTTTTCTGTGTCCTGGCTTTTCACAATATCAGCAACTTCCTACAATTTTTTCTACTTCACATACCTGCCCATTTCTTGCCTTGAATCCGGCATCACAACCTGCCTGAAAAGTGGACGTACTGGACCTGTCATAGGACTGAAACTCTAGTGCCTTGGTTAGTGCTTCTTGCATGCTTCTGAGTTGTGCCTGCTTTACTTGCACTTTAACCCACCGCGTGCCAGTGCCGTTTTAAAATGATCTGACATAGTTCCATGGCCAGTGTCAGTGCCGTTTTAAAATGGTTTACAATAAAAAACTTCACTGTGACCGCATTTTTCAAGATTCGCGGGTAAAAACTGGCAGGCATGTATGGTAATTGTTCCTCTACCATCCCTAAGGCTGTCAAGGTCATACACTCACTCGCTCCCCCCCTCACGCTCACTCTGCCTCACTCTGCCTGTATGCCTCACCCAATGCTGTACATAGTGAAGGCATTTTGTAAATATTTTCATGTAAGTGTAAGTTGTAAATATTTTCTTGTAACTGTCAGGATTATATAGTGAAGTCAAGTTGTAAATACCCTCTAGTAAGTGCCAGCAATGAAGTCAGGTTGTACCTATCTTCAAGTAAGTGTAAGATAATGAATTCACAGTGAGAAAGACATGCAAATTGTGATAGATGCTGAAGTAATAAGTATTCAGAAAAGTGTACTGAACATTGATATACCTTCCCAGCGTAAATACCTGAGTATACCTTACATAGAAAAAGGGCTTTCTCTCACGTACATGGTGAGCGTGAGAGAGCGGCTATACCTGTACACGAGTATGCAAGACTCAATAAAAACCTATTTCCGAGCCTTGGTGGGCATTTTAATAGCGAAATTTGTTGTTTCCACATCAAAATCTATCATTTTAGCAAAAAAAAAAAAAAAAAAGGTCAAAAATGGCCAGCACTGAGGTGACCCATAGGGCTAAAAATAGCCGGCACGCGGTGGGTTAAAGTCTGAACTGTCAAGAGCATCAACAAACTGGTCTCTCAGAAGAATAGCCAACAGCTTAGTTGTGGCTCCAGGGTACACCTTGTATGCCATACTCTCCAGGTCATGAGCAAGCTGCTGTAGGGATTCTACTCGAGCCCGTATATGGCTCCAGAATCTTGCACTGTAAACCTCAGTCTGGTACATGGTTCCATATCTGGGCTCCAGCACTTCTACTAGGGACTGGTAACTGTTCCTCTCCATCACTGACATCTGTCCCAGAATTTCCATTGCTGCACCCTTAAGGCTAGTAGCAAGCTGCACTGTCCTCTATCTATCATCCCAACCATTCTGATCTGCAAGTAACTCAAACTGTGCACTGTAAGCTTCCCAGGATACTCTACCATCATATTCCCGATGTTTCTTTTTAATTGGACCCTCATTATAGCCATGCACTTCACTGGTTTGGGTCCCCAAAACTGGGGCATCATACTTAAGTCCAGGACTTAAATCACTTCCATTATAATTATTGAACTCTTTAATGCTACCATTAGATCCTTGGGATCCATCAAGATTCACTATACACTGTCCAGTCTTTTCATATGCTCCCTGTACAGTACACTAGCCTGAGGCTCAGCGGTGAAATATTTCTCTGCAGCCTCATTTTCTCACTAATTATCTTTACATGGTCAACTACGTGGTTCAACTGGCTATCTACATGCTGTCTGCACTCCATCACAATTCCCTCACTAATTGTCTTCAACTGGTCATCTACATGCTTCAGCTGGTCGCCTACATGCTCTCTGCACTCCATCACATTATTGCTTACCTCATACTTTTGCTGCTCTAGCTCCTTAAGCTCTTGCTGTTCTTCCTTCATTTCACCCATGAAAGCATTTAGCTGTCTTCACATCCTCAGTTGTACTTCCCTCTGTTGCTTCTGTAATGCTGATTGAAGTTGTTCATATTGTTCTTTTTCTTTTTTTCTTCACATTGTCCCTCTACTTGTTCTTTGAGTTTTTCTGCTCTTCATTCTGTACCTGTAGTCCTTTATTCTGTACTTGTAGTTGTACATTTTGTGCTTGTAAATGTTCTCTGAGTTCTTCATTTTGTGCCTGTAATTATCCTTGAAGTTCTCTCTGTCCTTTCTGTGCCTGTAGTTGTGCTTGTAGTGACTTCATAATTGCACCCAGTGATGCCTCCTCCTGCCTATCTTGGCCTCTTGTCTGTACACCGTCTGCCTCCATGTCGAAGATAAGACTCACTGCAACCCTTAACCCATTCCTGACACCAGTGTTACTGAAGTGCCATAATTTTAAGTATTAGTGTAAGTTAGTATAAGCTAGTATTGTAAGTTTAATCTTAAGTATGGTTGTAGGTATAACTCGTGATTTAACCGTTAAGTTCTATATTTAAGTCTAGTCTTAGTTGATATTCATAATCTGAACATGATTCTGCTATTAACTGCTAAGTTGAGTTTTGGTGTGGATATGATTAATGTTTACACATATATACCAGCCGTTATTAACAAAGACGTATAACCACGGAAATTTTAGTAGGGATTAAAAATTGCGAATGTCATCCTTTGTATTTTAATCTAGAGATATACCTGCCGAAGTTGATAGATTTCTCCTTTTGAACTATGCAGTGATGATTGAGTTGACTACAGCAAGAATATTGAAGATTGTCATTTGTGAAGCACGAAATTCATGTTGTTGAGTCAGGGTTGCAGTCGTGTAGGCATATGTCACTGACATGGGTTACAAAACTGTTTGAGTTGCTAATTGGTTTGGCTTCATTATGATTAAAGTCCCTGTACGCTTATTACAAAAATTTCAACATTGTAAGTCACTTTTCTATGTATGTTGAGTGCAAACATATCTTTTGTATTCTTTGAAGATCCTAGAGAATCGATAATAGTATAAAGTAATCAGTTAAAGTTTTAGCCGATTCCTGAATACTGTCTGTGATGCTTATAAAAAGGCACGAGATAGCACCAACCGCCAGATCGCTGCTCCTCTCCTCATCATTGCAGGCGAGAATTATGCAGGGCCGTGGCTCACATCCCAAGGATACGAGTGTTCCAGGAATGGCCTAGCCTCTAACACACTAAACCCCCCCCTCCCTTTAGTTCATGGAATCAAAGTGAATATAAGCCGCCCCTGCTGAAGTGATGCAAGTGACACCTTGGTCGAAATTTAGTTTTCACTTGCATCGAGTAGTACAATAATAGCTCTATGGCAGGTAAGTTTCCCAAAATGATTCAGGGAATGGTGTGGTCATAAGGTCCATAATCCTACACAAAACCATGAATTTTTTAAGGAAATGCCGCACGACTTTACTTTTCGATCTGTAGTAAGGGAAGAGCCCGGGAGAGGTGCCCAATCAGTCAGCACACTAACATCATGGTGCCCGCCAGCCAGTGGGAGCGCAGCAGGGCCATCAGTCATAGCTCCTGCCTTGTATCAACTGGTTTATCTTTTTTTTTTCTTTCTTTCTTTTTTGTGTGTGGTTTTCTGACCTGTACGGTTCGTTGTGTCAAGCTGGTCTTAAGAAAAAAAGTAATATTATTATGAAAGGAAAGTCATTATTTTTTTTTAGTAACAATCAAGTTGTGTGTACGTGCCTACATAAAAGAAAAATATTATTTTGAGAAGTCCTTACGAGTGTTACATTACCTATTTTTTTTTAAAGAAAATATTATTCAGCATTGATCCCTTGTGCCAAAAGGGTTCTACGGCTATGATTAAGTGAAGTACCCAAGAGAAAGCCTTAGTGTTAAGTTAGTGTTAAGAAAAAATAAGAATAATATTATGAAAGAATGTCATTATTTTTATTTTTATTTTTTTTTTTAGTAAAAGCAAGTTGCGTGTACGTGGCTACATTAAAGAAAAATATTATTTTGAAAAGTCATTACGAGTTTTACATTAACTATTTCTTATTAATTTACAAGAAAATAATATTCACCGTATTATGAAGAGGAAATTAGTAAGTATTGACATCAAGAACATATTACGTGACGAAGTAATACGGTAATAAGACAAAGCACAATTACATTCAGTAATATTATTATCAGGGTCATTGTCTCGCAGTGACTTGGGTAGGCCTTCAGTCTTCATGAGCCACTTATTCAGACAGTTTAAAACAACAGGATTATTAATAGGTAAAGGATGCCATTTTTTTATCCATGTAACTCCGACAAATCTTCGTATGTTGAGTGAGATCGTATGGAGGTACCTAAATTATATGGTACAAAAGCGCCATGTGCTTCAAGGGGTCATGTATTATCAGTAGATTAATAATAACCCGAGAAAATAGTGTATGAGAGATGGAAATGAGGTTAGCACCAATGATGTGCTCCTTGCTTCACTTCCGCTCTAGAGGTGAAGTGAGGCAAGGGAAAACAGGAGTGAGCCAGCCCGCCAACTTTCAAATGCTGTTTTCTCGACTTTTTGTTTGTGACACTTGCATCACTTCAGCGGAGGGCACCTCATATCAGCTGGTCCATTTGCCCATTTGCCCATTTGATTACAGTCCACGTGATTATTGGTCATTTTGAGTATTGTTTAGTTTATATAAGATTCTTCAGGTTATGTGCATTTAGTCTCAGAAAATATTCTTTAGTGATAATCTTTAGGTTCCTACCCGACGAGTCTGTCAGAGACCACGGGACTATATCCATGCATATCAATATGACTGGGAGAAGGAGGGAGGTGAGAAGACAGGAAGAAATCAGTAGGATAGAAGTTGTGGAAGCAATGAAGAAAGTTAAATCGGGGAAAGCCCCAGGAATTGATGGAGTGTGTGGTGAAATGCTAAAGCATGGGGGAGAGATAGTAGTAGAATGGATGTGGAAGATGTGCAGATTGGCCTGGGAGGAAGGTAGAGTCCCGGAAGATTGGAAGTCAGGTATAATTATTCCCTTGTACAAAGGAAAAGGGGAAAAAGAAGTGTGTGGTAATCATAGGGGCATTTGTCTTCTTAGTATAATACGAAAAATGTATGGTAGGATACTTATAGACAGAGTTAGAGAAAGAACAGAGAAATTAGTTGGAGAAGAACAGGGAGGCTTTAGGAAGGGAAGAGGTTGTGTAGATCAGATATTCATTCTTAGATCGTTAGTGGAAAAGTTTCTAGAGAAGGGAAAGAAGTTGTTGCGGCTTTCATGGATTTGGAGAAAGCATATGACAGGGTGGATAGACAAGGATTGTGGAAAGTGTTAAGAATATATGGAGTAGATGGGAAGTTGTTGAATGCTGTGAAGAGTATGTACGATGGTGTGAAGGCTGCAGCGCGTATGGATGGTGAACTAAGTGAATTTTTCTCTTTGAAAGTTGGTTTGAAACAGGGATGTGTCATGTCTCCATGGTTGTTCAATCTGTACATGGATGGGTTAATAAAAGAGGTACAAGGTAGGGTAATGGATGTTGGAGTGGTCCTGGTGAGAGAGGATAGTGTTTGGAAACTCCCTGTACTGTTGTTTGCAGATGATACTGTGTTGTTGAGTGAAGACGAAGGGGAGCTGCAAGGCTTGGTGGATGAGTTTGAGAGAGTGTGTAAGAAACGGAATCTAAAGGTGAATGTAGGGAAGAGTAAAGTGATGGTCTTTGAGAGAGGTGAAGTTAGTGCATGTACAGCGAGGTTGGATGGTGAGGAATTGGAAAATGTGAGTACGTTTAAGTACTTGGGTAGTGTGATGAGTAAGGATGGAGGTTTGGAGGGTGAAGTGCTTGAAAGAGTACAGCAGGGAAGAAAGGTTGCTGGTTCTTTGAAAGCAGTGATAAGAAACAGGGAAGTGAGCATGGAAGTGAAAAAGTTACTACATGACAGTATTGTGATACCAACTCTAACGTACGGAAGTGAAGCTTGGACATTGTTGGAAGGACACAAGTCAAGAGTGAGAGCAGTGGAAATGAGTTATTTAAGAGGAGCCTGTGGAGTCACGTGGAGAGACAGGCTGACGAATGAGGATATAAAGGAGCATTGTGGTGTGGATGTGGATGTGATAGGAAGCGTTATGAGGAACACACTGAGGTGGTTTGGCAATGTGGAGAGGATGGAGGGTGAAAGACTGACGAAGAGAGTGTATGTGAGTGAGGTGGAGGGGGGAAGAGGGAGGGGGAGGCCGAGGATGAGATGAAGGGATGGGGTGGAGAGGTATATGAGAGAGGGGGGTGGGAGTTGGGAGCAGGGCAGTGAAATGGCGGGGGACAGGGCGACTTGGAGGCGATTTGTTTGTGGCCACCCCAAACGGGATTGAGGCGTCTGGCAATAGATAGAGAGATAGTTAGTGTAAAGATGCATATTTCTGGAGTTATAATGTAAGTCCTCATTATTGAATATTAATTTAGTTCATGAAGATTCATATTTATGAAAAATGTAACAGTATTCTTTGAATATTCAGTTTGGGAAGAATCATATTTCTGTTGATATAGATCCTCATTATATTTTGTTTAGTATCATTCCCAGTTTGAGTAATATGTATCTCAGTTCTTAATACTTAGTAAAAATTAGGATAAGTCAGTGTGAGTTTGAATATTGTTATCCTCCAAGGAGTGGTACAGACAAGATTGAGTGACCCGCAAGGTGTGCTAATATCTAACTACTCATGCCTTCTCTAATAAGATCCCGCTACCACATTTCCCATAAACATCTCTAATAAGATCAGGCTACCACATTTCCCATAAAATTCTCAAACAAGACCACGCTACCCTATTTCACTACAATCTAAAATTCTCGGCGTTACACTGGAGGTATCTAAATTTTGATTATTACACTGGTGACTAATCCTCAGCATCATATTGGTGACTTATAAAAATTTTCATTATTATCCTGGTGGGCAGCTGGCGACAAAATTTTCCATCAATACACTGGTGGCTAAAGTAGTGGGATAAGATATTGTTGTGGGATAAGATATTGCTGTGGATAAGATATTGATGAGGGTAAGATATTGTTTCAGTTAATTAACGAATCGAGCTCGAATCTCTCAATAACAGTATACTGGAGGCTCACTTAATCTCGCAATATTTCTAGAATTGGTGATCTTTAAAGTTCCTGGACGACCAGCAAAGTTATACTTCACCGTGTGTAGAATGAATACCGAGATGGAGACACAACTTACGTATTTTGTGGCTTTGTCTAGTGGAAGGAGGAGTAAGGTGGAAGATGAGTTGTTGGTGGAACTTAGGGGTCAAATGTCAAGAAGAACGAGTGTAGCTCAATGGACCATGATTCATTAGGTTCTTCTCCCTCAAAAAAAAAAACAATCCCCACACATCAAGCCATCGTGTAGTAGAAGTGTTGATGCACGGAGGTGTGTACGTGATAGTGGATGTGTTCACGGGGAAGAGGATGCAGGGAGCCACGGGACGGGTGAGGCCCTGTTGCAGAGAAGAGTGGCCCTTGGGACCCCTGAAGGGGGCCTATGACCATGATCTGGAGGATGAATAGTTACCACCCCATGAGAGATGCCCTCCCCAGAGACTTATGGAGAAGTGATGAGTGTTAAGCTGGTTATGGCAGTATTAAGTTAAGAGATGGATAGGGAAATGTGTGCGGGTCGGACTGTCTGACTTTTGACTGTGAGTTCATTGGAGTTTGTGTTATGGGCTCAGCCCAGTTCAGTGGAAATATTAGATTGCTTTAATCCCGAACCGCCAGATGACGTGTATAGCAGTCACGATTTTGGGCGCGGAGCAACGCCGGTTGATGTGTATAGCCGCAAGTGTCTTCCCACCACCCTTTGAACTTTAATTTATCCTTACTCATCGACGGGACCACCTGGAGACATAGGGATACTTTCATTTGAAAGAGGAAGAGTTGTTGATTCTTATGTGTCTTTAGCTTTTTCTGTAGCTGTTATAGTTTGGCAGATATTGGGGTTTGAAATTAGGGTACTTTTCCCTCATGGATATCCCCTGTAGGGAGGAGTGTGCAACATCGGAAACCTCCCGGCTTGTAGGGGTCAATTCGAGGGGCAGTGTGCACCTACCTCTCAACTTACAGTCAACACAGCCTCGGTGAAACAGTGACTTCAGGACCTGACAGGTGCTTGTCAGTTACTAGGTGGAGAGCTGGAGGCATAAGATTGAATGGATGAGAGTGTGAATGCGGTTAGTCTGTATGTTGTATGAATGGGAAGCGCCCCTAGGACGATCCTGGCAGCAAGAGTATGGGTCTGTCCAGGTGAGATGACCATGTTGCCACCCAGGCAGGAGGTTGGCTGGGGCACATCTCTCCACTGAATTTCTAGTGTTTATCGTGACAGAGAAGCGACCCTCTGGGGTAAGTGACTTTTCTTGTGAACCGACAGGTGCCACTTATTGGAGCCGTGTTCACAGTCAAATTTGGTAAGTCCATCCCGTCTACACACACGTCACCAGGAAATGTTGATGAATTATTTGGATGTTGACTTCTGATGTTATTTTTTTTTTTTTTCCGGAGGAAGGACCCAAGTAGTGCCATAATTTTAAGTATTAGTATAAGTTAGTACAAGCTATTATTGCAAGTGTAATCTTAAGCTTAAATATAGTTGTATGTATAAGTCATGATTTAACCATTAAGTTCTATATTTAAGTCTAGTCTTAGTTGATATTCATAATCTGAACATGATTCTGCTATTGATAGTGCTAAGTTGAGTTTTGGTGTGGATATGATTAATTTTTATACATATGGACCAGCCGTTATTAGCAAAGACGTATAAGCACAGAAATTTTAGTAGGGGTTAATAAATGCAAATTTCATCCTTCATATTTTAATCTAAAGATTTACCTGCCAAAGTTGATAGATTTTCCTTTTTGAACTATGCAGTGGTGATTGAGAGTTGACTGCAGTATGAATATTGAAGATTGTCATTTGTGAAACACGAAATTGATGTTGTTGAGTTGGGGTTGCAGTTGCGTGGGCATATGTAATTGACACGGGTTATAAAACTGTTCAAGTTCCTAATTGGTTTGGCTTGATTATGATTAAAGTCCCTGTACGCTTATTACAAAAATTTTAACATCGTAAGTCACTTTTCTACGTATGTTGAGTGCAAACATATCTTTTGTATTCTTTAAAGATCCTAGAGAATCGATAATATTAGTAGTCAGTTAAAGTTTTAGTCGATTCCTGAATACTGTCTGTGATGCTTATAAAAAGGCAAGGGACAGCACCAACTGCCAAATCGCTGTTCCTCTCCTGATCATTGCAGGTTAGTGCTCGAGCTCTCTCCCTCCCCACTTTTTTCTCCCTCGTGTATTAAGTCATCACATACTTTCGTGAGATAATTTAGTGATATTTTCCCCTGATCCTTCTTGTGCTGAAAATTGAGATAGCTATTCCTCTCCTCATCATTGCAGACAAGAATTATGGAGGGCTGTGACTCGCATCCCAAGGATACGAGCGTTCTAGCCACTGCCTAGCCTCTAACACACTAACCCCCCCGCCTTTAGTTCATGGAATCAAAATGAATATCGGCTGGTCCATTTGTCCGTTTGATTATGGTCCACGTGATTATTGGTCCTTTTGATTATTGTTTAGTTTATATAAGATTCTTCAGGTTTTGTGCATTTAGTCTTAGACAATATTCTTTGGTGATAATCTTTATGTTCCTTCCCAACGAGTCCATCAGAGACCACAAGACTAATGCATGCGTATAAATATTCTTGGGATATTATTTTAGTGTGTAAAGATACATATTTCTGGAGTTATGCTGTAAATTCTCATTAATGAATATCAATTTAGTTCGTGAAGATTCATATTTCTGAAATGTGTAATAGTATTCTTTGAACATTCAGTTTGAGAAGATTCATATTTCTGTTGATATAGATCCTCATTATATTTTGTTTAGTATTATTCCCATTTTGAAGCATTATCTGTATCTCAGTTCTTAATACTTAGTAAATTTTAAGATAAGTCACTGTGAATTTGAATTTTGCTATCCTCCAAGGAGTGGTACAGATGAGGTTGAGTGGCCCGCAAGATGTGCTAATATCTAACTGCGCACACCCACTCTAATAAGATCACGCTACCACATTTCCCATAAACCTCTCTAATAAGATCACACTACCACATTTCCCATAAAATCCTCAAACAAGATCACGCTACCCTATTTCTCTATAATCTGTAAAATTATCGGCATTACACTGGAGGTACCTATATTCTGATCATTACACTGGTGATTAATCCTCAGGATCATATTGGTGGCGTATCAAAATTTTCGTTATTAGCCTGGTGGGCAGCAGGTGACAAAATTTTCCATCAATACATTACGTCCCCATCCCACACTGCCACAGGCACTAGCAGCAGTAGTTCAGTACAGGAAGGAGGTTGCCCAGTGAGTTGTTCTTCGTATGGTCAGCCTTTAGGTGCACAGTACAGAGGATCAGCTCGGTCATCACTTTTCCAAATAATTACACTGAATGCTTTCCAACTTCACTTCACTAATCTCACAAGCACTGGAGCTATACAAACTTTACTAACTGCAATTGCACTTAGTGCTTGACAACACTTCACTGTTTTCACAAGTACTGATGATATACAAACTTCATTAACATTTCACTGTTTGCCAACAACTCTTCACTGTTTTCACAAGTACAGAAAATATACAAACTTCACTGATGCTGCACTACACTCAAACTGAACTGAAAACCAACTGAATTTACTCTAGTCTCTGCCCCATCCTTATATACACTTGCA
This sequence comes from Coenobita brevimanus, assembly GCF_032717465.1. Lineage (NCBI taxonomy): Eukaryota > Metazoa > Arthropoda > Malacostraca > Decapoda > Coenobitidae > Coenobita > Coenobita brevimanus. Next base: position 19,674,392 of record NC_137063.1, on the reverse strand, counting down.
TTACTCCAGAAACTTCTAGTACATGCTCGACAGGACAACCGTTAAAACAATTACTAACTAGGAGACATCAAAACATCCAGAGTTCACCTACACTGCACAACACTGCAAATTATTTAGCATTAAAACTGAAATTAAATTACATAATTTACCAAGCAATCATAAATAAAACATTATAGGGAAAAGAAATAATGTACAACTTACAAAATAACTATGATCACAGACAGCAGGCTAACTGCAACTCTGACTCGTAACGGAAGTACGAAATTATGGGAAACATCAGGATCGGTGAGAAACTTCTAGACTACCTAACTACCAAATCCCACTTAACACTCTCTCTCTCTCTCTTTATATATATATATATATATATATATATATATATATATATATATATATGTAATCTCTTAAATATCCGGATGCCCAGTAATCGGATACCCCAGTGTCCGGACATTTTGGGACAAAAATGACTAAAAATTTAAAAGAGCCAAAAAGAAAAATCTGAGTTTTTTATTACCATACTTTGAATGTGTCGCACGGCGCCAACGAGCCGTGTTTACACGCAGCCCTTTTACCCCTTGCTTCCTCCCCTCCCCAGTTACTGCCTAACTACCAATGTGACTAGATGCTCATCACAATGCATGCTGCATGTGCTAATTTTTGTGAATAAGCAGTGAATAAACTGCAATACTTGGCCACTAGACCACATGAGAATTAACAGTGTTGTGCAGTGTTAAGAAATTAGAATTCAGAGTACAAAGGATTAAGTGTCGAGTGCATACTGACGGTTGTAACTGGCATGGTGCAAGTAAGAACAGAATGTGCAGTGTTAAAAAATTATAATTCACAGTGCAAAGGATTAAGTGCAGCACAGCACTGGATTACTGTACATGCATCAACAGCATTTTCACCACTGTCAGAGCCTTAGAGGAAGCGGGTTAATCTTCATAACGGCCACGGACATGTAAGTACCCTGTACACTGCTAAATATTTTCCATACTCACTTCTATTTCCTCATTCTCTGGTTCCTTTTCATTTATTTCATGCTTTCTGTCCCTTATTTGTGTGAATAGGGTCTTAAATAGGTGCCATGCATGTCCAGTAGGGTAGGTGGTTTTCTGAGTTAGGCTGGGTTAGGGTCCATAAGTACCAGTCCAGGAGACAGGATCCCAGTATTCGGATGATCCCACTTCCCAAACATGGGTTTGGCTGTATTACATTGAATATTGGAGAGATTTATGTATATATATATATATATATATATAACAGGGAATTTATTTAATCAGTGAATTCGTGAAATCCATAGGGAATTCGTGAATGACTTTAAAAATTAAGTGATGCCAAGGCACAGCAAACCAGTCCCCAGCAGTCATTTTAGTGCTGACGTATAACGACAACAGGATATCTATTTTCGGTTTCATCGAGTCTGACACACTGATTTTGCCAGCTGAGGACAGGTGGAGTTGATAAGACTGTCCGATGCTCTCGAGTTGTGATTAGTCAATTCTTGTCGTGTTTGAGCTTGCACCAAATTGACTTTGTATTCCAACCAAAACTCGTTTATTTGTAAGATACAGGATTATACAGATTCAAATTAAAGGATTTACATCTTTAATAATAAATATGTGCAATTTGAATTATTAGAGATAAGCCTGGACGACAATGATAACAAAACTAATTACAGTTGCAACTGGATGCATACGGACAACAGTCAGCGGCTGATTTATTTGTTTATAATGTCATTTCATTATGTTTGATTTCATTCACACTGCACGTAGTTTTATTATACCAGCATAGTTCAACTATTATTTTCTCATGGGGTTTGCTTTTATCTTACTTTCCTTTTCTCCACCATTAACCCACCCAGTTCCCACAACGTACAATGCAAGTTGCAACTTTTTTTCATGCTCAGTCCCCACAACGTACAATGAATGTTTTGCTATTGCAAGATCCATCATTTGCATATTTTCAAATTTTGCGCATGATTTTTGGTATGTATACATGGAACACCTTCCTCTACCCAATGCCAGGCGGGGAAATGCCTTACCTACCTACCCCCCCCCCACACGCCATTGTCTCAGCAACTCATCTGTTACCAGTGACCTGGCCAGGAGAACCGAGGCTGTGGGCAGGATTTTCACCCTTCCGTCATGAAGAAGACCTGTGCATTCACCTGACTCAAGGCTTGTTGTCTGCCTTACACACTCGTTGACCATCGGGAAACACAATTCACGGTGACTGGGCGACTTTGAACGTTCAGTGTAGAGGTGGATGGGTGCTTTCACCTGGCTTGCGGTCTGTGTTACATGCTCGGTAGCAGTTGGGACAGACTAATCCCGGTGGCCGTGCAACTTTGAGCATTAGGTGGGGATGCTTAAAGGTGTTTTGATACACTTGTGGGTTACGGTTAGTATTACTCAGGTGCTGGAGGTTCATAGGGAGTGAACAGGCCAGTGCATGACTTTGACCATACAAGACAGGGGCAGACAGACATCTTAGCTCAAGTTATGCATTGTGGCATATTTCACGTGCAAGGCTAGAGCCCAGCAGCCACGACATCAATGCTTTGAACATGTCAGCTGGCTGGCCAAAGTTCTCAGGAACTTTTATGTCCAGATAATTGCATGTAAATTCGGATAATGGTTCAATAGCGCCAAGGTCCAGTATCCAGGAAATGAACAGGTCTGGATACTGCACGTCCGGATAAATGAGGGATTACTATATATATATATATATATATATATATATATATATATATATATATATATATGGAGCCTCTGTGGTACAGTGGTAGAGTGTGCATCTCGCATGCTGGTCGAGGTGGGTTCGCCTCCCACCAGGGTTGTAAAAACTTTCAGATGTGTTCACCGAGCCACTGACCGCCTTGGTGGACGTAAGGGATGCTGTGGTTGAACGAGTGTCGCATACTAGTATGCTTGTACCCAGTCAGCTTAAGGAAGGCTGATTATACTTGGCTCACAGACTACACACACATCCAAAGCCACTCCAACATTACTATTACACTCACAAGCACTTCTCACCCTACATACAGCCCATACCAGACAGCCTAAGCCACTGGGTAGAAATACATTGGATATATCATCCCTGCTTTGGTAGGGATAGGCTGGTCCTGCAGTGGACCTCAACGGCTGATTATATTTATATATATATATATATATATATATATATATATATATATATATATATATATATATATATATATATATATATATATATATATATATATATGGGTGGGCAGTACTGAAGTACAAGAGTACCGAGTTACGTACTGGTAGCAGTAGTGACACTACTTTTTTCGTCATTTACCGAAATTGGTATCAACGGTACATTTTTAAGCATATTTTTCGGTACTCAGTACCGGTACATTTTATTTACCTATATTCACGCATCATGTGATAAAAAGGTGAGGAGAAGGCCTACATGGGAGTGCTGCTGCCGACCCTGGCCACGTGTCTCTAGAAATTAAAAGAGGTGAAGGAAAGCGCCGATCTGACTCTGTGCTAGCCTCTAGTGAACGCAGTGATTGGGGGTGTGGAAGGCATGTTCGGCCATCGTTTCAAGGATACTGACTGCCTGCTTGCTGCTGTCTTCCATTCCCAATTCAAGCTATCGTGGTTGGCGTGGTTACCTAACTCTGCCTCCTACGACATAGAGAAAATGAGGAGGGTGGAGAAGATGGTGTCACTACCGAAGAGCAAGCTAGAGGATGCGGAGAGCAGCACCACTGATGATGATGACGAGCAGGATGTCAAGGAAGAGTTTTTCGAACCCCTCTATGTAAAAGGGAGGAAGAAAAGGGAGACTGGGATAAAGTTAATAAAGGAATTTTTGGAGAAACCCCAGAAATATAAAATCAGCAAGGACTGCTTTCCTTGTAAGGTTTTCAGAGACTTATTTGTAACTTATGACACTCCAGTGCCATCCAGTGCTGCTGTGGAACTTCTTTTTTCATTGGGGAAGGACGTGCCCAAATCAAAACGGGCGGAACTCAGTGACCATCATTTTGAAGTGCACATTTTCCTCAAGGGCAACACTGGAAAAGAAAACTGAAGTGCACTGTGTAATTATAAATCAGATTATTGTGCATGTAATGACACGATGTAGTCATAAATAAACACTAAAGTAGGAGTATCAGAATGTGAATTACAGTGGCCGATTAAAGTTTAGCGATCTATGTATTGAAAGTAAAGGAGTGAACGGTCGCAAAACCTTATGCTTTAGTCACCCCATAGTTAATGTGACTGTGACAGTTGTCTGACAACATCTGTCATCTCTCCTCAGGTTCGACTCTGTTGACAAGACTGGTCTCTGGGTCCTCAGTGTGGTAAAAAAAAAAAAAAAAAAAAATCATTACTGAGCAAGTTTACTTTATTCATATTCATGTACCGAGTACCGAGTCGGTACTTGGTACTTCTTTTTTTTTTTTTTTTGTTCCGGTACCAGTAGTAAGAAAAGGAAGTGAATGGTGGTGCGAGGAAGTAAGTATGGCTGTGGCTGAGAAGAGACGTGCATATGAAGTGTGGCTGCAGAGGAAGGATGAGATGTTATATGAAAGGTATAAGGAAAAGAGGAATAGAGTGAGAAGGGCTGTAAGTGATGCTAAAGTGGCAGCAGATGAGAGGTGGGGTAGGCGACTGACTGAGAATTTTCAACAGAATAAGAAAATGTTTCGGAAGGAGGTGAAAAGGGTGCAAAAGGGAGAGTCTGGGAAGGAAGAGAGAGTAAAAACAGAGGATGGAAGGATGTTAAATGAGATGGATGCAGTAAGGAAGAGATGTGCAGAGTATTTTGAAAGATTGTTAAATGTAGAGGAGGAAAGGGTGGCTGAGATTGTGGCGGATGGAAGGGTGCAAGGAATAAATGTGTTGGGAGAGTTGAATGATTCTTTGATCACGAAGGAGGAAGTGGAGAAGGCAGTAAAGGAGATGAAAACAGGGAAAGCTGCAGGTATGGATGGGTGTGCTGTGGAATGCCTGAAGGGTGGTGGAGTGACTATTGTTGACTGGTTAGTAAGATTGTTGAATGTGTGCTTTGAGAAAGGTATGGTGCCAATTGACTGGGCAAGTGCTTGTGTGGTCTCGTTGTATAAAGGCAAGGGTGATAAGTATGAATGTACTAGCTTTAGGGGTATAAGTCTGTTGAGTGTTGTAGGTAAGGTGTATGGTAGAGTGTTAATTATGAGAGTTAGAGAGGGTACAGAGGGAGTGATTGGTGATGAGCAGTGTGGCTTTAGGAGAGGGAGGGGATGCGTTGATCAGGTGTTTGCTGTGAGACAAGTGTGTGAAAAGTATTTAGCAAAAGGCAAGGATGTGTTTTGGGCATTTATGGATTTAGAGAAAGCGTATGATAGAATTGATAGGGAGGCTTTGTGGACTGTTTTAAGATTGTATGGACTTGATGGTAGGTTACTAAAAGGGGTGAAAAGTTTTTATGTAAATAGTAGAGCGTGTGTAAGAGTGGGAAATGCTGTGAGTGATTGGTTTCCCGTGAGAGTGGGGCTGCGACAGGGATGTGTGATGTCACCTTGGTTGTTTAATATTTACATGGATGGTGTTGTAAAGGAGGTGAATGCAAGAGTTTTAGGTGGAGGTCTGAGTCTGGTGAATGTTGATGGTGGAGAGTGGAATCTGAAGCAGCTGCTGTTTGCAGATGATACTGCACTGGTGACTGATTCAGAGGAGAGATTGAGAGAGTTGGTAGAGGAGTTTGGAAGGGTGTGTGAAAGGAGGAAATTGAAAGTAAATGAGAATAAGAGTAAAGTGATGAGTGTACGAGGTTGATAGATGGTAGGGGGATGAATATAGTTTTGAATGGTGAGTTGCTTGAGGAGGTAGATTGTTTTAAATATCTAGGGTCACATGTTGCTGTGGATGGAAGAATAGATGCAGAAGTGAAGTTTAGAATAAATGAAGTAGGAAAGGTGCTGGGAGGAATGAAATGTTTAAATGTCGTTCGCTTAGAATGGATGTAAAGAGAAGGCTGTATGAGGGTGTTGTGGTACCAACTGCGTTATATGGGGCTGAAACATGGAATATGGGTGTAGCAGAGAGGAAAAGTTTGAATGTAATGGAGATGAGGTGTCTGAGGAGTATGTGTGGAGTGACGCACATGGATCGGGTGTGAAATGATGAAGTGCGAAGGAGAACTGGAGTTGTTCGGGAGATGGCTGGTAGAGTTGAGCAGAGGGTGTTGCGATGGTTTGGGCATACGGAGAGAATGGATAATGATTGATTGGTGAAAAAGATAACTAGATCTGATGTGAGAGGTATAAGGCTGAGAGGAAGACCACGAATAGGATGGATGGACAGTGTGAAGAGAGCGCTGGATGCGAGAGGGATATCTGTTGAGCAAGGAAGAGTGGCTGTGCGTGACAGAAATAAATGGAGAGAAATTGTGAATGAATAAGTGATGACGCAGCCCTGAGGGGATATTCTCCCGCATTTGGTCTGATCAGCTAGTCTGGTCAGGTGCAGGTAAGAGGATGGGTCTGTTATGATGTGGCAGGGGTAAACCAGTTCCGCTGTCGGGCCCTGCTGCGGATGTCACTGATTGCATTGTGTAGTTGACCCTTGTGCGGTGTGGTGCGGTGAGGATCTGTCCGTTCTCCCCTTTGGGGCAAAGATGTGAATGAATGTGTTTGAATGGATGAGTAAGTGGGGAGTGTGTCGTCTTGTCTCGGCTACCTCCCTTTCCTTGGGGGAAGCAGCCTAGGTATATAGATAGATAGATAGACCAGTAGTTACACAACAATTTTAGGCAAGTACCGGTACCATTACCGACAGCAGTTTTTGTGTACCGGGTGCCTACCTCTCTCTCTCTCTCTCTCTCTCTCTCTCTCTCTATATATATATATATATATATATATATATATATATATATGTATTACACAACAATTTTAGGCAAGTACCGGTACTGTTACCGACGGCAGTGTACCGAGTGCCTACCTCTGTATATATATATATATATATATATATATATATATCCATCATCCAGTCCTACGTTGCCCCATGAGGAGCACAGGAGCCCGAGGCCAGGCAGCCGGTCTCGACATTTAAGATGAGAGTGACCAACCTCACTCATCCCTGAGTGGCATTACGTGAGGAATAAACCCCAACCACCCCTTGGATATAAACCTTCACTGGCTCAATCCGATTGGAGCACATTAATTACCCACTAAACCACCAGGGGCCAAAATTTTGTTATATGGTTACCACCCAGCGTAATAAATAGTTACCTGGTGTACAGGAAACCATTTGGCTTGTCACTCAGTTTAGAGTCACCCATAGGCAGAAGAAAGAGGAGAGAATGAAGGAATATATATATATATATATTATATATATATATATATATATATATATATATATATATATATATATATATATATATATATACAGTATATACATAAACATATATATATATATATATATCTATATATATATATATATATATATATATATATATATATATATATATATATATATATATATATATATATATATTGTTACATAGCCTTTGTATAATTCTAATGTACAGTATGCTGCATGTTTGATCACGATTCGCCACGTGGCTTCCATAGTGACCAGGCTTGCGTGTTCTACGTCACTCCCCCCTTCTCCCCCTTATAGTAGAGTAAGTCGTTCTTTCTGTTGTTCAGAGCAGGAGTGTCAACTCTTCGTCCTCTGTGCCTTCATTTGCGCGTCCTTCTTGCAAGTTGAATCAAGCTCTGCCGGCCCCTATATAATGAGCTCAGTCTCTACATTAGTTGCCACTTAGATCTACTCCTCATTTTGTTCACATCTTTGTCCTCCCCTGTATAGTGTATTATTATTTTTGTGAGTGCTCAGGAAGTCTCCAGCCATCTAGCTGCTGTATAATTTGAGTATAAGTGTTATTACCATTTTTCTTGTACTGTATAGCATAAGGCGTTGATTCGTAAGCCTGGTGGAGTTTTTACTGGCAGCCAGTATTAGTAATATTTTGTATCTGTAATAATATATCTTACTTTAACTGAGCACTATCCGGTTTTCTCATTTATCAGGGCTGACTTAGATAAATTTGCTTTTATTAAATTCATGTTAATAGAGGCTATTGCAGTTAACCATATATGTAACCTGTTTTGCCATTACATTATCCTTATGAGTCCTGAATGTTTAGTTGTTAGTTTGAGCAGTAAACTTTAACTTGTAATTTTACCTAAGTTTTTTTGTTTTGAACCTGGAACTTTGCGGGACAGTAGTGATTTTAGTATTCTCACTTGAAGCGTTTATTATCTCTCTCTGTTCCGTAACATAAATTTGGCGACCTCTTATCAGGATATTCAGGATATTATCATAAGGATATTGCTTGATATTTTGTGACTGTGATTTATTCATGATGTCTACTATTACTACTCTTGATGAAGCCAAAGATTTTTTGTCAAATGTGCAAACGGTGTGTGATGTAGAAAACAGAACAAAGAATGAACTTAAGCTTGTTGCTCAACAATTGGGAATTGCTGTTTGCTCTCATCTTTCTAAAGATCAAATTGTTGGCATGATTAATAAAAGCTTGTTTAATGTAACTCCTCCAGATGAGCAAACGCAGATTGAAATAGCTAAGTTACAGCTAGCCTTGCAGGAGGCTCGTGCTAAGAAGGCTGAGTTTCAGGCACGTGCTAAGGACGCTGAGTCTCAGGCTCGTATTCAGGAGGCACAGGCACAGGCACAGGCTCAGGCACAAATTAAACTTGCTAGGATTCAGGCAGACCATGAGTATCGCATGAAAGAAGGTGGAACTGGATCATCTAGCTCTGATGATTTTGATGTGGCTAAAAATGTTAAACTTGTCCCTCCTTTTAATGAATCTGATTTAACAAAGTATTTTCAGTTGTTTGAGAGGGTAGCTACAGGTTTTGATTGGCCCAAAAAGTATTGGCCAGTACTCCTTCAGACTGTTCTCACCGGTAAAGCTCAAGTAACTTATGCATCTTTGCCTCAGGATGAATCTGATAATTATGATGTAGTTAAGAGCTAGATTCTTAAGGCCTATGAGCTTGTTCCTGAAGCCTATAGAATAAAATTTAGGACAACTTATAAGCAAGATAAGCAATCTCATGCTGAGTATGCAAAAATCAAAGAAGATCTGTTAGAGCAGTGGTTAAACTCTAAGAATGTAAACTCTGATTTTGATAAATTTAAGCAGATGATTTTGCTGGAGGACTTCAAAAGGTGTATTAATAAAGATGTAAGCCTATATCTTGATGAGAAAAGAATAGATAATTTGTCTGATGCTGCAGTTTTAGCTGATGAATATGTTCTCACTCACAAGAGATATTCTAAAGAAAAAAGGAAAGCTGAGAGTAAGTACGTTGCCTCTACTCAGAGTACAGGTAACAGGAAAGAGAATAAAGATGATGTTTCTCAGGAAGTAAATACCAGCTCCACCTCTAGATTTCAGAAAAGTAAATGTACTTATTGTAGTAAGCTTGGTCATACTACGGAGAAATGTTTCAGGAGACAGCGTGATGTGAACAAAAAGGAGTCTTTAAATATTCAGTCAATTGGTCTAGTGTCCACCCTTGAGAGTTCCCAGAATTCTTTAACCGAGTTAACTGAACCTGCTTTGAGGGGTAAATTAAATTCTCATGATGAAGCTCCTCTTTTGAGCAGTAATGTGGGTGCCACTCTCAAGAGTTCATGTGCTAATTTCCTGTCTGATGGTTTTGTCAGTCCTCTGGACAATAATGACAGGAAATCAGTTAAAATATATCGTGATACAGGTGCTTGCCAATCCCTTATGCTGACCAGTGTTCTAGGCTCTAATGTTAATTCCTCTGATGAAACTGTAATCTTACAAGGTGTAGGGAATAATTACTTCTCCGTCCCTCTGGGCGGAGTGAATTTAGAGTCTGGTTTTGTTAATGGTTCCGTTATGGTTGGGTTGGTTGAGACACTCCCAATGTCAGGTGTAACTTTCTTACTTGGAAATGATATTGGTGGAAGTCAAGTGTGTCCAGCTCCTCAGTTGTCTAGTGAATCAGTGACTGCGACCCAGGATTGTGATGTCCCTAATGTGTTCTCTGCATGTGCTGTCACTAAGGCCAAGTCTAAAGTTACTGGTGACTTAGAGGATAATGATGATGATGATGTTATCCTAGGTGACACATTTCTTGTTAATTTGGACCACTCACCAGATGAGGCAGTACCCCGTAGTGTTGATAATTTGTCTCGTCAAGAGTTGGTTGAGTTGCAGGTTGCTGACCCTGAGTTGAAAGGTCTAGCTAACTCTGCTTGCAGTGAGGAAGAGTCAGCTGGTGCTTCTACTTGTTATTATATAAAGTCAGGAGTACTTATGAGAAAGTGGAGACCCCCAACAGCATTAGCCGACTGTGAATGGGAGGTTGTACATCAAGTTGTCATCCCTCGTGTTTGTAGGCAGGATATCATTAGAGTGGCTCATGATTCCAGTTTGGCAGGACACCTTGGAGTGAGGAAGACTGTGGCACGCATTTTGAAACATTTCTACTGGCCAGGTATCTTCAGAGATGTTTCCTGGAATTGCAAGTCTTGTCACACCTGTCAAGTTGTGGGGAAGTGTAATCAGACCGAAAAGGTTGCACCTCTAGTTCCCATTCCCCCTTTTGAGGCGCCATTCACCCGTTTGTTGGTGGATATGGTGGGCCCTCTTCCTAAGACTTCTTCAGGATTTTCTTATGTGTTGACCCTGATTGATATGGCTACTCGTTATCCTGAAGCCATTCCACTTAGAAATATCTCAGCAAAGAACGTGGTTAAGGATATGCTAGGGTTCTTCACCAAGTTTGGTCTGCCCAAGGAGGTACAGTTAGACCGGGGAAGTAATTTCGTGTCAAATGTTTTCAAGCAGTCTCTGAAAGAGTTGGGCATCACCCAGATCATGTCTTCAGCTTACCATCCCCAGACCCAAGGAGCGTTGAAGAGATATCATCAAACACTCAAATCGATGCTCTGGAAATACTGTTTGGAACATCATAAAGACTGGGATAAAGGTCTTCCATTCGTTGTATTTGCCGCAAGAGAATCTCCAAATGAATCACTGGGCTTCTCACCCTCTGAACTACTGCTTGGCCATGAAGTAAGAGGACCCCTTAAGCTACTCAAGGAATGCTGGCTGTCAGAGGAAGATGACGTCAAACTGCTGGAGTATGTGATGAAGTTCAAAGAACGGCTGTCCACTGCTTTACAGCTGGCAAGAGAGAATTTAGGAGCTGCTCAGGAGAAGATGAAGACTTGGTATGATAAGAAGTCCAGGTTACGCCACTTTCAGCCAGGAGATCAGGTTTTGATTCTGCTACCGGTGCATGGGCAACCTCTTCAAGCCAAGTTCAGTGGTCCTTATTTCGTGGAGAAGAAACTCAGTGATGTCAACTATGTCATCGCCACACCAGATCGTAGAAAGAACAAGCAACTTTGGCACATCTACATGCTAAAGTTATATCACAGGCGGGACGAAAATAACCCAGTCTGCACTGTAGCTGTTCCACCCGAGTCTGCAAGTGAAGCTCTCCCATGCAGTATGAGCCTGAGTGATAGTTTGGGGAAGAATCCTGATATCATGAATGATCTCCAAACTAAGCTTTCTCATCTAGCTCCCGAGGAAAGGCAGGAGTTTTCGGCATTACTGCAGGAGTACCCGCAAGTGTTCCGTGCCATCCAGGAAAAACCACTGTGTTGATGCATGATGTTGATGTTGGAGACGCAAAGCCAATTAAACTGCCTCCTTACCGTGTGAATCCAGTGAAAGTTCCTTTCATCCAGAAGGAGCTTGGCTACCTTTTGGACCACAAGATGATTGAGCCCTGTCAGAGCGAGTGGAGTTCTCCTGTCACTCTAGTCCCTAAGCCAGGGGGGTCACAGCGGCTTTGCATCGACTACAGACGTGTTAATCAGATAACGAAAACAGTTGGGGAGGCTGTGGCTCAATCGGTAGAGAGTTGACCTGCAGTCCTGACGGACCCTGGTTCAAATTCCGCTGAGGCAGGGAACAGTTTAAGGATTTGAATTTCATAAAATCAGACTTTACTGATCTACCAGAAGACCCGCTGACATGTCGTAAAAATACCCCTGCTAATACCTATACACCAGTCCTGTATGAGACAGCCCTAGCATGTATTCAGTATGGACAGTGGGTGTTAGCGCCGAAGTGGTGACATGTAGAGGTGTGTGGTGCATAGGAGGACTACTGGGCCTTGAAAGCAGGCTGTGAAGCCTATGCCCAGAGTCGGTCACATAAAAAAAAAAAAAAAAAAGACACCCTCTCCCTCGCGTGGAAGATTGCATAGACAAAATCGGATAGGCTAGGTACATAATAAGTTTGATTTGTTAAAGGTATACTGGCAAGTACCTATGACTGAACTTGCTAGGGAGATCTCATGTTTTGTAATACTAGGAAAGCCTTTTGCATGTTCTGTAATGCCATACGGTATGAAGAAGGCACCAGCCACATTTCAGAAGCTCATGAATGTTGTAACAGAGGGTTTGGCAGGGTGTGTTGTTTATATTCATGATATATTAATCTTCAGTGACAACTGGAAAGATCACCTCTGCCATGTCAGTAAATTTCTTGAGCGTTTGGTTCAGGCTAATCTTGTAGCTAATTTATCAAAGTGTGAGTTTGGTCAAGCTAAAGTTCAGTACCTTGGGTACGTAATTGGTGATGGACACGTTGTACCACCAGGAGTTAAGGTTGAGGTTATAAGTGATCTTCCCAGACCTAAAAGTAGGAAAAAGCTACAAAGATTTTTGGGAATGGTATGTTATTACAGGAGATTTGTTCTTAACTTTTCAATTCTTGTATCACCACTTACAGACCTACTGAAAAAGGGAGTTAAATTTGTCTGGACCGATAACTGTCAATCCTCTTTCAGTAAACTTAAAGCTATCCTATTAAGTCAGCCAGTGCTCGCTACTCCAAATTTTGCTAAGCCTTTTAAGATGGCTGTTGACGCAAGTGATACAGGAGCTGGGGCTGTTTTGCTGTATCTTATTACAGTAAGAAGTTCACTCCACCTCAAAAGAACTACTCAACTATTGAGAAAGAGCTTTTGGCCTTGATTTTGGGTTTACAGCATTATTCATTTTATTTGTGTTCTGATTTTGACCCCATAGTCATTTATACTGATCATAACCCACTGAAATTCCTTAGTAAATTTAAAGATAAAAATCAGAGATTGACAAGATGGAGTCTACTTCTTCAGGAGTATTCATTAGACATACAACATGTCAAGAGGAAAGAAAATGTTATTGCAGATTGCTTATCTAGACTTTAGACAGATTGTTTTGGAGTAATAAGAAATTTCCTTTGTAAATTTATTTTTCTTTGTGGGGAGGTGTTACATAGCCTGTGATTTCATCATCCTTTGTATAATTCTAATGTACAGTATGCTGCATGTTTGATCACGATTCGCCACGTGGCTTCCATAGTGACCAGGCTTGCGTGTTCTACCTCACTCCCCCCTTCTCCCCCTTATAGTAAAGTAAGTCGTTCTTTCTGTTGTTCAGAGCAGGAGTGTCAAGTCCTCGTCCTCTGTGCCTTCATTTGCGCGTCCTTCTTGCAAGTTGAATCAAGCTCTGCCGGCCCCTATATAATGAGCTCAGTCTCTACATTAATTGCCACTTAGATCTACTCCTCATTATGTTCACATCTCTGTCCTCCCCTGTATAGTATATTATTATTTTTGTGAGTGCTTAGGAAGTCTCCAGCCATCTAGCTGCTGTATAATTTGAGTATAAGTGTTATTACCATTTTTCTTGTACTGTATATCATAAGGCGTTGGTTCGTAAGCCTGGTGGAGTTTTTACTGTCAGCCAGTATTAGTAATATTTTGTATCTGTAATAATATATCTTGGTTTAACTGATTATTATCCGGTTTTCTCATTTATCAGGGCTGACTTAGATAAATTTGCTTTTACTAAATTCATGTTAATAGAGGCTATTGCAGTTAACAATATATGTAACCTATTTTGCCATTACATTATCCTTATGAGTCCTGAATGTTTAGTTATTAGTTTGAGCAGTAAACTTTAACTTGTAATTTTACTTAAGTCTTTTGTTTTGAACCTGGAACTTTGCGGGACAGTAGTGATTTAAGTATTCTCACTTGAAGTGTTCATTATCTCTCTCTGTTCCGTAACAACATATATATATATAAATATATATATATATATATATATATATATATATATATATATATATATATATATATATATATCCACCACTGAATATATATATATATATATATATATATATATATATATATATATATATATATATATATATATCCACCACTGACATACTCAATCTCTTAACTCATACCATCCATCAATCAATTGATCTTTTGGAGAAACTCATGCAGTAGCTCTTGATATCTCTAAAGCTTTCGACAGAGTATGGCACCGTTCCCTGCTGTCCAAACTCCCTTGCTATGGACTAACGTCTTTTGTTCCTTTGATTTCTTCTTATCTTAGTGACAGGAAAATAAGAGTAAAAGTAGATGATGTATATTCGAATTTCCACTCAATTAACGCCGGCGTGCCACAGGGATCAGTTTTGGCGCCAACCCTATTTCTGGTTCATATTAATGATCTCTTATCTGTCACTCACAATTCCATTCACTCATATGCAGATGACTCAACACTACATAGTTCATTCACACTCAGACATCCATTTACAAAGTCTAATATCTCTACCTCTCAACTCAGTACAGCCATCTCCATAAATCAAGATCTATCTACAATCAGTGAATGGGGACAAAACAACCTTGTCTCTTTTAATGCTAGTAAAACTAAATATATACAGTTTACTAATAGACAAATATTGCCAGATTCGTACATTACCTTCAGTGATATTAATATTCCCATCGCCAAAAGTATTGAAATTTTTGGTGTCTCACTTAACAGTGCCCTCAGCTGGACCTCTCATGTCAAATCACTTGCTAATATCGCCTCAAAGAAACTTGGATTATTGTACAGAGTCCGTAACTTCTTCGCCGATGAACAGTTAGCTATAATTTATAAGAGTCATGTGCTCTCTCAGCTTGAATATTGCTCACCCTTGTGGAATGGTTGTGGAGAGGTTGCATTAAGACAACTAGACAAAATTCAGAATAAAGCTGTTAGAATCATTAACAACCCTGCCATTACATATAAACTACCTCCCCTGCAAGCAAGGAGGTATGTTGCCTCCCTTGCATTATTTTACAGATATTTTTTTGGCAAATGCTCAGACGAAGTTGCGTCCATGGTGCCACCTCTCTATGCCTTCCCTCGTGCTACACGGGCATCTGGTAGCGCTCATGACTGGAATGTCACTCAACCATATTGCAGAACTTCTGCCTATCAGAATTCTTTCATTCCCCGAACTGCATCTCTCTGGAACTCGCTTCCCCAGAGTTGTTTTCCTCCAAATTTCAACCCACAACTGTTCAAGTCTAATTGTTACAGATATTTTATGAACAGAGGACACCAGTAATCTGGTGTATGGATTATTTTTTTTTTACCCATTTGTTTTTCCTTCCTCCGTTCTGTTACATATATATATATATATATATATATATATATATATATATATATATATATATATATATATATATATATATATATATATATATATATAATCTTGCTTTTTTACCACCTAAACGTTGGATACTTTCTCTC
This sequence comes from Coenobita brevimanus, assembly GCF_032717465.1. Taxonomy (NCBI): domain Eukaryota; kingdom Metazoa; phylum Arthropoda; class Malacostraca; order Decapoda; family Coenobitidae; genus Coenobita; species Coenobita brevimanus. The sequence continues at coordinate 19,658,706 of NC_137063.1, read as the reverse complement.
ATATATATGCACAAAGTATATATATATATATATATATATATATATATATATATATATATATATATATATATATATATATATATATATATATATATATTGGCCTATCTATTTATCTATGTCAACATCTATCTTTCTATAAATATAAATAAATATAGATAGGTAGATACACAGAATGATAGAGGTGGATTTTTTTTCTAATAACACAACGGAGGAAGGAAAAACAAATGAAAAAAAAAAAGAAAAAATCCATACACCAGATTACTGGTGTCCTCTGTTCGTAAAATGTCTGTAACAGATAGACTTGAACAGCTGTGGGTTGAAATTTGGGGAGAAACAACACTGGGGATGCGAGTTCCAGAGAAATGCAGTTCGAGGAATGAAAGAATTTTGATAGGCAGAAGTTCTGCAATATGGCTGAGTGACATTCCACTCATGAGCGCTACCAGATGCCCGAGTAGCACGATGGAAGGCATGGAGAGGTGGCACCATGGACGCAACTTCGTCTGAGCATTTGCCCAAAAAATATCTGTAACATAATGCTAGGGAGGCAACTTTCCTTCTTACTTGCAGGGGAGGTAGTTTATTGTAATAGCAGGGTTGTTAATAATTCTAACAGCTTTGTTCGGAATTCTGTCTAGTTGTTTTAATGCAACCTCTCCTCATCCATTCCACAAGGGCGAGCAATATTCAAGCTGAGAGCGCACGTGACTTTTAAAAAATTATAGCTAACTGCTCATCAGTGAAGAAGTTACGGACTCTGTACAATAATCCAAGTTTCTTTGAGGCGATTTTAGCAAGTCATCTAACATGAGAGATCCAGTTGAGGGCATTGTTAAGTGAGATGCCAAGAATTTCAATTCTTTTGGAGATGGGAATATTAGTAGCACTGAAGGTAATATACGAATCTGTCAATATCTGTCTATTAGTAAATTGTATACAGTATATTTAGTTTTACTACCATTAAAAGAGACAAAGTTGTTTTGTCCCCATTCACTGATCGTAGATAGGTCTTGATTTATGGAGATGTCTGTACTGAGTTGAGAGGTAGAGATATTAGACTTTGTAAATGGGTGTCTGAGTGTGAATGAACTATGTAGTGGTGAGTCATCTGCGTATGAATGGATGGGGTTGTGGGTGACAGATAAGAGATCATTAATATGAACCAGGAATAGGGTTGGCGCCAGAACTGACCCCTGCGGCACGCCAGCGTTAACTGAGTGGAAATTGGAATATACATCATCTACTTTTACTCTTATTTTTCTGTCACTAAGATATGAAGAAATTAAAGGAACTAAAGAAGGTAGTCCATAGCAAGGGAGTTTGGACAACAGGGAGTGGAGCATACTCTGTTGAAAGCTTTAAATATATCAAGAGCTTTTGCATGAGTTTCTCCATGTAGATCAATTGATTGATGGAAGGTGTGAGTTAGGAGATTGAGTATGTCAATGGTGGATCTTTCGTGGCGAAAACCATATTGTCTATCACTAATTAAGTTGTTGGTTTCAAGATGTTTAACAATGTGCTTATTAATTAAAGTTTCAAATATCTTACCAAGAGAAGATGTGACAGCTATTTGTCTGTAATCAGAGGGGTCAGAGGAACTTCCTTTCTTCGGAATTGGGTGGATATTGGCTTCTTTCCATGAATTCGGGAATAAAGAAGTTCGTATGCATAGTCTGAATAATTTAGCTAGAACAGAGGCAAGTTCAGGGGAACACTTTTTCAAAACAGTTGGTGGAATTCCATCAGGGCCTGGAGCTTTGTTGGTAGGTAAATTGTCTAGGATGGATTTTACGTATCTTGTATGCATTTTAAGTGGCTCAATTTCGGAAGAGTCAAGTTCTAGTACTGGGACATTCTGGCTGATATAGTCTATGGTAGCGTTTCTGGCAAATGTACTGGCAAAAATATCTGCTTTCCCACGCGGGTCATTTGTAATGTTGCCATCTGAAGATTTTAGTGGGGGAATGGAAGATAACTTGTTAAAGTTATTATTGAAAGAATTAAGAGTTGACTAGAATATTCTATTGTCATTAGGGTTGTTAAGTAGTTTTGATGCTTGCTTTTGAAGAAAGTTTGATTTAGCTAGATTTAATACAGCTTTTGCATGATTTCTAGCAATTTTAAATTGAGAGAGTGATTCAGACGTTTTTCACTTTAAGTAAGAGTTATATGATAATAACTTTTGGGCTGTTGCTCTGGCACAGTTGCCATCAAACCATTTTGAAGAGTTCGATCTTTTAGTGAACTGTTGACTTGGTATGAATAAATTCATACCAGCTAGTATTAAGTCGCAAATGTGGGACTGGGTAGAACTGGGATCACTAAAGAAGAACGACTGCCATGGAATGTCAGCAAGATGATTTCGAAATCCATCCCAGTTTGCTCTATCAAAGTGCCATCGGGTCACCCTGACAGGTTCAGAACGGGGAGGTGTGGGGAGGTTATCTAATGAGGCTTTGATGAGATTGTGGTCAGAGGATCCAGGTGGTGACAGTACCTCTATCCTGTACTGATCTGGATTATTTGTCAAGAATAAATCCAAGAGATGGCCATTATGGTCAGGATAGACGGATAGATAGACAGACTGTTAAATAGATAGACAGAAAATCAGGACGCCTTCACGATTTTATTCTTTGCTGCTATTGGAAGATTTGTGCTGTACAATCAACTCAAAATCATCCGGGTTAGCCAGAACTTAATACAGTACATTTACTTTCCACAGTAGCAGGGGTTCGTGGAGATTGTTCTAATCGTTTCACCACCTAAGGTTACTCTTAAGCTGAGTAAAAGTGTTTGGAATTAGACATACGACATACCGGTAGTACGTCCTCGTGCTGAAGGGATTAAACATTTTGCTGTGATAGTTTTTTAAATCCTTGCTACCACGAGACTATTTCAGTCTGTTAATAAGCGTACGACCTGCAGGGCTTACTATATCTTTTTTAACAATGAAAGACATTCTAATTAAAGGAAATAACCTCTTTAGCTATATATAGGATGCCGTTTTCATTTTACTTGAAGCTACCACCAGATTTTTAGTCACATTTGAAGGCCCCTCGTAATGAAGGACTAAACAATATCCATCAGTTTAAAAAGTCCCTCCTAAGAAGAACGAAATCAAAGGTAGCAAAATTAAAATGCAAAAATTTGCCTTTGTTTTGAAGTGGTTAGCCTATTCACTGCTGTGGAGTTTTCCCTATTTTGTTGTTGCCACCACCAGACAATATTAGTCACCTCAGGAGAGTCTTTTTGAACTGGGTAGGTTTGTTATAATCTTCATTATTTATTTCTTCTTTTTACAAGAAAACACCGACTGCCTGAATAAAATCATGTGACAATGGCATAGATAATCTAACACGGAGAACTGCTTTCAGTATTATAAAGAAGTTTCCATAACGTGAATTATCAAAAGTTATTCGTATACCGTTGGGTCGTAATATACTGGTTTAAATTCACCCCAGTTGGTTTAAAAGACTTTGATAGCTGTGAGAATGAAGGTTGCATAAAGAAGCAATCTTATACTTAGGAAAATTTTGCCGTGAGGTGTTTGGCAGCATAAACTAGTAATGGAATACAAACATAACCTTTTTACTGCGAAACATTTTTTTTGCCTATAATTTTATTATATTATACCTTAAGAAAGAACTAAGTAGCCAAAAATGCAAAAATCTCTCACAGATAGCATTTTGACCAAAGAAATAGTAACGTATTTTATTTCAGTTCTTGATAGACTACTGAACTATGCTAACAACTCTCGCTAATGCAAGAAGGATTTACATTTTCCCTCCCTTTTACTTCCACCAAGCGATTTTTTCCCCGCGTACAGTAGCCTTCTCGAACTAAATGCTTACGTATAGCCGCCATTTATCCCCTCAGTACTAGATGTCTCAGAGTGAATGAAATTGTTTGGAAGTAGCAAGAATAGATATATAAAACACACCATGGCAACAGCATATAGCGCTCACTTATCCATTCAATACAAGAGGTCTCCACAAACCTAAATAACAAATCCTAAAAGTGGAAATAATAAATCTGAAAAATACCTCTCCCCTGATCAAGAGGGTCTGTGAATACGTCTCCCGATTCGCCGCACCCAGCTAATTAACTTTACCCGGCTAAGAGGCTTAAAACTGCCGGCTGTGAATATTAATGAGGAGAGGTGGCTGGGTTACCTGCCGTCGGGTTCTTTCACCTGAATAAAACCAGCTCATGGCTACTTGAGTAAAATAGTATGGTGCGATGTGCTGTGGCATGGTGAGTTCTTTTGCTGGTCGGGTTTTGTTGTGCAATGGTGTAGTGGTGTGTGTTGGATGAGATGGCTGTGGTATGGTGTGGTGAGGTGCACTGTATTATAGCGTGAAGTGATGTGGTGTGGTATGCTGGAGTGCATGGTTGTAGTGTGTGTAGTATGGCGTGGTGCGGTGTGGTGTGTTGGAGTGTATGGTTATAGTGTGTGTAGTGTGGTGTGGTATGGTGTGCTGGAGTGCCTGGTTGTGGTGTGGTGTGTTGGAGTGCATGGTTGTAGTGTGTGTAGTACGGTGTGGTGTGGTGTGCTGGAGTGCTGGTTGTGGTGTGGTGTGGTGTGGTGTGGTGTGGTGGAGTGCTTGGTTGTAGTGTGGTGTAGTGTGATGCGGTGTGGCGTGGTGTGGTCTGGGTGAGTGAAATGTGGTTGAAGTCAGAAGCACACCAGATAATAATTACAGTTAAGTCTTGTCTCCTCTTTAGTCCGCTCTCATCACTCACCACAGTACTTGAAAATGGGGAGGGGATGGAGGGGCTTGGAAAGAAGTGGAGGACATGTAGGACTGAAGGGAAAAGAGGAAGGGATAAAAGAAGAGGGAGGAAGAAAGGTGAGAGAGTGATGTGGAGGAAAGATACGTCGGAAGGTAGAAGCGAAAAGAGTATACTACTACTACTACTACTGCTGCTGCTGCTGCTGCTGCTGCTTCTACTACTACTACTACCACTACTACTACTACTTCTACTACTACTACTGCTGCTGCTGCTACTGTTATTATTATTATTATTATTGTTTTATCTATCTATCTATTGACAGACGCCTCAATCCCGTTTGGGGTGGCCACAAACAAATCGCCTCCAAGTCGCCCTGTCCCCCGCCATTTCACTGCCCTGCTCCCAACTCACACACCCCTCTCTCATATACCTCCTCACCCCAACCCACCATCTCATCCTCGGCCTCCCCCTCCCTCTTCCCCCCACCACCTCACTCACATACACTCTCTTCGTCAGTCTTTCACCCTCCATCCTCTCCACATGGCCAAACCACCTCAGTGTGTTCCTCATAACGCTTCCTATCACATCCACATCCACACCACAACGCTCCTTTATATCCTCATTCGTCAGCCTGTCTCTCCATGTGACTCCACAGGCTCCGCTTAAATAACTCATTTCCACTGCTCTCACTCTTGACTTGTGTCCTTCAAACAACGTCCAAGCTTCACTTCCGTACGTTAGAGTTGGTTTCACAATACTGTCATGTAGTAACTTTTTCACTTCCATGCTCACTTCCCTGTTTCTTATCATTGTTATTATTATTATTTTGTGGTAGGTGGGGGCGCTCACCACCCACTCACTCGATGTAGTGCTGCTCTCGGGTGTCTGCCCTTTCCTTTCCTCTTTCCATTCCTTCCTTCCTCTTCTGTCTTTCTTTACTTCATGCTTTCCTCGTCCTTCTGCCTACGGGTAACTTTACACTCCCTCTTTTGTCTTTCTTTCTTTCATTCTTTCCTCTTCCTTCTGCCTATGGTTGACTCTACACTGAGTGACAAGCCTAATGGTTTCCTGTACACCAGGAAACCATTTACTACGCTGGGTGGTAACCATATAACCAAATTATGGCACCTGGTGGTTTAGTGGGTAACTACAGCACTCCAATCGGATTGAGTCGGTGAAGGTTTATATCTAAGGGGTGGTTGGGGTTATTGTTCATGTAATGCCACTCAGGGATGAGTGAGGCTGGTCACTCTCATCTTAAATGTCAGGACCAAATTGCCTAGCCCCGAGCTTCTACGCTTTTCATGGGGCAACGTAGAGTTGGATGATGGATGAATTTATTATTATTATTATCATTATTATTATTATTTTTGTCTTTGTTATTATTATTATTATATCCTCTCCTCCATCCTTCCTTCCTTCTTCTGTCTTTTCTGTCTTCATTCTTTCCTCGTCCTTCTGCCTACGGGTGACTTTATACCCCCTCCTCTGTCTTTCTTCCTTCATTTTTTCCTCTTCCTTCTGCCTGTGGGTGATTCTACACTGAGTGACAAGCCAAATGGTTTCCTGTACACCAGGAAACCATTTACTACGCTGGGTGGTAACCATATAACCAGATATTGGCAACTGGTGGTTTAGTGGGTAATTATTGCACTCCAATCGGATTGAGCCGTTGAAGGTTTATATCCAAGGGATGGTTGGGGTTTATTGCTCATGTAATGCCACTCAGGGATGAGTGAGGCTGGTCACTCTCATCTTAAATGTCAGGACCAAAATGCCTAGCCCCGGGCTCCTACGCTCCTCATGGGGCAATGTAGGATTGGATGATGGATGGATGGATTATTATTATTGTTGTTGTTGTTGTAGTTGTTGTTGTTGTAGTTGTTGTTGTTGTAGTTGTTGTTGTTGTTATTATTATTATTATTATTATTATTAGTAGTAGTAGTAGTAGTAGTAGTAGTACTGTTACTGGAGAAGTAGTAGTAGTAGTAGCAGTAGTAGTAGTAGTAGTAGTAGTAGTAGTAGTAGTAGTAGTAGTAGTAATAGTAGAAGTAGCAGTAGTAATAGTAGTATGGTCATCATCGTATTTATTATTATTATTATTGCTGTTATTAATACTATTATTATTATTATTATTATTACTGTAGATGGTGTTGTTAAGTTTTTGCTGTCTACAGACGATTTTTCTTAGCTCAGAAGATATTAATAAAGACAATATCTAACCTCTACAATTCGAAAATTTTATCCGAAGCCGAAAAAAGTAAAATCGTTTGGAATCTTGTAGGGTAAAATAAGAATTAATGGAGAGAGAGCAGAATGGGGGTGGGGGGGGGAGAAGGTAGGCCAGGTGGAAGTGCAGGCAGGGAAAGCATGGAAGCAGATGGGTTAGCGTGTACAGGGAAGAGGAGAAAAGAAGGGTTGGGAGGAGGATTTACGGAAGAAAAGACTTAGGGGAAAAACAGTAGGGAAGAATGGGGAGGAAAGGTAAGTGAAGAGGTAGTGGGAGGAGAGAATGGGAGAGAGGACAGGCAGGGAGGTAGAGGTAGGAACGATTCGTTGTGAGATAGTGGTTAGCCAAAAGGAGACAGATGGATATATAGGACAGATAGATAGACTGATTGAATGGTAGACAGACAGATAGATAGATAGATTAATAGAGAAATAGACTGATAAACAGTCAAGCAGAGAGAGGGAAAGAGAGAGAGAGCCAGGTTGAACGAGGTATGAAGTCAGGTCTCCTCAAGAGAATATCGTGGCCTGTTTTCAATCCCCTTATGATTCGTACGGTATACGTGGTTAAAATGAGACAGTCTTTTGTAGAATTACTGCCTTTTTAGCTTTTAAAATAAAATCTCCAGTGTGCCTCCAGGTGATGATATTCTGCCTAGGAGAAAGGTTGCTCTTGATGAAGGGATAAAGCCCTCTCTATTAACTCATTACAGCGGATTTTTTTTTTTCCGCCACAATATTTATTCCACCTAGAAGACGGACCCCTCTCAGCGAAGGGTATTACAAAGGAAAGGTTCTTAGCATACTGTTCTTTCCTTACCCTCACATAGTCGCAAAACTCAGGAATCTGCCATGTATTACCTTTATAAAACGTCCCACACCTTTCCCACTAGGGGACACTGTATACTGAAGGGTTTTATCCTTCAGTACAATGACGCCATTATTTGACTGAAATAGGTACCGTTATAAGATTTATGGCTTTCGTTGTGTAGGAAGACCTATTATAGTGGGTAGCAGCATTGTCTGTCAGCTGCATCAACAGGAACACTTCTGTATTGCATTCTTGCTGATCACAGGATGATAACATTCTCTTTACCATCTTATATCCGGTGAAATATTTTATTGTTTATTCTTGCTGTTTCCTCCAATTAAGAGGTCAGATACAGCCTTCATTAATCCTTTCACTGTTACAGGTCGTTCTAAAATGAACAAGAAGGAGAACTCACAGTATGCAGCACCCGCTGCCACCAATAGATCTAAAAGCCACACATTTTGACCTGCTACCTTGACCTTCGACTTGTTGCACTCCAAATCAAAATCCTTCTTTCTTTTTAGATCCTTAACCCATCCACTTAGTTTAGTCTAAATCGTATTAAAATGGCTTCAGTTGACTTTGGCCTGACCTTGATCTTCGTCCTTTCTCAGTGGCCCTGACCTTTGAGCGACCGACAACAGAATGAACGTCCTTGACCCATGTCTGACACGACCTTTCTGTATAGTTTGGTATAAGTCTGATAAAAACTACCTGACTTGACCTTGCCATGTGACGTTGACCTGTTACCTATTGTTCCAAAAAAAAAAATGTCAACCTCTTGGATGATCATCAACATTGCCATTAAGTTTAGTCCAAATAAGATTAAAACTATTGTTGTTATTTTGTTTATATGCTTATACATGAATCCATCTTTGACCTTGACCTATCATCTTGACCTTCTAATGATTGTTCTTAAAAGTTGAACCCCTTCTTTTCATGCATTGCCTTCAGCCCAAGTTTAATCAAAATTAATACATAATTTTTAAGTTGGAATTGTTAGATAAGACTTTGACAGCCTTGTGACCTAGACTTTTGACTTATTGTTCACGATAACATTAGTCGGCTACTCCTTGACTGTACCTCCACTCCTCCACAAAAATCGGATAAACTGTGATAAAAATGGTTTGAATTACTTTGTTCACACACACACACACACACACACACACACACACACACACACACACACACACACACACACACACACACACACACACACAATTTTTCAGACAAACCACAACAACGGTGCGTGCTTTGCAAGTGCACTTGTAGAAAAACCGTTTAGGGATGACAAGAATAAAATGGAAGTAGTACAAAAGTTCTAGATAGATGGCTGAGCTTCATGGTCCTGATAAAGGGCTTCTCTATAAGCTTCGCTGTAAACGCTAAGCTCTATGGACGTTAAGTTGGAGTTTCATTTCCCTTACATGGGACTTAGACGACGTCTTTAAAGTCTACGGGAGTGAATCACCTCGTTTTCTGATAATAGCAAAGCAGGAAGGAAAGGGCCTCCAGACATGCTCCCGCATTTTTGTAACGTCGTCAGATTAAAGGTTTTGAATTTGACTTCTGGTGGTCATAAGGGTCAGATGTCAGTCTTGTCACTGTCCATTTGACAAGTCCTTGTTTATCTAAAGTAAAATTGTTTTGCTGTAATCAGAATAAAAAAAATATTTAAAAATATATCGTAATGAAGGGATTAATCACCCATATAGTTTGGTCTTTTGTGTTTTACTGCAACTAATGCCAGACGAATGTGTCCATTTGGTAGTGAGTCACTGGAGCCTGAAACTGCCAGTACTAGTAGGTTACCATTAACCCCTTTCATTACCAGGAAACCTTTGATACTTTATTCCAGTTAAGGTTGGGCTGAGAGCGTGTCATGAGAACCAGAATTCTAATACAATGTACCAAAAATGTGAAAGTACATACTGTAGGTAGTACTGTGTCTGTACGTGTTCAGTGCACGTGAACTCTCCCATGCAACAATCCTCCTGTTCTTCAATAATCCCATAACATCATATCAGTTCGGGAGGCATTGCATGTAGTCTTTTTAGTCTCTGGTTATTTTATAGTGTCTGTTACAATTACCAAAAATTGATATAATGTAATGAGCTCCTGACAGAAAGAAGAATGAAGAGAACTTTTGCCAGCAACTGTGCACCGATTTTACAGAAACCCAGGCGTTCATAATGTCCATAAATATGATGTTAGCCCAATAAAAGGCATATTCTCCCTTCACTTAGTTGCTATACGAGCAGCTCAGAGTTAAACAATCCCTGATACCAGTTAAATGTCTTATAATTTCAAAAGTATGAAACAGTTTAGCTTGCAGTTATTTTGGTCTCTTTTGATACTGGAACAGTCATTCAGGTGATTCAGTTAACAAGGTAACTTTAATGAGCAACACATATCACCTTCCAACACAAATGACCAATTCGCACAGTCTTGCTCAGCGTTTATTAAAAGTGACTCAGGGATATCGTTGGAAAAAGTTGTTGTTGCAGGGAGAGAGAGAGAAAGAGAGAGAGAGAGAGAGAGAGAGAGAGAGAGAGAGAGAGAGAGAGAGAGAGAGAGAGAGAGAGAGAGATTTACGAGCCATCAGTGCACTTACACACTGCAATAAATAGCATCAAAAATTAATAGAGAATTTATTATCATTATCTTTTTTTCCTAACACATCAGTTGAGCTAGGATCCAGGCAATAATAGTAGTACCAATAATAATAACACCACAGTAGCAATAATAATAATAATAATAACTAGAAAGCGCTCAGAGAGCACATACTACCGCCAGTGGCATTGCAGGACCGTATCCGGATCTGGATCCACCCCAAAATATAATCAATTCTCTCTCGGCCAATGGCCCACCCATCCACAAAATTTCGTTGAAATTCATTGAGAACTTTTGGAGATAGTGTGTGGACAAACAAACAAACATAGGTGAATACAAAACCTCCTCCAACTTCGTTGGCGGAGGTAATAATAATAATAATAATAATAATAATAAATAAATAAAATAAATATAATAATAATAATAATAGTAGTAATAATAATAATAATAATAATAATAATAATAGTATAATGATAAATAAAATATAATAGTAATAATAATAACAATAATAATAATAATAATATTAATATAATGATAATAAAATATAATAATAATAATAATAATAATAATAATAATAATAATAATGAAAATGAAAATAATAATAATAATAATGATCATAAAGTGTATGTGCAGTTCCTTCCTGTGCATTCACAGAAAACAGGGAAACTCCATACCTAAAGCTGTGATATATACGCCGATTTTGTCGAAATGCATGTGCTCACTTTCCCCCATGTCTATTCTATTTTTTGGGGGGCAAGGGTCAATCCCTTCAAGAATCCCAGGGAGAATCATGCTGTGCAAATATCTCATTACATGTGAGAGTCCATTAATCATCATGTACTAACATATCAAAGCCATATCTGCAGTCCTGTTACAAACTCTTACAGTTTTTCTTTTCTTGACGAGGGCTGACCCTCCTAAAAATCGTAGTTGGAAAACCGATTATAGTGGAAAACTTTCCCAGTAACCCAACGAACTCATCTGGGAAATATCACTCAAATTTTTTACCTATTTCTCTCATTTTTATTGATTTTATATCATAATACGGATGACAGTCCATTGTATATACTAAGATATCAAGCCATATCTGCCCTCCTTCCACTATTTCTGAGACCTTGTAAGTTGGTGCCTGGGTTGAGCCCCCTAAATTGTGGTTGGTGAACTGTATGTAGTGGATGGCCGGAGTCATCACACAAACTCACCTGGGAAGGGTTTTTCAAATCTTTCTTTTATTTCTGATATTTTAATTTTTAGGCGGGAGGCCAAGCCACCAAAGAATCATGGAGGGGGGGGGGTAGTCATGCTTCCCAAATGTCGATGTTCGTTTCTTCTTGTGAATTCACAGAAAGCATGAGAATTGCATACCCAAACCTGCATTATGTATGCCGATTTCTTTCGAATCCATGTACTCTGATTACTTATCATTCTTCTTATTTTTGGGAGGGGGCTGACCATTCCAAGAATCACTGGGGGTTCACGTTCTCCATATATCTCATTGCGGATGAGAGTCCATTGTACAAATTGAACTAAAATATAAAAGCCTGATCTGCCCTCCATTCACTATTTCTGATGATTTTTAATTAGGCAAATGGAGATGAGCCCAATAAAAGTCAGGGTTGAGCAGCTGTATACTGTATAGCAGTAAACTTTCCCCAGAACCAAACGAACTTATCTGGGATTATTCAAGAAGTTCCCCCATTTCTCATCATTTTCATTTTGGGGAGGGGCTGACCCCCAAGGAATCACTGGGGTTGGGTCACGTTCCCCAAATATCGCATTATGGATGAGAGTTCATTGTACATGTACTAAAGTACCAAAGTCATATCTACACCCTTCCCCTGTTTTGTGTCCATTACAAATTTGGCAGAGGAGATGACCCCCCTAAAAATAAGGGTGAAAACTGTTATGTAGCGGGGGACATTATCAACTAACCAGCCGAACTGACCCTAGAAGTTTCAATGAAATCCTTCCGCTCACTTTCCCATTTTTCTGATCATTTTATATTTTGGTAAGGGGACTAACCCCCCAAAAAATCACAGCGCTGTTCAAGTTCCCCAGACATTGTATCGCGGATAAGAGTCCATTGTACAACACATACTGTAATGTCAAATCATATCTACCATTTTTTCATTATTTCTGCATTATTTAATGTGGGTAGGAGGGCTGACCTCCCTAAAAATCATGGTTGACAACTGTACACAATAGACTTCTCCAGGAACCCGACGAACTCACCTGGGAGGTTTCATTCAGATCCACCATATTAATAGCCTTGTAGGAGTTAAAGCACACACACACACACACACACACACACACACACACACACACACACACACACACACACACACGCACACACACACACACACACACAGCCTGAGTATAGCGGTGCGGTACAGAGCACATTACCAGAGGTACCACCCCTCTTTGCAGGACTGATAATAATAATAATAATAATAATAATAATAATAATAATAACAATAGCAGCAACTTAATAAAAATAACAATAATAATAATAATAATAATAATAATAACAATAGCAGCAACTTAATAAAAATAACAATAATAATAATAATAATAATAATAATCATAGTAATAATATAATAATGATACTACTACTACTTTTACTACTACTACTACTATATACTACTAGAGTAATATTAACCAGAACACCATAATATTGTCCAGGGACAATATAAAGGACGTTGTGGTGTGGATGTGGATGTGATAGGAAGCGTTAGGAGGAATACACTGAGGTGGTTTGGCCATGTGGAGAGGATGGAGGGTTAGAGACTGACGAGGAGAGTGTATGTGAGTGAGGTGGAGAGGGGGAGAGGGAGGGGGAGGCCGAGGATGAGATGGAGGGATGGGGTGGAGAGGTATATGAGAGAGGGGGGTTTGAGTTGGAAGCAGGGCAGTGAAATGGCGAGGGACAAGGCGACGTGGAGGCGTTTTGTTTGTGGCCACGACGAACGGGATTGACGCGTCTGGCAATAGACAGATAGATAGATAGATAGACAATTTTGATAAAGAAAAACTTCCACAGCCATTGCCTACAATAAGCCGAGCTATTAAGGAACCTTGGGGTCAACATCATTGCTCTTGTGCATGTCACCTTAGATCATCACAGTACGGTATAAGTCCACCAAGTTTGGTAGCTCTAGCTTCACTCATTCATGAAAAATTGGGTATACTCCAGAATATCCGGAAAAGTCTCAATTTTTTAGCTCAGGGAATCTCAGAGAATATTCAGCCAATTGGAACCATATTTCTTTCCCCACCGCGTCTTCCTTAAGGCTATACTGTAGCAAAATCTTAGCTTTCTAGCTTAATTCCTGCCATGCTAATTCTTATCAACCTGATTACCTTTTCTGAGTCATTGTTTTAGGCTTTTTATTTTTAATAGTATGTTGATTTTTTGTCATCAGATCAAGTGTTTCTGAGCTTGAACTCTTCATCACCCTCATCATTTTGTAAGTCATGCCTCTTGGGTGGGTGTGAGGTGGTGATAAGTTGCCAGCACAGTGGGAGGTAGACAGGCATGAATCCGCTATTGCTGGGCTACAAACAGAAACTGAATTACTAAATATGCGGTATCTGGCAACTGCCGTGTGGCAGGACTTGGCAACAGCTCCTGGTGGTGTATAGGGAGAGCCAATGTTCCAATGGAAACCACTGACGCTTCGTTGTGCCTGAAATTAGGGCGTGGAGACCCATCACCTCACATGAAGCCACCAGTGTGGTCAGGGATAGCCTGCATATCTGAATTACTAAATATGCAGTATTTTGCAACTGCTGTATGGCAGGGTTTAGCAAGAGCTCTGATGGTGTAGAGGGAGAGTCAACATTCCAATGGAATCCACTGATGCTTCCTCATGCTTAAAATTATAGTGCAGAGACCCATTGCCTCACATGAGGTGAGCAGCGCGACCAGGGGTGGCCTGCATGTTGCCTCATATGAGGCTATGAGCATGGCAGGGGCTAAGAAGTGAGATATCATGGCTGGCTCACTTTTCTGAGTTCCTGATAATATCTGGATATCCAGTTGACGGACTGACACCATATTTAATCAAAAGTAGCAGATCACTGTCCAACTTAGATGACCAAGGTTGAAGGCACTAGGCTAAATAGCCTTTGAATTTTCGCAATTTTAAAATAGGTAAGTACAAGCGAGCGAGCAATGTGAGCAAGTTATGTTTACTCTCAGCTAAGTTTGGAAATGAGTGGCCCTGCCTGACTCAGTCCGACCAGACCATCATGTTAAGCAGAAGCTAATAACTACTCTTATGTGAAGTAGAAATGAAATTCTTTCTGCATGTGCTTCATTTATTCAATAATTTTTTTTTTATCAACTATAAACTATCCCAAAAAGGTGTAAGAACCCCTTGGAATCCCAAGTTTTCCACGTGAGTTTCGGGTCTAATTGATGAATGCCTCAATTACGAGATTAGATTTTAAAATATTTTGCATCAAAACTGTGTTTTTTGGCATCAACCCTAGCAATTTTATATTGGAGATCATGCCAATCATTTCATATCAGAAGGAAATTGTGATACCGTGGCACTTGCTTGCTTGTCACACATTCACAAAGTGCACTTTACTGTTAAAAATAATATGACAAAAACAAGAAAACTTCCCACAAAGATATGGGAAGTTTTAACCCCTAAATGGCCGCCAGCATCAAATGATGCTTTACTGGAGCATGGACAGTGGCGTTGATGCAGCGTCATCTATAAAAAAAATATGAAGAATTCTGGGAAGGGATCAAAGGTCTGGGAGATGTTCACATTGACCTACCCTACCCTCTAAACAGCCAGTACCTCTCCTGAATCGGTTATGAGTCAACGTTGGTCTTTCACTCCCCTCAAGTGTTAGTGTAAGTTAGAATAAGGAAGCAAGTAAGTCAGGAAAAGAAAGAGTGTGTTTCCCAAGCAGTGACTGCTTATCAATGTTTGCTTTTCACACTGGGAGGGAGCAGGGGCATACCTAGAGATCTAGGGGCCCGAGGGGCTAGGTTCTTTACGGGGTCCCCCACCAACATCTAGTGAGATTTGATGAATAAGATTTGCGATGAACAAGCATGCTCCACCACTTAGCTGATAAAAAAGCCCAAAGCTGACCCACTAGATTAAGAATCAGCATTCAGCTCTATGCACAAATGAGTTAAGATATAAGTAGATCGGGTTACATTATCAGTGTTTTAATTAGGGAGGGTTGTACAATTACTGTTCTGTAAGCCTAACCTCAGGATACAGGAAAACACACAAAGATGCAGGTAATACAGTATATTCTTTCTTTACAGCACAAAATTCAACAAATATTATACTGTTATGAAGGGAGATTTGCCAGTTAGGTAGTCTTGTTCCATCGAGACGATTCTTGTACTGTAAGATCCGGAACGAGTCAGAGTTGCCAGTTTGTCTGCCGTTTGTGAGCATAGTTATTTCGTAAGTTATGCATTAATTTTTGTGCTCTTTTCCTTTATAATGTATTATTTAAGTGATTGCTTGTTAAATTATGTAGTTTAAGTTCGTATGGTAAATGATGTAGAGTGTTATGTAATGTAAGACAACACTGGCATGTTTTGGGCTGTTTCCGAATTGGCAACTGTTCTTCTCGTGAAGTGTAGACGTTTCTCGAACAATGCAAGCTTATATAGGATCAGGTAGAGACTGTTCTGAGTTTAGCTGGGTGTCAAGTCAGTCTGAGTGTAGTGCAGTCAGTTCTGGTGTAGTGCAGTGTCAGTGTCAGTGAAGATTGTATATTTTTGGTACTTGTGAAAACAGTGGCAAACAGTGACGGGTTATTGAAGTTTGTATATCATTCGAACTTGAGAAAACAGTGAAGTGTCAAGCATTAAGTGTAATAACTGTGAAGTGTTGGTAAGCATTAAGTGTAATAGCAGTTAGTAAAGTGTGTATAGCTCCAGTGCTTGTGAGGACAGTGAAATTGAAAAGCGTTATGTGGAATTATTTGGAAAATAAAGACAGTGAACTTTGGGAAGCCAGTGTTTATTTTCACCTCAGCTGATCTTGTGTGCTGTATACCTTAAGGGTGACAATAGGAAGAACAACTCACTGGGCAACGTCCTTCTTGTACCGTACTACTGCTGTCAGAGCCTGTGGCAGTGTGGGGACTGGGACGTAACACTGGTGTCAGGAGTGGGATTATTTAGTGCTGCAGTGAGTCTAACCTTCGACATGGAAACGGAAGGTGTGACGACAAGGTCTCGAGCTGGACAAGAGGAGGAAATGTCCCTGGCAACAATTGTGAAGCTATTACAAGCACAAAGTGAAGGACAGAAAAAGCTCGAAGAACAATTACTGGCACAGAAGAAAGAAATCAAAGAACAATTGCAGGCACAGAACAAAGAACAGAAAGAACGATATGAACAGCTTCAAGAGGCAATACAGGAGCAACAGAGGGAATTACACCTGAGAATGCAAGGACAGCTAGATGCTTTCATAGGGGAAATGAAGGAAAAACAGGAACAATTGAAGGAGGAGGTATACGCTGAGCTATGACAGCAGAAGTATGAGGTCAGAAATAATGTGATAGAGTGTAAAACGAATGTAGATGAACAGCTGAAGACAGTTAGTGAGGAAATGAAGACGGAGTGCAAACAGCATGTGGACAACCAGCTGAAGATTAGTGAGGGGACTGTGATAGAGTGCAGACAGCATGTACATAAATAGTTGAATTATGTAGTCGATCATGAGAAGATAATTAGTGAGAATATGGAGGCTGTAGAGAAATATTGCACTACTGAGTCTCAGGTTAGTGTACAGAGAACATGAAAGGAGTGGACAGTGTATGGTGAATCTTGGTGGATCCCGGGCATCTGGAGATGGCATTGCAGGGTTGAATAATCAGAATGTTGGAGGTTCAAGTTCTGGACATAATTATGATGCCTCAGTTTATAGGCCCCAAACCAGAGAAGTGCATGGCTATAATGGGGATCCAGTTAAGAAGAAACCTCAAGAAAGTGATGGTAGAGTATCTTGGGAAGCTTGCCATGCACAGTTTGAGTTACTTGCAGATCAGAATGGTTGGGATGATAAGAAGGCTGCAGAAGACCCACCACCGAAGAAATGCAAAAGAACCTTGATGAATAGTGCACGAGAAGACAGAAGGACAGATGACATGCAGCGTAGTAGGAAAGGGAATCGTAGGAAGAAATGCTGCTTTACTGTGGTGACGGGGCTGGCGTTGGACGGAGAAGACCTGGGGAGGATGCAGATGGATGGTGCAGATTTGCAACTGGTGCTGGAGTGGCTGCAGCAGAGTGCAGTGCGACCATCATGGGGAGGAGTTTCCAGGTTGGGCCCTGCGACCAAGAGCTGCTGGAGTCAGTGGGACCTTCTTCATTGCAACGGACTACTGGAGCGTCAGTGAGAGTCGCCCAATGGCCTCAGTGAGTGTTGGACACTGGTGGTTCTGAAGTAGATGAGGTCTGAGATCTTGGATGAGTCCCATAACCAGATCACTAGTGGGCACCTGGGAGTGAAGACAATTCTAAGCCAGCTGCGACACAAGCTCTACTGGACTGGCATGCGTCAGGATATTGAAGAGTAGTGTCGGACCTGTGATGTGTGCTGTGTCAAGAAGAGGACCAAGACCTTCCAGGAGGAGTGGACTGTGTGAAGGAACAAGGACATCGTTGGAAGCGGCTTAGAGGAAGACCTGATAAGTTGAAAGATTATTTTGTGTACAGTTGGATGTTTCGTTAGGATTAGGATTTATGTTTGTATACACTGTGTAGTTTTGTCGGGACGACAAAGAACTAGGGAGGGGGTAGTGTTATGAAGGGAGACTTGCCAGTTAGGTAGTCTCATACCATAAGTTCCAGTACGAGTCAGAGTTGCCAGTTTGCCTGCCGTTTGTGAGCATAGTTATTTCGTAAGTTATGCAGTAATTTTTGTGCTCTTTTTCTCTATAATGTTTTGTTTAAGTGATTGCTTGTTAAATTATGTAGTTTAACTTCCTATGGTAAATGATGTAGAGTGTTATGTAATGTAAGACAACACTGGCATGTTTTGGGCTGTTTCTGAGTTGGCAACTGTTCTTCTCGTAAAGTGTAGACGTTTCTCGAACAATGCAAGCTTATATAGGATGGGGTAGAGACTGTTCTGAGTTTAGTCGGGTGTCAAGTCAGTTTGAGTGTGGTGCAGTCGGTTTTGGTGTGGTGCAGTGTCGGTGTCAGTGAAGATTGTATATTTTAGGTACTTCTGAAAACAGTGGCAAACAGTGACGGGTTACTGAAGTTTGTATATCATTCGAACTTGAGAAAACAGTGAAGTGTCAAGCAGTAGGTGTAATAATTGTGAAGTGCTGGTAAGCATTAAGTGTAATAGCAGTTAGTAAAGTGCGTATAGCTCCAGTGCTTGTGAGAACAATGAAGTTGAAAAGCAATAAGTGGAATTATTTGGAAAATAAAGACAATGAACTTTAGGAAGCCAGTGTTTATTTTTGCCTCAGCTGATCTTGTGTGTTGTACACCTTAAGGCTGACCATAGTGTCACGAATTGACACGAGCGTGTTTATAAGTTCGTGACATTTTTGTTAACTGTGAAAACCACGAATTCTAGTGGAATTCTCATTATGTATTACTCATTTCAACTGTCCACGCATTCACTCGATTGGGACGGTTTTTAGAACATTTTTCACTGCTTCATAAGTGATCGTCCTTGCGCGCGACATTAGCGCCTTCGCTGAATGATTTATTAAGAATGTGTTTCGTTCATTTTATATCCGTTGACCATTACCAAGCGCAGCCGGCCCTCGCCTCTCTCTCACAATTTGAAGTCAGTCAGGATTGGAACGTCATGAGAGCAGGTTCGTTTGGGCTCAGTGTGGAGCAGCGCCGCCGTTGTCCAGCGAGTTCCGGAAATCTCCAATCAGCGTGAATCGGCGTAGAGGTTTAGCAATTGCAGTGTCCGTCCTACGTGTCGACGCCCAGTTCAATTCCACTTAGCCCACTCTCTGACTAGTATTTCCTTTCGTTTTTCCTAGGCTTAAGAGTTTAGCTTTTGAGTGAGCGAGTGAGTGTATTCTCCTTGTTATTTTGAATTCATTTTGAGACTTATGTAACGTAAATTTATTTCATTGTAATTAATAAATTTACAGTTCCTTTTCTTTGAGCTTGATGTAATGTACACTCATGTTTTATTTCTCCACATTAAGCTTATTTTAGTTGCCGCTTCTAGTTGGCACTAACGCTTTGTATTTTTCATAACTGGTACTTAGGCCAGTCCTCTTGTACTAAGCTTAAATCCATTGTGCCAGCCTGGAGTTAATGCACCGGCAAGAACCTGTTTATCATTAATAGCATTAGTTATTGATTGTGAGGGGTGGAGTCACTTTCTCCAGAGGCTAACAGTACACAAACAGCACGTATGAGTAATTAGTCTCTGCTGTGTACTGTTGAGAAAGTTTATAAATTCTCGTCCTTAGAGAATCGGCAAAGTAAGCCACATAAAGTAAACTTACTGCTTGATTTTCACAAGTCAGTTCATTGTCCCTGTTCCCAAGCAACATTTTAAAGTATTCTTTAATATATGAATTCTCAAAAACCCCGTGACATTTGGCGACCTCATTCCAGGATATTAACTCCTGGCTCTTAAGTTATTCACGAGATAATACTCACTCACTCATACTTAGGTATTTATCATTAAAATCTATAGGCACTATCTTACTGGTGATTATTGATTCATTTCTATTAATTTTACGTAATAGTTTTCACAGTCATTTGTTTGTTTAATTTTTTTTACCAGTTTAACTACATAAAACTGGTCACCACTAACCTGTGCCTATATTCTTTATTCTTGATTATTGGCATTTCTCTGCAAAATAGCAGTCAGTACTTAGTCTTTAGTTCACTCAGACTGAGTTAGCATCATGGCTGCCAACGTCTATGTACAGGAAGCTAGAGATATGGGGCTTAGCGACCCTGAAAAAATCCGAGACTACATCCTCTCACGGTTTAGTTACGAGCAACAACGTGAGAAAGATGCTCGTGAAAAACGCGAAAGAGAACGTGAACACGAGCGACAATAACCCAAACTTGAGTTAGAACAAGAGTGACAACAACGCGAATACGAGCAAAAACAACGCGAACTCGAGTTAGAACAAGAGCGAGAACAACGCGGATACTAGTGAGAAAAACGTGAGAACGTCAACTCGAGTTAGAACAACGAGAGAGAGAACGTGAATACGAGCAAGAACAACGAGAACATGAACGTGCCGAGCGTGAGGCACGTGAAAAACATGAGCTTGAGATGCTGAGGCTCAAGCGAGACTCCTTGGCTTTAGACACATCTGGTGCAGCTAACCCAGGCTCCACGAGCGCTCTCCCTGCACACGTTTTGACGACCCCACACATCAAGCTTCCTCCATACAAGGAAGGCGAGTGAATTGAGTCATTCATAGCTCGTTTCGAAGACATGGTTCAGCTGTACCAGCTGGATGAGGCACCTAAGCGGCTTCAGTTTCTTAGCCTGTTTGAGGACCCTGCCCTCGATATTCTCCACAGAATTCGTGGAGATAATCTCACGTATGAGATGATGAAGGCCACACTCGTGAAAGCGTACGGTCTCACAGTTGACGACGCTAAGAGTCAGTTTATGAGGGTGCGTTTACAAGAAAAAGAGACTGCCATTCAGAGTCTTGATTGGCTTACTGCTTACTTAGATGAGTGGATGGAGAATGATGAAACTCCATCCACACGTGAGGGGATAATCGACCTTATGCTGCGCATGCAGCTAGAAAAGACGTGGCCTGCTGAACTTGTGGCTCAGCTTAAAATATGCCAGATAAGGGATGCCAGCCAAATGGTGGAGAAGGCTGATGCATTCTTCACTGCATATGGGTATCAAACTCGTAAGCAGCATACCTGGAACAGGAAAGCTGATAAATCTGGGAAACCATCTCAGACTGAACCCCAGCAACAAGGTCGTTCTCAGAATAATGGCCAAGGTCCAAGCAAATCACAGAGGAAGGACCAGGGGCAAAATACCCAGAAACCTGAGTGGAAGTGGTACGACAAGCAGAACCCAAACCAGCAGCAGTACCGGTATTTCAAGCAGCAGCAGGGCAAGGGCAAACCACGTAACCCTCAGTCAGGACAATCAACTCTAGTGTATCGGAGGCAGGATGCAAATGCAGCCTTCATTCCACAACAAGCGCACAGTTGTGCCAACCCCACCAATACAGGTATTTCTCCACAGTTCACTGGTCTCCCAGCGACAGTGAACTCTCTATCTCAGGTGGTTAATGCTCCAACTCCTCAGATGGTGGGCACGACCCCTCAGGCATCTAGTTCTCAGGGCGCCACATTTGCTGCATCGTTCGTTCTGTAGTCTCACCAGTGACTCGCTGCTACCTCCTCAGACCCTTCCACCAGTAACACTGCCTTTCTTGGTCAGCCAGGTGTTTCTGTAAATGTCCTGAAAGATAACTGGTCCTTAGGTTGCATTGTCAGGCAAAGTCTAGTTCGGCCTGAGGAGTACACAGGTCGA
Organism: Coenobita brevimanus; assembly: GCF_032717465.1. Lineage (NCBI taxonomy): Eukaryota > Metazoa > Arthropoda > Malacostraca > Decapoda > Coenobitidae > Coenobita > Coenobita brevimanus. The sequence continues at coordinate 19,636,806 of NC_137063.1, read as the reverse complement.
CAGATCCAAGCTAACCTTATTGATGGATCAGTGAGATTGTTCCCTGAGGCACGTATCCAGGTGGTATCTCCATTTTACACTGGTACGACAGTCGCAGTTTTCATGCCAGAACCTTTGTTTGACCTTATTATAGGCAATATTCCCAGTGCCAAGTATAGTTGCGCTGAAGATGATGCTACTCAGACTTCGGCTGCAGTAACACGAGCCACGGTCGAGGCTCCAAACTGTGTCACCCCAGTGACCATTGCATCGCCGCAAGATCTGATGTGTAGCCAAGTTGTTGTTCAAGAACAACATTCTGACCCAACACTTGCTGCCGTGTGGAAGAAGCAAAAGGGTAGAGTGATAAAGTATTCACGGGGACGTCAAGCCAAGTTCCTTTGTAAACAAGGATGGCTGTACCGTGAGTCACAAACACCCCAGGGCGAGGTTTGACTGCAATTTGTCGTTCCCGCAAAGTACAGCCAAGTAGTGTTAGAATGGGGTCATTGTTCAGCCTCAGGAGGTCACATGGGCAAAAGGAAAACCCAGGGCCGTATCCATGCTGACTTTTTCTGGTCAGGGATGGGATGACAAATACTGTAGATAGCTTTGTGCATTCCTGCAACGTGTGTCCACATAACACCAATCAGGGACACATCCTTCCTGTGCCGTTTGAAACCACACCCGAAATCTCTGAGGCAGTTGAAAGAGAGGGCAGTGGTGAAGTGGGTGCAGACCTGATGTCTCGCCCGCTGGCCCCACAGGACACATCATGTCCAGGGCATGTACATACATATGTACCGTAGGTTAAGGGGGAAGTTCGAGAACCCCGTAGGGACAATCCGAGGCTGTGTTTGAATTACCTTGTGGAACGTCTTGAGCTGTGGGCCTCTCGATAGGATTCCTGGAGAATGCACATTATCCACATGAGTTTTCACACCCACAGTGTGTGTTAAAATGTGGCCTGCCCGAGATTGCGTAGGGATTCTCAGCTTCCTAATGTTAATTGTAAGTGTAGAGTTAGGTTAACCTGTAAACTGCCCGTTCTCAGAGATTTGAGCAATCCAGGTACTGGCACGTTTCCTGGTTAATAATGTTAGGTTAACCATTAAACTGCCCCGTCCTGAGAGATTTGAGCAATTCAAGAACTGGCACATTTCCTGGTTGATAATGCTAGGTTAACCAGTAAACTACAAGGGTCCTGAGAGATTTGTGAATCCAAAGACTACATATCCTGGTTAATAATAAACATAAGTACTGATTGCTGGGCAGAGAGAAAGAGAAATGACATTTTTGATGCTCCACCTTGATTCCTTTTAGAGGTGCAGCTGGTAGGTACAGCATTGTCGTGCAGATCAGCTGGTCATCCCTGCCACATGCTGCCGCCTCTTCTCTTCTGCCTCATCGTCTCTTTACTATTAATTTGTATTATATCATTTTACACGTAGGCACAGTTACACCACAACTGTCACACCTACACCGTGTATTACATACATCACGCTACATAACAATTAGTTGTTAATGTAAATGTAGCGAACTTTTCGCTCAGTTTGACCTGAGTACAGGATTTTTCACCGTCGTCTCGGGAGTTTTTTCCTCAAGCTTGCTTCTATTAACGTAAATACAAGGTTTTTATGCTCATGGGCGACTGTGATTTTCTCCTGTAGCAGGGTAGTACATACACCACAGTGTGAGTCTTGTGTGACTGAGTTAGGATTTATATGTATGTATATCGAAAAAAAATTTTTGAAGAAAAAAGATTTGATTTTGATGGGGCGTAATGTCACGAATTGGTGCGAGCGTGTTTATAAGTTCGTGACATTTTTGTTCACTGTGAAAACTGTGAATTCTAGTGGAATTCTCTTTATGTATCGCTCATTTCAACCGACCACGCATACGCTCGATTGGGATGGTTTTTAGTACATTTTTCACTGTTTCATAAGTGATCTTCCTTGTGTGCGACATTAGCGCCTTCGGTGAGTGATTTATTATGAGTGTTTTGCTCATTTTATATCCGTTGACCGTTACCAAGCACGGTCGGCACTCGCCTCTCTCTCACAGTTTGAAGTCAGTCAGGATTGGAATGTCATGAGAGCAGGTTCGTTTGGGCCCAGTGTGGAGCAGTGCCGCCGTTGTCCAGTGAGTTCCGGAAATCTCCAGTCGGTGTGAATTGGTGTAGAGGTTTAGCGGTTGCAGTGTCTGTCCTACGTGCCGACGCCCAGTTCAATTCCATTTAGCCCACTCTCTGACCAGTATTTTCTTTCATTTTTCCCAGGCTTAACCCTATTCGGTGCACCCCGTATCATTTTTGATACGCCCTAACTAATTTTTGTCAATAAACTCTAGTTTGTAAGCAATGCATGGTCTCACGATTGTTTTCTTGTTAAATTACTGGAAACACAACAAAATAGTGATTCTGAGCGAAAAAACTGGGTTGAAACGAGCGTTTTCTCTAAAATTAACGATTTTTCCCCGTGGAGAGCGCTAAACAAAAAGAAAACGCTCGAAGATGAGTGAAATATCTGGGACCTTAGCCTACGCAAGCCCAACGGGCATCAACACAGCTTCCAGACGTACGATACGTTTCCTATTTTCATTCAAACTACTTTATTTTCTATGTATTATTCATTGTTCATACTTTATGACTCCTCATACCTAGTGAAATAGTTATTTCATTCACTAATTTTATTATCTATGTATTATTCATTGTTTTTTCTCTATGACTCCTCATACCCAATGAAATGGTTGTTCGTACACATACACACAGATACACACATGTGCATTGTATTGTGCACACAGATACACACACGTGCATTGTAATGTGCACACACACACACACACACACACACAAACCTCGCGGCTCTCGTGTAGGCGTGCTGGACGACGGTTAGTTAGGCATTAATTAGGGGACGGGGTGGATGTGCTGACGGACGTAGTCAGTGCTTTTATTTTCGACTATGTTGACGACCCAGTCGAAGATTACTTGGAAGAGGTAGTTGGCGATGATGATGATGATGACCTTGCCTTGGATAGAGTAGCTGAGGGCGACGATGTAGATGATGATCAGAATGTTGACAAAATGAAGAAAAGTGGGTACCACTCAGAAACAGAAAGCCACTGGTGAAAAATAGATTAATCAGTTCTTTGGACCAGTGCTTGAACAAACATAATTATGACGAATTTGTCCTGCCACACGAGCTCAGGGAATATACCTGCATTTTAGAGAAACCCCAGAGAAAATTAGATATCGGTAAGTCAATAATATGGACCAATCATACAGAAGGTAGGCCTGTTGAGAAGGTATTGCCTAGTGAAGGATGTTTTGTTAGGAGAGGCAAGGTCAGCTAATACAGAAATAATGGCATGGGAGTTGTTTATAACATCTAATATGATTGATGGTATTGTAACCCATGCTAACACAAGGCATAATTACCGAAATTTCTAATACTGACAGTGCTGAAATACCAACACACGTCAAGATGACTGATGCCATAGAATTGAAAAGCTTTTTTGGCCTGCTCTATCCAAGAGGTTTGTTGGGACAAAATAAATATTGCTATAATCGTCTTTTCATGGAAGGGTTTGGTCACCCAATATTTGAAGCCGTCATGTCAGTAAAACGATTTGGTTTCTTACATGCCGACATAACTTTTGACAACATTGATACCAGACACCAGAGATGGGTACACGATCAACATTGATACCAGACACCAGAGATGGGTACACGATCGGTTTGCAGCAATCAGGGAGCTTTTTGAACAGTTCAGTAATTGTTGTTGCTCAGTGTTAGAGCCAGGTGACTTCTTGACCACTGATGAAACGTTGTATGGGTGCAGAACACAAATAGGGTTCAGACTACAATAAGAGAGCAAACCCGTACTCTACGGCCTCCAATATAAATCTATTAATGCTGTTAGATATCCATTTACCTTTAGGACAGCTGTATATTCAGGTAAACCTGGAGAGCCAGGACCACACTACATACGCGGTACAGTCCCAACAGTGGAAGCTCTGGTAAGTCAGTTACAAGCCTCAGTCGACCTTAGAGGTAGGATTATTAGCCTGGATAGATTGTACACCAGTATAGAGTTGCTGGAGTGGCTTCAAACACAAGGTATCTCAGCCTTAGGTACTATAGATTCTACTATGAAAGGCATACCACCAGAGATAGTCACAGAAAGGGAAGATAGGTCATACCAAGTTTACTGGAAGAAACACTGGGAGGAAATGACACTGAATCCTATGTAACACCCACCAAAAGCAAAGGTAAGAAAGATGTGTTACTTCTGAGCACAGTTTCCCCTATATTAGGCATTACCAAGGATGATGATTTGAAAATATATATATATATATATATATATATATATATATATATATATATATATTATATATATATATATATATATATATATATATATAATATATATATATATATTTAAATTGTATGATTTCACTAAAGGAGGCACTGACATGGATCAGAGAATAAGTTATCATACAGTACACACTAAATCTAGAAGATGGACAGTGAATGCCCTTGGCTACATTGTCGACACTGCCTGAGTAAATTCACAGACAATTTATTCGTTATATAATAATCAGGACCCAAGAAAAATTGCTTCAATCTCCTATGGCTGGCAGATAGTGAAGGCATTGTGTAATCTGCAAATTGAAAGAAGAAAAGTTCAGGCTTTTGGTCTGACCAGGAATACAATAGCTAAGATGAATCTTATGCTCGGACAGGGAGATGTAGAGGAGGCCGTCCCAGAAGTAACACATGAGAATAGGTCAGGCAAGCAGCACAAGTGTCATTCATGCCTGGAGTCTCTTTATGGTCCAGGATTCACTCAGAATCGCCCCAAAGCAAAATCGTCCACGAAACAATGTCCAAGTACGTCACTAGCACACCTGTGATCAGAATTGAAATAAAGTATGTATGAAATGCTATAGTAACATGCCCAATCAGTGAAAGTCTTGTTTTGGAAATTAAGAATGAATATGCATGTCTGTGAATATAGATTATGACTGAGTTTACGTTATATACGGATTATATTTTTGTTTAAAAATTTCCTTATATGATAGATGTAAATAGAGATACGGAAGGTGAGGATCTTGCAGCATAAGAATCCTCCGGCTTACTTATATTAGTTGTAAGTGTAGAGTAAAAAGGATGTTCGAGTGCGTAGGATCAAATACCGCCGGAAAATACATAGGAGCATAGGCATGGATAGCCCCAAGTTAACGGTTACTACTCTTTCGACCTGTGACGGGCTGTGGGTCACTGAGGGCCCTGTTAGTTAATTGGCACCGGGATCTTTTTAACTTACCAGGGGTCGATGCAACAGGGGGTGGATCAGCTGAAATGAAGCATGGTCTCGCAGTGTAGAGAAGGAGCTGGGGCCTGATTGACTGCTGTCTCCCTTGAAAGCGCCAGGCAAGGCTCTGGACCTAACCCCTCATATCCACACTGTGCCTGTGCATTACCCAGGGAACAGCTTGTTCTCCGGTTACAAGAGATATAGGGTTTAACCAGGAAGCTACAGGCTGCTCTAAGCGATTCAGTAATCCAAAGACTGGCACGTTTCCTGGTTAACAGTCTACTCGTAAGAATTTAATGGTGATCCCGCATGTACGGAGCTTTGGCTGGCAGCTGCATTTTCTCGTGGTGACTACTAACAGAGGATCAAGGGACTGACTTCTGGAGAGACTGACTGGCTGACCGACAAAGGTCTCAGTGATAGGCTAGTGATTGACCAGTGGGAAATTATTAATAAACTGACATCAGAAGGACAGTCTACTGACTAATTTGTCGGTATTTTGGGATTGACTGCCCCACTGATTAACCATTGATTTATACTGTATACTGATGATGTTTTGGGTATAACTATTCATAATTGAATATTTGTTATTGCATTGCTCTGAATACTCCTTGGGGCGTAGCATGAGCAGATAGAGCTACCGTGCCCTTCGAATAATTGGTTATAACTAAATATTTCTCTGTGCCCTTCAATTTTAATTTGCAGTACTCAGATTTAGAAATACCTATATAATATATTGGTGACAACAGATTCAGCCTTCTCAAGGACCTCCTTCAGCTGTAAGGAGTGAGAAGCAGGTAGACCTTTATCATACAACAGAGAGGCAGGCAGAATAGGAGGTACTGTAGGTAAGGCACAAGGCTGTTGATGTGGAATTTTGCATTTATTATGCAATATGTATGCCTTTTCAAGCATTTATCTCCCGTACATCTACCGCCTTCTGCCTTATCTACCTCCTGTACTCCCCGGCCCTTTCTCACTCGCCATCCATTTGTATGATAAAGGTCTACCTGTTTCTCACTCCTTAGTTATACGTGAAGTGGGTCCATGAGAAGGTCGAGTCTGTTTTGTTCTCACGAATAGATTATATTTCACACACCAACACAATCCTCACAAACCACCACAGACCTCACACACCACTACAGTCCTCACACACCACTACAGTCCTCACACACCACTACAGTCCTCACACACCACCACAGTCCTCACTCACCAACCCAGTCCTCACACCAACGCAATCGTCACACACCAACACAGTCCTCACACACCACCAGTCCTCACACCACCACTGTCCTCACTCATCAACACAATCCTCACACACCACCACAGTCCTCACACACCAACACAGTCCTCACACACCAACTCAGTCCTCACCCCACACGTGTAAAATTAATAAGAATAATCTTTTACTTCTATAAATTCATTATTATATAGTTGTAATGACATTTGAAAAATAAATAACTACTTTCTAAAGGGAGGAGGTTGGGGAAAGTGGTTGGTGGGATACATGGCGAGTTGGGTCCTCGTCCCGTATCCAGGTTACACACTTTTTGAGTGTGGCTGAAACTCGCGTAGCTAAATATTATATTCAGTCATTAGAAAGAAATATATGGTAGTATTCTCATCATCATCATTATGAACTTTCCATTTTTAGTCCACAGCAGGACTGGACTCTTCACTTAGGGAGGTTTTAGTCAGGAAGCCCTAACCCACGGCCCTGCACAGTTGTTGACTTTATACACGGGTTTTATTCGCTCCTGTGTAGAGCACAGCTGTGATGTGTGGGGAGGCTTCCCACACAGTTCTTCTCAACAGGATGGAGTCGGAGACTTTTCGTCTCATTAACTTTCCTCTTACTGGCTCCCTTCAACCTCTGTCTCTTCGCGGCACTGTTGCATCAGTCTCTTTTCTATCGCCACTTCAATGGTCACTGCTCCTCTGAACTGTCTGCTTGCATCTCTCCACCACCACAGCAGGCACGCAGCACCCGTCTTAGCAACAAACTCAGCCCTTTTCTGTCCAACTCTTTAATGCAAGAGTTAACCGTTGCTCCAGTCATTCATGTATGCAACAGGTCAACTCTGGAATTGTCTCCATCTCTGTTTTTTTTTTACTGCCTACGGTCTCCAGTCTTTCATACACAGTGTGTCCAGGCATCTCGAAATGAACTGATCTTGAATTTGGCTCTGCTGTCGTTTTTTTCTTGGAGGGAGCAATTTGCAGGTCCTGCCCTTTGGTTCCTTCTTTCTTGCATAAAAAAAAATACTCGCATGTATAACCAGGTATTATTTACATGCTTACATTATTAGATTTCCTTGACTAATAGCTACCTCTCCATCAACTAGTCTACCTAGTAGTAAATCCACTGAAAGTGGGTTTAGGAGTTATGAAGGTGAGGAAGAAAGAGAGAGTATTAGCGGTGGCGAGTGAGTGAGAGAGATGGTGGTGAGAAAAAAGCGGTGGTAGTGAGACGGAGAGTATGGTAGAAGGGAATATAGTGGTGAGTGTGAGGGTGATGGAGGGAGGGAAGGTGGTGGTGAGGAAGATGGGAGGTGGTGAGTGTGAGGGAGGAAGGGTGGTGATGATGATGAGGAAGATGTGTAAGCTATCAACTTCCATGTTATGGACAGTGTGTGTGTGAGACACAACAGTAAACGGTTTATTGATACTGCAGCCCTCAGACTGAAAATATAGCCTACGGCTTTGATATATGGCAAACATGATAAGCGTTGGTGAATGGTAAAATATTTTATCATTTGATATTTACATTAATTTTAAATTTGATAATAGTTAAACGTGTGTGTGTGTGTGTGTGTGTGTGTGTGTGTGTGTTTCAGTGCGCGCGGGTGCGGTACGATATGTTTGGCGGCGCTTGCCTTGCAACGGCGCCGACGTGTCCGAATGCGTTCCTTTCACTTCGTCAAACCAATAATATTACTCAAGATTCTTTTCTCGATACTAGGGTCGTAAGTGTGGGAAATCGCCAAGGGTTGCACCGAATAGGGTTAAGAGTTTAGCTTTGAGTGAGTAAGTGAGTGTATTCTCATTGTTATTTTGAATTCATTTTGAGACATATGTAACGTAAATTTATTTCATTGTAATTAATAAATTTACAGTTACTTTTCTTTGAGCTTGATGTAATGTAAACTCGTGTTTTATTTCTCCACATTAAGCTTATTTTAGTTGCCACTTCTAGTTGGGACTAACTCTTTGTATTATTCATAACTGGTACTTAGGCCAGTCCTCTTGTACTAAGCTTAAATCCGTTGTGCCAGCCTGGAGTTAATGCACCGGCAAGAACCTGTTTATCATTAATAGCATTAGTTATTTATTGTCAGGGGTGGAGTCACTTTCTCCAGAGGCTAACAGTACACAAACAGCATGTGTGAGTAATTAGTCTGTGCTGTGTACTGTTGAGAAAGTTTATAAATTCTCGTCCTTAGAGAATCGGCGAAGTAAGCCGCCATACAGTAAACTTACTGCTTGATTTTCACAAGTCAATTCATTGTCCCTGTTCCCAAGCAACATTTTAAAGTATTCTTTAATATACAAATTCACAAAAACCCCGTGACACATAGGAAGAACAACTCACTTGGCAACGTCCTTCCTGTACTGTACTACTGTTGTTGGAACCTGTGGCAGTGAAGGGACGAGGACGTAACAACAGTAAATTGACAGGATATTATTATTATTATTATTATTATTATTATTGTTATCATTATTATTATTATTATTATTATTATTATTATTAATATTTACTGTCGGATAATGAATAAAACCAATTTATGACAGACCTTGGTCTACAGTCATAATTTTAAAAAAACTGATAAACACAAATTTATATTTATTAAAAGAGGATTTGTTCTCATTAATATAGAGCCCTTCACATTATATAATTACCGGTATATTGTTGAAAGCAAAACAACTATATAGGGTATAAAAGTAGCAATTATTGGCATTTCCCTAAGTGTTGAGAGTATGAAGTAGTGTACGTGGGCTAGTGAAGGTGTAGCCTTGTTAAATAATCTGATGAAAATATTAGGTGAATTTTCTAATAATAGGTGAGTTTTCTAGTGAACTCTAGTGTGCCGATATAAAGGCCACATCTAAGTCTCTGATGGCATCATTCAGTGGCTAACATTAATTGATTTTAATTGAGCTTACAAATGATCTCTCGTAATGAAAGGGTTAAGAAATGGGAAATTGGGCCTGGGAAACTCACTCTGCAGCAAAACCTTAAAAATAAGGACCAGCTATAATACGTTCATTATATCTTTTTCTCTCACTATATTTTCTGGGTTTTGTTGTATATAATTTACATGAGTGAAAAGTATTATAGCTCAAAGAAAATGGAAGGGTACTAGATTGTGATATATAATGATAAATACTATTTCGAGGAGAGTGAGTATGAATAGGACTCTACTGGCTAATGTCTGAGATTCTGAGCGTGAGACTCAAGATGGCGGACGCTTGCCTCACCTCGGCCTATAGATCACAACACAGAGCTTCCCCTCTATAGAATATATTATCTCTATGGGGCACCCATACTCCAAACGTTATTATACTTAATTTTAAATTTTTATAGATTATTAAATTATATTCGAAAATCAAAATATAGGGTGCCCCCCAAAAGCGAGGGCCTGCCATAGATATACTGTAAAAGAACTGTGGGCAGGCTTTATAGTGTAACAGTTTAACATTCGTAATCCTTGCCATAACTGTTTTTTAATTACCAAAGTACTTTTTTTTTTTTTTTACAGTGTTATTAATGACACTGGTAATTATTTTTGATGCTGATGTTACGATGTAGCAACCCACCTACCTGTAACCTCACCCTACTCAGCCTAACCTGATCTAAGGTAAACCTAACTTATCAGCACCAAAAACTATTACCATATTCATTAAAGCATTAATAAAAAATAAAAAAATCAGGAAAATGTATTTGGTCATTAAAAGCCAGTTATGGCAACTTCTAAATATTGTCCCGTAATCCTCTCAACTCTTTATTATTACAAAAACGAAAATAAATTTATATTTATATACACTATTACAAAAGAAAGTATTTCCAATAATTTATACTCACAGTTAGTCATAGACAGTTTTGATGTTTCTTATAAAAGCCAATTTTCAAGGGCCGGCGGCGTTGCACCCACCTGTTTCAATGTCAGCTGACGACTCTGAGACCGTGAGACGTGTCTCGAATGTATCCGAAGGTTTAGGCCTACCGCTTGGCTACAAGTTGCCAGATATCTCATTCTCAAAACTTATCTAATATCTCAGCCGGGTTTGTCAGGATGATAAATATATATATATTTTTAAATATTAACAAAAAAAAAAAAAAAGCTTATAAAATTTTAAGGCTTTTTGGGGCCCCCCCTCAACTTGGGGCCAGGGAGTATTTTCAAACAGCCCCTCCCTCCTTTCCTCCCCCCTCAGTTACGCCACTGGGAGGGAGGGGATAGAGATAGGCATCCCTCGCGCTTGCTCTTCCCACTCTACAACCCACAACGCTACAGTAGATGCATATATATATGGTAAGTTGTTTTTTTTCCTTCACTCACTTTATTTGTGTCATTATTTCTTTTATTGTATTGTTTTCCTTTTGTTTTTTGTATCTACAGGAAGAATATTCATATTCCTTGTTTACTGTACGTATAACTGCAACTTACAACCTAACCATTCCTAACCCTTCCTTCCCCAGCCCACCGTGAGGGTTGTCCCTAACACACACAGCTGCACCCATTATCTTTCTCCTCTCTTTCCTTCTCCTTTTTCCACGCACACAATTCCACCCAGAGTAAACAAAAATCGATATGGAAATATACATTACAAATATTAAAGAGGGAAAACATTAATAATTATATTTTTATTTATAAGTGCATATATTATTTTCTGAATTAGTTCATATTACATAGTTATTGTTGTGCACAAGCATTTCAGCAGCATATGACATGTTCTCGTTGTGAATATATGGGTGTAAAAACTTCTCTTCCCTTCACACAAATTCCCTCATGTGAGGAGCTGATCTCGGGTCGTATCAAATCTTGGCTGTGAAGGTTCAGCCAATACACTCACAGCAGCACCCATTACCTTGAAACACACTAATAATTGCATCCTTGTCCTTTCTTCCCATACCTATTATACATCCAGAGTAATAAATAAATAAATAAATAAATAAATAAATAAAAGTATTTTTTTATGCGAGGAAGAAGGAGCCAAAGGCCGAGCCCGCATTAACGTTCCTTCCAAGAAAGAAACAAAAACAACAAAAAAGAGAGCTAAATTCAAGATCCATTCATTTCGAGATGCCAGGACACACTGCGTTTGAAAGACGGGAGATCATAGGAAGTAGGAAATACAGAGGGAGACAGTTCCAGAGCTGACCTGTTGCATAAATGAAGGACTAAGAGTAAAGGTTAACTCTTGCATTAGAAAGGTGGACAGTAAAGGGATGAGGTTTGTTGCTAGACAGGTGCTACGTGCCCGTCGTAGAGGTGGAGGGATGCAAGAAGACAGGTCAGAGGAGCAGTGACCATTGAAGTAGTGACAGAAAAGAGATAGGGCGGAGTAGACTGTAGCACCAGTCATGCAGGGCAGTACTCCAAAGGTGGATGGAAGGCTGATGACAGGGAGAGCTGGAGCTACTGTTTCATCAGCCCTCGGGACAAGGTCCCAATCATTCCCATTAACTGAATTTTTTCACTGTCTCAGTAACACAGAGAGCACGCCAGCATGCTCTCCAATACAAGTCTCTCTAACTATCAACACCAAACTACATGCACAGTACACACTACACTTCCTTTTCCAAAATTTAAAAAGAAAATCATGGGAGCTCAACACTTGGCCTCGGAGTCCCCGGGCGGGGGGACCATAAATGCCCCCACCTTCCGCCCCTCTCCTGGTGACGACTTGGCTGCCTGGAATCACTGTCTGACTCACTTCTTCATTTCTGCAATATTTGTGGCCTTTCCTTAGAGGAAAGGCCACAAATATTTCGCTCTGTTGAGCACCATCTCTCCTTCTCTAAACCTCACCTTCTTTTCTAACCGAGACTCAGCTGTCTGAGGGAACTGACAGCAGACCCTTTCCTCAATCCTCCGACTTTATACTCATTTCAAAGCCAAAGGTGGCTATTGGGTATATATATGTACGCAACGACTTATCTTGCTCTCGTGTTCCTGAACTCGATTCTTCTGAATTCTCTACACTCTGGCTTCAGCTTTCCTGTCATTCTCTGACTAAATATATCTGTGCTGTTTACTTATCTCCTAATTCAACTGACTATCAAAAATTCTTTGACTATCTTACTTATACGATGGAACACATTTTATCCATTTCTCCTTTCTCTGAAATCTCCATTCTAGGAGATATCAATGTTCACCACCACTTTTGGCTCTCCTCTCCTTTCACTGATCCACCTGGTGAACAAGCCTACACCTTTTCTATCCTTAATGACCACCTTTTCTATCCTTAATGACCTAGAGCAGCTTGTACAGCACTCAATCCATATCCCTGACCACCTTGGAGAGAGCTCCAACATACTTGACCTCTTCCTTGCAACCAATACATCTGCTTACACTATTAATCTTTTCTCTCCATTAGGCTCCTCCGATCACAACTTTATAACCTTAACCTGTCTTATCGCTCCGGTACGGCCTGTGGAACCTCCAAGGAAACGTCGTATGTGGCACTTTGGAGCTGCTGATTGGGAGGCCCTCAGGCAGTACTTCTTTGATTTTCCCTGGAATGATTATTGCTTCCATGGCAGGGAACCATCTGAATGTGTCTTGCACATTACAGAGGTTATTCTCTCGGGCATGGAAGCATACATTCCTTTCTCATATCCTTTGACTAATGCAAGAAAGCCTTGGTTTAATCACGCTTGTTCTAATGCTGTCCACAACAAGGAGAGGGTCTATAATAGGTACCGGAGTTAACCCACCCCTGAATCACATCCATTATATGTTTCTGCCAGGAATTGTGCTAAGTTTGTTCTTCGCTCTGCTAAAAATAATTTCATCCGTACTAATTGCTCTCAACTCTCCAACTCGACTTCTTCCCACTCCTTCTGGTACCTTGCCAAAAACCTTTCTAACAACTTTACCTCATCATCCTTCCCTCCTCTTTTCTACTCTGATGGCTCTGTAGCTATTTCTTCTACTGATAAAGCAAATCTCTTCACTCAGACTTTCTCCTTCAATTCCACCTTAGACAATTCCGGTGCTGTTCCTCCTTCACTTCCCCTCTCTGACTTCCTCATGGCTGACATTAAAATTTCTTCAGCTGATGTATTTTCTGCCATCACTGGGCTTGATACTAACAAGGCATATGGGCCTGATGGAGTCCTTCCTGTTGTTCTCACGATCTGTGCTTCTGTGCTTACACCCTGCCTAGGCAAATTCTTTTGCCTTTGTCTGTCAACTTATACCTTTCCTTCTTGCTGGAAGTTTGCTCTCATTTAGCCAGTCCCAAAGAAGGATTACCATTCCCAACCCTCTAACTATCGTCCAATTGCTGTGACATCCTGTATCTCAAAAGTTTTCGTATAAATTCTTAACAGAAAAATTTTAAAGTATCTTTCCTATCACAACCTTCTTTCTGATCATCAGTATGGGTTCCGTCAGGGACGCTCCACTGGCGATCTTCTCACCTACCTTTAAGACTCCTGGTCATCTTCCTTTCACGACTTTGGCGAAAGCTTTGCCATTGCACTTGACATCTCAAAGGCTTTTGATCGAGTCTGGCATAAATCTTTTATTTCCAAACTGCCCTCTTACGGTTTCTATCTTTCTGTCTATGCCTTCTTCTCTAGCTTCCATTCTGGTCGTTCTATAGCCGCTCCTGTAGACGGCCATCGTTCTTCTCCTAGATCTATCAACAGTGGTGTTCCTCAGGGCTCTGTCCTATCACCAATTCTCTTCCTTTTATTCATCAATGTCCTTCTAAGCTGTACATCTAACCCTATCCACTCATATGCTGATGACTCCACCCTTCATCTTTCCATTCGGTTCCCGCAACGTCCATCTCAGCAGTTACTTCAACAAACAAAGGATGAGGCTATGGCACATCTAATGTCTGACTTGCCTCGTATCTGTGACTGGGGTAAAAATAATCTGGTTGTTTTTAATGCATCAAAAACTCAGTTTTTACACCTATCAACCATACAAAATCTTCCACAGGTATACCCACTAATGTTTAATAATATTCACCTTAATCCTGCATCATCCTTGAACATGCTTGGGGTTTCATTTACTCGGGACTTATCTTGGAAAGATCATATTACATCTCCTGTAAAATCTGTTTCCAAGAGATTAGGTGTGCTAAGCCGACTCCATTCCTTCTTTACCTCTGCACAATTGTTGACTCTATACTGGGGTTTCATCTGCCCCTGTGTGGAGTACAACTCTCATGTGTGGGGAGGCTCTCCACATTCAGCTTTTCTCCATAGGGTGGAGTCAAAGGCTTTTCATCTTATTAACTCTCCTCCTCTTACTGACTCCCTTCAACCTCTGTCTCTTCGTCAGACTGTTGCATCTTCACCTCTTTTCTATCTCTACTTCAATGGTCAATGCTCTTCTGAACTGTCTGCATGCATTCCTCCACCTCTATGACGGGCGCGTAGCACCCGTCTAGCAGCTAACTCTCATCCCTTTTCTGTCCAATTCTCTTATTCAAGAGTTAACCGTTACTCCCAGTCCTTCATTTATGCAACAGGTCAACTCTGGGACTGTTTCTTGCTTCCTATGATCTCCAGTCTTTGAAACGCAGTGTGTCCAAGCATGTCGAAATGATCGGATCTTGAATTTGGCTCTCTCTTGTATATTGTTTTTCTCTTGGAAGGAACAATAATTGCGGGCTCGCGGCCTTTGTTTACTTCTTCTTCACACATAGAAAAAAGAGGGAACAGTGCGGTGAAGAGACAAAGGTTGAAGGGAGCCAGTAAGAGGAGGAGAGTTGATGAGATGAATAGCCTTTGACTCCACCCAATAGAGATGAGCTGTATGTTTTTTTTTTTTATGCGAGGAAGAAGGAACCAAAGGCCATGAGCCTGCAGTAACAGTACCCTCCAAGAGAAAAACAAAATACAATAAAGAACCAAATTCAAGATCCGATCATTTTGAGATGCCTGGACACACTGCGTTTGAAAGACTGGAGATCATAGGCAGCAGGAAATACAGACAGAGGGAGACAGTTCCAGAGCTGACCTGTTGCATGTATGAAAGACTGGGA
Organism: Coenobita brevimanus; assembly: GCF_032717465.1. Taxonomy (NCBI): domain Eukaryota; kingdom Metazoa; phylum Arthropoda; class Malacostraca; order Decapoda; family Coenobitidae; genus Coenobita; species Coenobita brevimanus. The sequence continues at coordinate 19,621,279 of NC_137063.1, read as the reverse complement.
GTAACGGTTAACTCTTGCATTAGAGCTGGACAGAAAAGGGATGAGAGTTTGCTGCCAGACGGGTGCTACGCGCCCGTTGTAGAGGTGGAGGAATGCAAGCAGACAGTTCAGAGGAGCAGTGACCATTAAAGTAGCGAGAGAAAAGAGATAAAGATGCAACAGTGCGACGATAAGTCCCGAGTAAATGAAACCCCAAGCATGTTCAAGGATGATGCAGGATTAAGCTGAATATTATTAAATATTAGTGGGTATACCTGTGGAAGATTTTGTATGGTTGATAGGTGTAAGAACTGGGTCTTAGATGCATTAAAGACAACCATATTATTTTTACCCCAGTCAGAAATACGAGTCAAGTCAGACATTAGGTGTGCCATAGCTTCATCCCTTGTTTGTTGAAGTAACTGTTGAGATGGGCGTTGCGGGAATCGAATGGAAAGGTGAAGGGTGGAGTCATCAGCGTATGAGTGGATAGGGTTAGATGTACAGCTTAGAAGATCATTGATGAATAAAAGGAAGAGAGTTGGTGATAGGACAGAGCCCTGAGGAACACCACTGTTGATAGATCTAGGAGAAGAACGATGGCCGTCTACAACAGCGGCTACAGAATGACCAGAAAGGAAGCTAGCGATGAAGGCACAGATAGACGGATAGAAACCGTAGGAGGGCAGTTTGGAAATTAAAGATTTATGCCAGACTCGATCGAAAGCCTTTGAGATGTCAAGTGCAATGGCAAAGCTTTCGCCAAAGTCCCGAAAGGAGGATGACCAGGAGTCTGAAAGGTAGGTGAGAAGTTCGCCAGTGGAGCGTCCCTGACGGAACCCATACTGACGATCGGAAAGAAGGTTGTGATAGGAAAGATGCCTTAAAATTTTTCTATTAAGAATTGACTTGAAAACTTTTGAAATTCAGGACGTTAAAGCAATTGGACGATAGTTGGAGGGTTGGGAGTGGTCACCCTTCTTTGGGACTGGCTGAATGAGAGCAAACTTCCAGCAAGAAGGAAAGGTACAAGTTGACAGACAAAGGCGAAAGAGTTTGCCTAGGCAGGGTGTAAGCACAGAAGCACAGTTCTTGAGAACAACATGAGGGACCCCATCAAGCCCATATGCCTTGATAGTACTGAGGCCAGTGATGGCAGAAAATACATCAGCTGAAGAAATTTTAATGTCAGCCATGAGGAAGTCAGAGGGGGGAAGTGATGGAGGAACAGGGGCGACTAAAACCCGTGTAAAAAGTCAACAACTGTGCTGGAGTAAAGAAGGCACGGAATCGGCTTAGCACACTTAATCTCTTGGAAGCAGATTTTACAAGAGATGGAATATGATCTTTCCCAGATAAGTCTCGAGTGAATGAAACCCCAAGCATGTTCAAGGATGATGCAAGACTGAGCTGAATATTATTAATTAGTTGGTATTCCTGTGGAAGATTTTGACGGGTTGATAGGTGTAGAAAACTGAGTCTTTGATGCATTAAAAACAGTCAGATGATTTTACCCCAGTCAGAGATACGAGGCAAGTCAGACATTAGGTGTGCCATAACATTATAAACATCAAAGAGGGGAAAACAGTCATTATTATGATATTTGTACCAGTATATATGAGTACACATAGTGTTCTTTTTACATATTTATTGTTTTGTACAAGCATCTCAGCAATATCTGAGGTGTTCTCCCGGTGAACAAACGGATGTAAAACCTCTCTTCCTTTCACGCTAATCCCCTTGTGTGAGGTGCTAATTGCAGATCTCACTGAATTTTAGCCACTGCGGTTCAGCCTATATGCACAAAGGAGCACCCTTTGGTTAGTCTAAAAATAGCATCTCTCGCCTCTGTTTTGAGACACAGTACACCACCCAGACTATAAAACTAACTTGATACTTGCATGAACACCCAAAAACAATAATGTGAAAAAAATCATAATTATTTTTTCTGCAAAACCTCCCATATTATGTACTGGTTTTCTTCATAATACATATATCTAGAAATTTCAGACCATTTCAGCGACACCGAAAATTTTAGTGGGTGAAAATATGGATAAGTCTTGGCGTGATGTTTTGTTGTTCCTCTGCTTAGTTTTCACCAGCTTGTACCCTGTCACTTTGCGAAATTTTTCACAGGATGGGTTTAGGAAGTTAAGAAATTCATCATCAGGTGCGCCAGACGATTCTCTTCAAGTTGGTAAAAAAAAATCGGTTTTCGAGATCTGAAAAAATGGCGCTTCCGCCGGCCAATGGGCCCCAAGAATTTCCGGAGAAACAGCTACGGGGAGATTAATAGTATGAGTAAGACAGAGAATAGATAAGAATCTGAAGTAGGGTCTAAAAACAAGAACAATCTGCCCAATGGAAATAGCCGCTCTGTAATTCTCAGATAATTGAAATTCCATGGATCATGACATCATCTCACAAACTTAATTATCTGTGCATTGATTATTTTTTCATCCATCCATCCATCATCCAATCCTACGTTGCCCCATGAGAAGCGTAGGAGCCCGGGGCTAGGCAGTTGATCCTGACATTTAAGATGAGAGTGAATCATTCCCATTTATATATGCGCTTCACACACACATGACCGATGAGAGCCTAAGAGCCAGTTCGTCCACTACTCACAACTATTTCCCTGATTCTCTGTGTCACCACCAACAACAAAACTATTAACAAAGGCAGCTCATCAATATACGTAATGCAATAATTAACACTCAGGCTCGTGACTCACTCTTCGCTGAGTAGAATCATTTGCCGTTAGTTGGAACAGAACACTAAACTTATCCCAGCCCTGAGGGGGTTACCGGTAACAGTAGTATTACTCTCAGGTTGAATGACTCACTCTTAGCTGAGTAAAGCTGTCTGGCTTTAGCTGGAATGCCATAGCTACTAGAGTTATCTCGAGCATGAGAAGGTTGTACATATAAATGCGACAAGCAGTAGCCTCATAGTGGATAATGAATGTGAAGAACAACAGTGAAAACAAGTGCAACACCAAAAATATCAATAAAAGTAACAACTGCAAATATTGTAGCTTTTCAGTTTAAATGCACGTAGCAGGTCGGAAAAAAAGTGTACAGTGTATGGTCTGTTTCAGTACCTACATTATTTGCATTATGTTACTTATTTAACACACTCTGGTATCAAGATGAATTTTTACGACTCTAAATCACAAGACTTCCTCAAAATGAAAGCATCGCCCAGATTCAGTTTAATCCAACGTGTCATTACACTGGGTTGCAGATTGTTGTTGACTGTAGAACTGTGGTGTTAAAATTACAGTCATCATCACTGCGTTGACATACTTTTCCATTTTACTCGGTTGAGCACTACACAGTTATATTCATCTTAGGCGAGTCACATAGTACTGAATGGATTTATTTCCTCTTGATCGAGAAGTTTCCCTCATCTTGAACACACTTATTTAGAGATGACAAGAACAAATTTAAAGATACGTCACCAAATTCAGGTGACTGTGTCAATGCTGTGGACTCAGTTCGGTAATTTAATCAGGCTAAAATAGATGTTAATGTAGGTAAGACGTGTCCGGGAAAAAGTACACGATTTATGTGTCTCTTTCATAACCTCTTTTCATCCCTTCCACCCCAATCCCCCCTGCCCCCACCACCACCACCACCTTTCCTACAACTAACCCCACGACTTTTCTGTTTCCCTGCTCCCTTCTCACACTTTCCACATCTCTTCGTCTCATTCCCACCCGAACCTCATTATGCTGTCAGTTCACTTGCATGTTCTGTCTTTCTTCTTACTTGAAGAGATTCCATGTCGGGACGAAACTGTTTTACCTTTTTAACAAACACATTTTTCATATGTGCATACTATTTTTCAAGTTAACGACATAGTTCACTTATAGCAATTTATTGTTTTCTTGCATATTAGTTATCTTTTCAACATAAAAATAGATTGCTCTGAAAATATGCCATGTACTGAAAGTCACATTTTACTTACGAATATCGAACTTTGCACTGTATTTCTAGTAATGTCAAACGGATTTACAATGCTCACAACATATCTAGGATACCATTAAAAAAAAAAAAAAAAAGTCACAACAAAGAGTTTGGCCAAAATTAAAGACCTTTGCATTTTACTCCACCTTAGGATAAATAAATTTATTTCGATTATGGAATATCGTTGCAGCCAAAGGGTTAACGGGTCAAGTCGTGCATAGCTGACGTCAACAGGTCACCTGTACCACGTCCAGTCATACTCGTCGTGCAAGTTTCAGAGAGAGTCTGTCACGGCACTGGGTTCTCATGCAACATTTATGGGATGATCTGGACCCAGTGCAGCCGGTCATTGGGCGCACACACACACACACACACACACACACACACACACACACACACACACACACACACACACACACACACACACAGCAGAGAGAGACAGAGAGAGAGAGAGTCCATCATTACCTTCCTTTATATCGTCCATGGCGTCAGAGCGATTACGGGAAAACTGTTTCGGCAGAAACTCGTACCTTCCCACAAGTTTGAAGAGCCTGGAGTGCTGACCATCATCAAGTTAAGACATATTTGGGGACTTCATACACGTTTTTCTCTCTGTTTCTTTCTGAATGTTGCAGAGTATACTGGTTACTTTGTAGGACATTTTTGAAATTGTTCCCCGGATCAAACCATTTCCATTGTTACGTCCACATTTGCCCTCATTAGCTTTGTAGTTTTACTAAACTTGTCCTTTCACATGTACATTTGGCCTTTCACCTCTCGATTGGCCATTTTTAACACATGTCCTTTCGACCACGTACTTGCTCTTTCACCATCACACATTAAAAAGTATACAAAAATAGAAAGAAAATGAATAACATGTCACTTGACTCAAGGAAGAAAGAATGTACTTTTCGATGCCTGACAATCCAGTGGCAGAGGTGTAGGGTAGGGGATGGCCGTGTGTTAACTATGGTTCAAATCCAAGAAGTGGGCTGAGATTTTTTTTTTTTTTTTTTTTTTTACAATAAAAGAAAAAAACGCTGCCGTTATTCCCAGTCCAATGTTCCATTAAAAGTAAAATACTAGCTGCTTATTAATAATGGTATTTTCACCTTTGATATCTTGTGCAACTCAGCAAGTCTCTTTTAACCTAAAAATCATCTAAGGTAGCAAAAACAAACGGCATGAGACGATCATCGATTAAAGGGGCTGGAAATGTAGGACGGAGTTCTACCATTCATACTGTATAATTAATAAACTCTTCAAAGTTATAGTTGTATATAACCTTTTCTGTATGCACCTCATAGTTACCTTAGCCGATGATCCGGCTTTGTGCTGGATTTTGGCACTAGATTCCTATTGTTCTTCTTCTTCATATAGTTACCATGTACTTCATAATCAGGCGAAAGTGGGTAATGAAATGTTAAAATATGAAAAACAAAACGATCGGTAATAACAAATAACTATTATGGAGACTTGTTTATCCTGTTGACTGGTTCGCATCCTTAGTTAATACCACCCCTGAACTACATCAGTCTCTCCTTGGGCCCTTCAGCGTACCGGGTCCTTGGGCGCCTAAAAGGGTAAAGTGGGGTTGGCTGCTATATTTACTTTATCTCGTATGATGAAAGGCACCCCCTTCACAGGAAATTATATAAACATCTAGACATAATTTGTCAATATTTACTCCTGATCTACACCTTTGATTTCCTAAAAGCCTTACTTCGAGTCTATATACTCCATGTATGGATAGTAACCGCGTCACCTTACTGGAAATTATGAAAGCATATTAAATGTTTGAACGATACTCATTTTAATTATGCTGATACTTGATTACTGTAGGTAGGAATTAAGATGATGATAATGATGATGACGATGAGTGTATTTCTTCTTGTCAGAGTCCGTGTTTTTTTTTTTTTTTTTTTTTCCCAGTTGTTTCATTTCAAATATTTTGACACCCAGATTATATGACTAACTTTTGTTCCCAGTTATCGAACACCATTATCACTTGGCGATTTTCGTTCTTTGTAGTTTTAGCTTACCGTACTTCCTACAGGTTATTTGCAAAGTAAGACATTTCTACGGCACTACAACTTTTTTTTTATACCATTTCTTCGCGACGAGCATCGTATTCTGGTGCTATCACTTAGCATTCGTGTTTAAGATAAAGCAAAAACTGGCCAACATTAAAATGTTCAGAGTATGATAAAAAAAAAATAATAATAAATCTGGTAATGGTGTGTGCTAGAGGACAGTTGCCGAAGCGAGCATAAAGTACTTAGCCGGTATTATACTTACTGAGGGAGAAAGAGCTCCTTAACTATGTCCATGAGGAGGAATTCTCTGAATACTTACCGGTGTGACCGTATTATTAAGACATTCATGCTTAGTGAGAGCGATAAAGGTGGCAGTATTAACATTTCCAAGGTTCTATGACTTATTCAGCTCAATAAAATAGTTGGGGTTACCCGGAATAGGATACTAGAGACGGTTAAAATTCAGAGCACGAATGAGAACGAAGACTCACTGGTGACAGTCATTAATGGATCCGATGTGAAAATTAGAAATTAGATGTGGTTAGCATGCGTATTACGTTGCAGTGTACATTCAGCAGTAGTTTAGAGAAGTCACTGATCCCATGTGGTTAGCCTGAATGCCACGTTCCACAGGACATTCAGTTGTAGGGTAGAAAAACAAGTGGCGCGCTAGTTTCTTGAGCAGCGTTTGCAGATGGCTGTTGGGGCTTAACTATTTCTCGTTTTCAGTGTTGAACCACTTGAATCTAAGTGACGTCCATATTGGTTTATTTCTGCCGCAACCACAAAGTTTTATCCATCCATCCATCCATGCATCCATCATCCAATCCTACATTGCCCCATGAGGAGCGTAGGAGCCCTGGGCTAGGCGATTGGTCCCGACATTTAAGATGATAGTGACCAGCCTCACTCATCCCTGAGTGGCACTGCATGAGCAATCAACCCCAACCATTCCTTGGATATAAACCTTCACCGGCTCAATCCGACTGGAGCGCAATAATTACCCACTTAACCACCAGGCGCCCACAAGGTTTTATACAACTTATAAACGGGCTCACGGGTGCTGAAGATTTTTTAAAGTCCATATCTAACGTCTACAGTTCGAAAAGTCTATCTTAAGCTGAATGCAACGGTCAGATTACAATATTAAAATGAGAATGGCGTCTTGGGACTGAAGTGTTCAATAATGTGGCCATACCTTCACCGGCTCAATCCGATTGGAGCACCTTTATTACCCACTAAATCACCAGGAGCCAAAATTTGGTTATATGGTTACCACCCAACGTAATAAATGGTTTCCTGGTGTACAGGAAACCATTTGGCTTGTCACTCAGTGTTGAGTCACCCACAGGCAGAAGGAAGAGGAAAGAATGAAGGAAAGACACAAGAGGGAGTGTAAAGTCATCCGAAGGGAGAAGAAAGAGGAAAGAATGAAGGAAAGAAAGACAGAAGAGGATGGATCCTTCTTTCCATCCATCCTCTTCTGTCTTTCTTTCCTTCATTCTTTCCTCTTCTGCCTGCGGGTGACTTTACACTCCCTCTTGTGTCTTTCTTTCCTTCATTCTTTCCTCTTCCTTCTGCCTGTGGGTGACTCTACACTGAGTGACAAGCCAAATGGTTTCCTGTACACCAGGAAACCATTTACTACGTTGGGTGGTAACCATATAACCAAATTTTGGCTCCTGGTGGTTTAGTGGGTAATAAAGGTGCTCCAATCGGATTGAGCCGGTGAAGGTTTATATCCAAAAGATGGTTGGGGTTTATTGCTCACGTAATGCCACTCGGGGATGAGTGAGGCTGGTCATTCTCATCTTAAATGCCAGGACCAACTTTCCTAGCCCAGGGCTCCTACGCTCCTCTTGGGGCAACTTAGGATTAGATGATGGATGGATGGATATCGCCCTCCATGTTATCTCGTTACAGCTAAATAACAGCTCACTGTCAAATTAGCTCGTCTCCTGTGAAGTAATTTATAGTAAATACAATCGTCTGTTGCTTATATGCGCTGAAGAACTGAAGTTGTTCCGACTAAGTGAAGGCTATTGAAGACAGTACACTATGACGCCTGTGACTCATTCCCAGTAAATTAAAATCGTTTGGCATTAGTCTGAATAGAATATCGGGCTAGAATTTTTCTGACCGTGAAAGGGTTACTTTCAATGTAAGACGACTTTATTCAGCGAGAGAAGGAGATTGTTAGTGATCAGTGACCTGTTCACAGCGACATTGTTATACATATCTACTGAACTCTTGCTACCGACAAGAGACGATATCTTGATCAGCATAGACGAGACCTCTGTCCGTGAAGTGAATAAAGCACAATAGCGAAACGCTACTAAAACTATTAGTTTTGACTTATTCCCTTCAAATCATAGGAGTTCGAGGCCTGGTCAGTCTAATTCTGAATATTTACAGCTAGGTGACCGACACGCCCCAGCTGCTGTCACAAAATCAGTAATTACTCGTATATATAAAAAATAATTCTTGAGGACTCCAGTGTGTCCTTTGTCTCAGTTGAAACACGTGATAATTGCAAATCTGAAAAATATTGTGAGGGCTCTGGTAGTCTGGCGCACACACACACACACACACACACACACACACACACACACACACACACACACACACACACACACACACACACACACACACACACACACACATTTGAGTTTCCAAACCTATCCGACATATACGACACCTGTGCTGACCTGCTGGATTGGATTATCTATATATTTATATCTATCTATGTATCTCTCTCTCTCTCTCTCTCTCTCTCTCTCTCTCTCTCTCTCTCTCTCTCTCGAGATAGTGAGATAGGTTTGGGCAGATCCTGGCCATTAGAATAATACACAGCGCTGTTACAGCGTCATGTAAGCTTACTAACATGGATTGAAATTACAGAGAGGTAGAGAATACAAAATGGTAGGGAGGGCTTGGTGTGGTTGTTGCTTTGTTTTGTGTGTGCATGCTTGAGAGAGAGAGAGAGAGAGAGAGAGAGAGAGAGAGAGAGAGAGAGAGAGAGAGAGAGAGAGAGAGAGTGTGTGTGTGTGTGTGTGTGTGTGTGTGTGTGTGTGTGTGTGTGTGCATTTGAATAGTCTACGTATATAAGTGTACTCTTGTGTATTTTATTAGTGCAAACACACAGTCGTCATTTTCCGCGTGCGAATGTGTCTAACTTGGGTCTGAATTTGTGTATTGCTGTTTGCGTGCATGATGATGTGTATATGCGTATGTGTGCAATGGAACAGTTTTTATATATGTTTGTGTGTTACTGTTCATGTGCTGTGCGTGCATATGTATGTATGTGTATTTGTATGTTTATGTATAATTTAAATGGATGAGTACATATTATTGTAAGCCTGTGAGTATGCGTGTGTATGTACCCTGCTTGTATGTTTCAATGTGTGGGTATGCATCAGTCGACCTCAGTTCCTTGCCGTGATCCAAGTCTATTAGAACACATACAGGTAAAACAAACTAAAAATACAAAGCCATTCAACAAGTTTTTATTCCATGATGTTTGACTGCCAGGTTGGGAAGGACATAGCAAAACTGATTAGTCATTTCATTATCAGGACAATCTACGTTAAACTCTAACTAACGGCAAACGATTATGCTAAGCAGGGAATGAGTCATAGGAGCTTTAAGAGAGGAGTGGAAAAACTGCACCCCAGGAAACTATATTATTACAGTACTAACCCTTTCTCTGTACCTGATGCCTTTGTGAATTTTTTAAACATGCTACCCCAGAGTGTATATATATATATATATATATATATATATATATATTGTTACGGAACAGAGAGAGATAATGAACACTTCAAGTGAGAATACTAAAATCACTACTGTCCCGCAAAGTTCCAGGTTCAGAACAAAAGACAGGTAAAATTACAAGTTAAAGTTTAATGCTCAAACTAACAACTAAACATTCAGGACTCATAAGGATAATGTAATGGCAAAACAGGATACATTTATGGTAAACTGGAATAACCTGTATTAACACGAAATTTGCAAGAGTAAATTGATCTAAGTCAGCCCTGATAAATGAGAGAACCGAATAATGCTCAGTTAAAGTAAGATATAATATTATTACAGATACGAAATATTACTAATACTGGCTTACATTAAAAACTTTACATGAATCACAAAAACCTTACCAGGCCTGCGAATTAACGGCCCAGGCTATACAGTACAAGAAAAATGGTAACGCTTATACTCAAATTATACAGCAGCTAGATGGCTGGAGACTTCCTGAGCACTAACAAAAATAATAATACACTATACAGGGGAGGACAGAGATGTGAACAAAATGAGGAGTAGATCTAAGTGGCAATTAATGCAGAGACTGAGCTCATTATATAGGGGCCGGCAGAGCTTGATTCAACTTGTAAGAAGGACGCGCAAATGAAGCCATAGGGGACAAAGAGTTGACAATCCTGCTCTGAACAACAGAAAGAACGACTTACTCTACTATACGGGGGAGAAGGGGGGAGTGAGGTACAACACGCAAGCCAGGTCACTATGGAAGCCATGAGGCGAATCGTGATCAAACATGCAGCATACTGTACGATAGAATTATACAAAGGATGATGAAATCACAGGCTATGTAACACCTCCCCACAAAGAAAAAGAAATTTACAAAGGAAATTTCTTATTACTCTAAAACAATCTGTCTAAAGTCTAGATAAGCAATCTGCAATAACATTTTCTTTCCCCTTGACATGTTGTATGTCTAATGAATACTCCTGAAGAAGTAGACTCCATCTTGTCAATCTCTGATTTTTATCTTTAAACTTACTAAGGAATTTCAGTGGGTTATGATCGGTGTAAATGACTATGGGGTCAAAACCAGAACACAAATAAAATGAAAAATGCTGTAAACCCAAAATCAAGGCCAAAAGCTCTTTCTCAATAGTTGAGTAGTTCTTTTGAGGTGGAGTGAACTTCTTGCTGTAATAAGATACAGTGTGTTCAATACCCTGATCATCCTCTTGCAGCAAAACAGCCCCAGCTCCTGTATCACTTGCGTCAACAGCCATCTGAAAAGGCTTAGCAAAATTTGGAGTAGTGAGCACTGGCTGACTTAATAGGATAGCTTTAAGTTTACTGAAAGAGGATTCACAGTTATCGGTCCAGACAAATTTAACTCCCTTTTTCAGTAGGTCTGTAAGTGGTGATACAAGAATTGAAAAGTTAAGAACAAATCTCCTGTAATAACCTACCATTCCCAAAAATCTTTGTAGCTCTTTCCTACTTTTAGGTTTGGGAAGATCACTTATAACCTGAACCTTAGCTCCTGGTGGTGCAACGTGTCCATCACCAATTACGTACCCAAGGTACTGAACTTTAGCTTGACCAAACTCACACTTTGATAAATTAGCTACAAGATTAGCCTGAACCAAACGCTCAAGAAATTTACTGACATGGCAAAGGTGATCTTTCCAGTTGTCACTGAAGATTAATACATCATCAATATAAACAACACACCCTGCCAAACCCTACATTACAACATTCATGAGCTTCTGAAAGGTGGCTGGTGCAGTCTTCATACCATATGGCATTACAGAAAATGCAAAAGTCTTTCCTAGTATTACAAAACATGAGATCTCCCTAGCACGTTCAGTCATAGGTACTTGCCAGTATCCCTTTAACAAATCAAACTTACTTATGTACCTAGCCTTTCCAATCTTGTCTATGCAATCTTCCACGCGAGGGAGAGGGTAAGTGTCTGTTTTGGTTATCTGATTAACACGTCTGTAGTCAATGCAAAGCCGCTGTGACCCCCCTGGCTTAGGGACTAGAGTTTTTTTTTTTTTTTTTTTTTTTTTATGTGTTCGACTCTGGGCATAGGCTTCACAGCCCGCTATCAAGGCCCAACAGTCCTCCTACATACCATACACCTCTTCATGTCACCACTTCGGCGCTAACACCCACCGTCCATATTGAATACATGCCAGGGCTGTCTCATACAGGACTGGTGTGTTGGTATTAGCGGGGGTATTTTTACGACATGTCGGCGGGTCTTCTGGTAGATCAGTAAAGCCTGATTTAATGAAATTCAAATCCTTAAACTGTTCCCTGCCCCAGCGGGGATTTGAACCTGGGTCCATTAGAACGGCAGGCCACGTCTCTACCGATTGAGCCACGCCTCCACTCGCTCTGACAGGGCTCAATCATCTTGTGGTCCAACAGGTAGCCAAGCTCCTTCTGGATGAGAGGAACTTTCACTGGGTTCACATGGTAAGGAGGCAGTTTAATTGGCTTTGCGTCTCCAACATCGACATCATGCATCAACACAGTGGTTCTTCCTGGAGTGGCACGGAACACTTGCGGGTACTCCTGCAGTAATGCCGAAAACTCCTGCCTTTCCTCGGGAGCTAGATGAGAAAGCTTAGTCTGGAGATCATTTATAATATCAGAATTCTTCCCCAAACTATCACTCAGGCTCATACTGCATGGGAGAACTTCACTTGCAGACTCGGGTGGAACAGCTACAGTACAGACTGGGTTATTTTCGTCCCGCCTGTGATATAACTTTAGCATGTTGATGTGACAAAGTTGCTTATTCTTTCTACGATCTGGTGTGGCGATAACATAGTTGACATCACTGAGTTTCTTCTTCACGAAATAAGGACCACTAAACTTGGCTTGAAGAGGTTGCCCTTGCACCGGTAGCAGAATCAAAACCTGATCTCCTGACTGAAAGTGGCATAACCTGGACTTCTTATCATACCAAGTCTTCATCTTCTCCTGAGCAGCTCCTAAATTCTCTCTCGCCAGCTGTAAGGCAGTGGACAGCCGTTCTTTGAACTTCATCACATACTCCAGCAGGTTGATGTCATCTTCCTCCGACAGCCAGCATTCCTTGAGTAGCTTAAGGGGTTCTCTTACTTCATGGCCAAACAGTAGTTCAAAGGGTGAGAAGCTCAGTGATTCATTTGGAGATTCTCTTACGGCAAATACAACGAATGGAAGACCTTTATCTCAATCTTTCTGATGTTCCAAACAGTATTTCCTGAGCATCGATTTGAGTGTTTGATGATATCTCTCCAACGCTCCTTGGGTCTGGGGATGGTAAGCTGAAGACGTGATCTGGGTGATGCCCAACTCTTTCAGAGACTGCTTGAAAACATTTGACATGAAATTACTTCCCCGGTCTGACTGTACCTCCTTGGGCAAACCAAACTTTGTGAAGAACCCTAGCATTTCCTTAACCACGTTCTTTGCCGACATATTTCTAAGTGGAATGGCTTCAGGATAACAAGTAGCCATATCAATCAGGGTCAGCACATAAGAAAATCCTGAAGAAGTCTTAGGAAGAGGGCCCACAATATCCACCAACACACGGGTGAATGGCACCTCAAAAGGAGGAATGGGAACTAGAGGTGCAACCTTTTCGGTCTGATTACACTTCCCCACAACTTGACAGGTGTGACAAGACTTACAATACCAGGAAACATTTCTGAAGATACCTGGTCAGTAGAAGTGTTTCAAAATGCGTGCCACAGTCTTCCTCACTCCAAGGTGTCCTGCCAAACTGGAATCATGAGCCACTCTAATGATATCCTGCCTACAAACACGAGGGATGACAACTTGATGTACAACCTCCCATTCACAGTCGGCTGATGCTGTTCGGGGTCTCCACTTTCTCATAAGTACTCCTGACTTTATATAATAACAAGTAGAAGCACCAGCTGACTCTTCCTCACTGCAAGCAGAGTTAGCTAGACCTTTCAACTCAGGGTCAGCAACCTGCAACTCAACCAACTCTTGACGAGACAAATTATCAACACTACGGGGTATTGCCTCATCTGGTGAGTGGTCCAAATTAGCAAGAAAAGTGTCAGCTAGGATAACATCATCATCATCATTATCCTCTAAGTCACCAGTAACTTTAGAGTTACCGGTAGCCCTAGTGACAGCACATGCAGAGAACACATCAGGGACATCACAATCCTGGGTCGCAGTCACTGATTCACTAGACAACTGAGGAGCTGGACACACTTGACTTCCACCAATATCATTTCCAAGTAAGAAAGTTACACCTGACATTGGGAGTGTCTCAACCAACCCAACCATAACGGAACCATTAACAAAACCAGACTCTAAATTCACTCTGCACAGAGGGACAGAGAAGTAATTATTCTCTACACCTTGTAAGATTACAGTTTCATCAGAGGAATTAACATTAGAGCCTAGAACACTGGTCAGCATAAGGGATTGGCAAGCACCTGTATCACGATATATTTTAACTGATTTCCTGTCATTACTGTCCAGAGGACTGACAAAACCATCAGACAGGAAATTAGCACATGAACTCTTGAGAGTGTCACCCATGTTACTGCTCAAAAGAGGAGCTTCATGATGAGAATTTAATTTACCCCTCAAAGCAGGTTCAGTTAACTCGGTTAAAGAATTCTGGGAACTCTCAAGGGTGGACACTAGACCAATTGACTGAATATTTAAAGACTCCTTTTTGTTCACATCACGCTGTCTCCTGAAACATTTCTCCGTAGTATGACCAAGCTTACTACAATAAGTACATTTACTTTTCTGAAATCTAGAGGGGAAGCTGGTATTTACTTCCTGAGAAACATCATCTTTATTCTCTTTCCTGTTACCTGTACTCTGAGTAGAGGCAACATACTTACTCTCAGTTTTCCTTTTTTCTTTAGAACATCTCTTGTGAGTGAGAACATATTCATCAGCTAAAACTGCAGCATCAGACAAATTATCTATTCTTTTCTCATCAAGGCATAGGCTTACATCTTTATTAATACACCTTTTGAAGTCCTCCAGCAAAATCATCTGCTTAAATTTATCAAAATCAGAATTTACATTCTTAGAATTTAACCACTGCTCTAACAGATCTTCTTTGATTTTTGCATACTCAACATGGGATTGCTTATCTTGCTTATAAGTTGTCCTAAATTTTACTCTATAGGCTTCAGGAACAAACTCATAGGTCTTAAGAATCAAGCTCTTAACTACATCATAATTATCGGATTGATCCTGAGGCAAAGATGCATAAGTTACTTGAGCTTTACCGGTGAGAAAACTCTATAGGAGTACTGGCCAATACTTTTTGGGCCAATTAAAACCTGTAGCTACCCTCTCAAACAACTGAAAATACTTTGTTAAATCAGATTCATTAAAAGGAGGGACAAGTTTAACATTTTTAGCCGCATCAAAATCATCAGAGCTAGATGATCCAGTTCCACCTTGTTTCATGCGATACTCATGGTCTGCCTGAATCCTAGCTAGTTCAATTTGTGCCTGAGCCTGTGCCTGTGCCTCATGAATACGAGCCTGAGACTCAGCCTCCTTAGCATTTGCCTGAAACTCAGCCTCCTTAGCACAAGCCTGAAACTCAGCCTCCTTAGCACGAGCCTCCTGCGGGGCTAGCTGTAACTTAGCTATTTCAATCTGCGTTTGCTCATCTGGAGGAGTTACATTAAACAAACTTTTATTAATCATGTCAACAATTTGATCTTTAGAATGATGACAGAGAACAGCAATTCCCAATTGTTGGGCAAGAAGCTTAAGTTCATTCTTTGTTCTGTTTTCTACATCACACTCTGCACATTTGACAAAAAATCTTTGGCTTCATCGAGAGTAGTAATAGTAGACATCATGAATAAATCACAGTCACAAAATATCAAGCAATATCCTTATGATAATATCATGAACCTCCTGATAAGAGGTCGCCAAATTTATGTTACAGAACAGAGAGAGATAATGAACACTTCAAGTGAGAATACTAAAATCACTACTGTCCCGCAAAGTTCCAGGTTCAAAACAAAAGACTTACGTAAAATTACAAGTTAAAGTTTAATGCTCAAACTAACAACTAAACATTCAGGACTCATAAGGATAATGTAATGGCAAAACAGGATACATATATGGTTAACTGCAATAGCCTCTATTAACACGAAAATAGCAAGAGTAAATTTATCTAAGTCAGCCCTGATAAATGAGAGAACCGAATAATGCTCAGTTAAAGTAAGATATAATATTATTACAGATACAAAATATTACTAAAAATGGCTTACATTAAAAATTTACATGAATCACAAAAACCTTACCAGGCCTGCGAATTAACGCCCCAGGCTATACAGTACAAGAAAAATGGTAATAACACTTGTACTCAAATTATACAGCAGCTAGATGGCTGGAGACTTTCTGAGCACTCACAATAATAATACACTATACAGGGGAGGACAGAGATGTGAACAAAATGAGGAGTAGATCTAAGTGGCAATTAATGCAGAGACTGAGCTCATTATATAGGGGCCGGCAGAGCTTGATTCAACTAGTAAGAGGGACTCACAAATGAAGCCATAGGGGACAAAGAGTTGACAATCCTGCTCTGAACAACAGAAAGAACGACTTACTCTACTATAAGGGGGAGAAAGGGGGAGTGAGGTAGAACACGCAAGCCTGGTCACTGTGGAAGCCACGAGGCGAATCGTGATCAAACATGCATCATACTGCACGTTAGAATTATACAAAGGATGATAAAATCATAGGCTATGTAACAATATATATATATATATATATATATATATATATATATATATATATATATATATATATATATATATATATATATATATATATATATATATATATATATATATATATATATATATATATATATATATATATATATATAATGACCAACACTCAGGAACACCAAAGTCGATCTCGAGTTTCTTTGTCTCAGTTGTCGGTACACTTGCACATTTTATTTAGGCTACCACCAGACGATTCTGTTACGTCGAGAAAAATCCTGGTATTATAGTAGACAGGTTAGCAACTGTATAAAGATTATGTCGGTAATAGTGTGTTGATTATTTAATGCTATGCATAGAAAGGATTCAGAAAAAAA
This sequence comes from Coenobita brevimanus, assembly GCF_032717465.1. Lineage (NCBI taxonomy): Eukaryota > Metazoa > Arthropoda > Malacostraca > Decapoda > Coenobitidae > Coenobita > Coenobita brevimanus. Next base: position 19,604,402 of record NC_137063.1, on the reverse strand, counting down.
AAATGAACATTTAATTATCATAAGCCATAGAAGCTGTAAAAAGTATGTAAGAAATGTACATTTTAAAAAATCATTATAACGCCTGGAATCCTATGAATAAAACCTCCGGGAAGTTAAATTTGAATTTCACGTTCCAGTAATTATTATTTTTTTAGAAAGAAGATGAACAGAGGAATGAAAAACAAATTAAAGAAAAGATATTCCATACACAAGATTATAGGTGTCCTTCATTGTCACACACACACACACACACACACACACACACACACACACACACACACACACACACACAACATGTAACCTTTGGACTTAAACAGCTGTAAGATGAAATTTGGGGGGAAACAATTCTGGGGAAGTGAGTTTCAAAGAGATCCAGTTCGGGGATTAAGAGAATTCTGATAGGCAGAAGTGTTGCAAAATGGCAGTGTGACAGTCAAATCATGAGCGCTGCCAGATACCCGTGTAGCACGGGGGAAGACGTGAAGAGGTGGCACAGTGGATGCAGCTTCGTCTGAGCATTTGCCATAAATGGGAGACAGCATTCCTTCTTACTTGTAGGGGAGGTAGTTCATTTGTAACTGCAGGGTTATTAATAATTTTTTACATTGTTCTGAAGTTTGTCCAGCTGCCACATCCACTCCACAAGGATTTACGATTTTCCAGCAGAGAGCTCATAGGATTTGAAAATTATTGCTAACTGCTAGTCATTTGCTGATACTGTACAATAACCCAAGTTTCTTTGATGAGGTTTTAGGAAGCGATCTAATATGAGAGGTCCATGATCATAAACAAAATCGACAGTTAGAATAGAATGGCAGTTGTTATGGCAGTGAAAAAGATAATGGTTACCAACTTAACCCTTTTGGGCTCTGACTTGCTCTTGTCTGGCTTCACGTGGAATAGAATACTAGACCTATGTTGGCGCTGGGGTTGTTAAAAACGTATATAAGAAGTAAGTATATGGCAAGCAACATCTGTAGAGGTGTATGAAGGACTAGACATGAAAGATGTAAGAAAAACACAGCGTAAAAAATCCCTGGGGTACTGCGTGCAATAGCAGAAAGATTTTGCATCATTGAAAATAATAAACGGGGAATAACGATTTAAAATGACAGGATCATCTTTAGGAAGGACACGGTCAGTCAGTCACGCTCTAAGGAGTTTCACATGCAAACAGTTTCACAAGTGAAGCCTTATTAAATATTTCGCTTTTAGCCTCGCCCGATATGATCCTGTATCTATTTAGCACTTCCGTTCTTGCATGAGAAATATCTTTAAGTACGGAAAGTAAATGTAAGAAATATGTATGAATTTTTGGGGAAATTCTGAATTATATAATAAGTATGGCAAAACATGTTTGAAAAATTGTACCTAAAACTCCATGAAAGATGTACGGAAAACTCTGTATAAAAATGTTTGGGAAATATACATGACCAATGTATGAAAAAAAAAAAAACAATGAGAACTAGACATAAAAGTGCATGGAAAACAGTATGTAAAAAATTATGGGAAAATATAAACGAAAAAGTATATGGGAAGTGACAAATGAAATGTATGGAAACGATATGTAAAAAATCGCCAGCCTCTTTCATACCGGGCCTGTATTTTTAGCCTCTTGCAGAATATAACCAGAGACCATTCTCATCCCTTCCTAACCTTCCCCTTTCCTCCATTGCTCTCTCTCTCTCTCTCTCTCTCTCTCTCTCTCTCTCTCTCTCTCTCTCTCTCTCTCCTACTCACGTTCTTTCCTTCCCCTCTCGTCTATACCTCTTTCCCCTCTCGTCATCCCCCCCTTCTTCTCCCGAGGCGCCCTCTCCTTCTGACACCTCCCCTTCTTCTCCCTCGCCCTCTCCTTCTCACACCTCCCCTCCTGCTTCCTCACCCATCTCCATCTCACACCTCCCCTTCTTTTCCTTCGCCCTCTTCTTCTCACATATGGCTTACAGGAAACCATTAGGCTTGCCACTCAACGTAAAGCCACCTGAAAAGGATAGAACAGTAATAAAAAGTAACAGAAGAGATGGAAGAAATAAGAGAAGATTGCAGGCAAAGAAAAAAAAATGATGATGGTGAAGGAAGAAGTAGGCAGCACTAGATCGTGAGTGAATGATGGACGCCACCACCTACCACATCGCGGCCACCTACCACATTATAAACATATATATATATATATATATATATATATATATATATATATATATATATATATATATATATATATATATATATATATGTATGAATAAGTAAATGTTTATTTATTCATTAGCAGGGGTACCCGGCGTTGCCAGGGTAAAATCCTATGATCGTGCATGCCGTCATTGGCTTAGATCAACGATGGCCACTATCTCTGTGAGAGAAGACCCACTGAGCCCAATTTTACCCACTAGACCTATGTTCCTTCTTTGGTCCATTTCCCCAGAAATATATTCTTCATGGTCCTATTCCTACAATGAACCTATTTTCCGTCTTCCCATCAACCAAGCAACCCTTTAGAACCACCCTCTTCACCCACACACCCACCCACATTCCCATGCACCAATACTCATCCACTAATATTCCCCACCCATCCTGCCCACTCACTCACCCAAACTCAGCCACCCATCCTGTCCACCATCTCATACATCCATGCTGCCCCAGTATACCCACCCAAGCCTGCCCACCCCCGTCACCCCACCTTCCCACCCACTTTATCCACCCTGCCCCTCCACATCCACCATCCCACTCTCTCTACCCACCTCACCTGCGCTGCCCACCCCATTAATTCATCCACCCATCTGACCCACTGTAGCCAAAATTATGGTTGTTGCAGTAAAAAAAATTTAAGGTAACTGGGTACCATGTTTGTATCATTGATGACTTGATTATTTCAAATTAGTTCTAATCTTTGTCATTAGAGGCGCCACTTTAGCAACTGTAATGCACACATTTTAATTCGTCGTAAAAGGTTACACCTGTTAGAGTTGTTTAGAGAGTTTTGAATGCATCCACCTCTCTTTCCACTGAGGACTGACATATAGGCAGACAGACAGGCAGACGGAAATAGAATCAAGCAAACATTTAGCCTTCCTGGATGTTTTGGTTAGTCCCTCCGGTAGTTCGTTTTCTACGGCAGTCTAAAGTGAACCGATTTTGACAGGCCTCATGACAAAGTTTTCTTCGTTTATTCTTATCAAGTATAAGAGAAATCCGGTCATAACATTGGTTACATGAGCATAGCGTATATTATGTTCTGATTATTTTAGCATACACAAAGAGCTTCACTTTCTCAGAGAAACTCTTGCCAATGGTTTTGCTCAAAGATTCACGGATTCATATATCACGCAGTCTTTACCAGGGCAAGCAACAAGTAGCCTCTGTAAAGAGGGCTACATTTTTTTTTTCGTGTGGGGGGGGGGGGCATCTTTTGTGTTTGGTGCACATTCTCCCATTTTTATGTAAACTACGTCACCAATAAAATTTTTTAAGCCGATTCCAATTTTGAACTTATTGTTTAGGGAGAAATTAATTTTTAATATGTTTTGTTATGATAGGTTAGGTTAGTCAATAATAATAATAATTAGGTTAGTTAATAATAATAATAATTAGGTTAGTTAATAATAATATCAAATAATATCAAATAAATCTAAAGTATGCCACCGTAAGCATTCGATGAACATAAGCATTGGTGGTGGATCTGCTCAGTGGCGCTGCTATAAACGAGGCTGTAACGAGTGGATTTCTGTTAGGAAAGAACATGGTATGAGGATAGCTGCACACTTCCGTTATCCACTATGGCTGTATTTACGTATGGGGCAAGGAGATCAATGTTATACTTTATAATTATATGTTGTTATTATTAACTAACCTAATTATTATTATTAACTTACCTAACTTAACCTAACCTAACCTAGCTTAAAGAAATAATTTCTTCCCCCAAATAAGTTCAAATTTGGAATCAGCTTTAAAAATTGTTAGTGACAAATTTTATATAAAAATGGAAGAATGTGCACGAAACAAATTATCCTTTTTTTTTTTTTTTTTTTTTATTGGTTCCTCTGGTAAACTGAGTTTTGGATTAAGAAACAGTTACTGGATGGCTTAAGGAGTTTTACCCACATATAGATATTAGGACTGTATTTAGGGCAAACAACACCATTCAAATGTTTTCCAGGGTCAAAGTATTCAGTACCAAATAACTTCAGTCTTCTGTAACATACAAAAATATAAGTGTCACTGCTGTAATAGTGTATATTGGCATGACAGAATGTCAGTTGAAGGTCTGATTCTTTGAACACCTGGGAAGGTCGATAAGAACAAAAGGATCAATAACCAAACCACCATTCAGTAAAATTAGTCAACACAACCCTGAAGCCGATCGTCCTACAGATTAGTCATTCTCTGCCCTATCCTTCAGCTTTATGGACACGGAGCCCTACATTAGTGAGTCATTATTCTCCATCCAGAATAAGTCTGTACTGTCGGTTAATGAGTAGCCTATTGACCGACTTGGTTTTTAATTATGCTTATCTTTGTATTCACGTTTTTGAGGGTCTATTATTGATTTTTCTTAATATGTATCCTATCTCCTATAGTCAGTTTTCAACCCCTCCTATTTCAGTTTTACATTCACTAATACACATGGTGTCAAGTTTCCACAGCTCAGCATTGCCAAAAAAATAAAAATAAATAAATAAAAACCCTTTTGTGTGGTTGTTTCTCTAAACACCGTAACGATGCAATAAAGATTTATTTTACTCCGAGTGTTGGAACTCCATGTCTTTCTTATTCTTCCCCGTTTCCCCAACAATGTATCTGTTGACGCCATACAAATAAATAAGTAAATACTCACATAAATGTAAATCTATATATCTCTCTACCAATCGATCTATCTATCCATCTATATCTATCTATCTGTCTATCTTCACATCTACCCACACACCCACTCACCCACCAACACACCCACCCACGCACCCACACCCACACACCCACACCCACACGCACACCCACATACAGACACAGACACCACACACACACACACACACACACACACACACACATTTATATACAGTATATATATATATATATATATATATATATATATATATATATATATATATATAATGCAAGGAAGAAAAAAACATGGGCAAGAATGCCGAAAGATTATTCCATCAAAGGGAAAAAAATAAAACAGAGAAATCAAGATTTATTAATTTGGAGATGCCTAGGCACATTGTAGTTAAGAATCTGGAAGTCACAGGCAGCAGGAAATATGGAGAGAGGAGGACAGTCCAGAGTTGACGTGTTGCATACCTGAAGGACTGGCAGTAACAGTTAACCCTTGCATTGGATTACTGAGTTGGACAGAAAAGGGATGAGGGTTTGCGTCTAGACATGTGCTGCACGCTGGCCGTAGTGGTGGCGTTATGCAAGCCGACTGTTCAGAGGAGCAGTGACAGTTCAAACAGAAGGAAAGAAAAGAGATAAATGTGCAACAGTGCAACGAAAAGACAGAAATTGAAAGGAGTCACTAGGAGGAAGACAGTTAATGAAACGAAAAGCCTTTGACTTCCCCTTAACCCGCCGCATCCCGGAGACGTGAATTCACGTCCTCACATGATGTGCACTCATATCCCGGAGACGTGAATTAACGTGGCAACATTGCAAGGTCCCTAATTTGCACAATTTTCAATTTTCGCGAGTGATTTCGCGAGTGATTTTTGGCACGTATACACGGGACACCTTCTTCTATTCCTCTACAAGATGCCAAGCAGGGACAATGCCTTACACTGCATAACCTCTCCCCCCCCCCTGCACGCCATTGTCTCGGCAATTCACCTGTTACCAGTGACCTGGCCAATAAAGACATTCAGGGCCAGAGTGATTCCCCAATTGATGACAATGTGGAGGACAAAGTTTACATAGCATTAGAGGAAGAAACAGAAAAGATGATCAGGTAATGTGGGAAAAAAAGGTCATGAATGGTGATGAGTTAGTGAGTGAAACAATGCTTATAATGCCTATATTACTGTTTGAAAACGAATATACTCTTGTACTAAATATAAATTCGTACCAAGTAAATAAATAAATACTGTTTATTAGTGGATAAAATAGTTACCCTCCCATAGAACTCGTTTTCTTTGGTGCCAGCCTGTTAGCAAACCCAGTCAGGTAAGGAGGTACTCGTACCAAGATCGAGTATTTTAAACATCAGGTGAGCGATTTCTCTATGAATTTTCGATGTTTCTCACCAAAAGCGGATGTTTGAGCCAAAAAAAAAAAAAAGGTCCAAAAATGTCAGGACTGGGGCGTACCACTGCCCAGAAAACGTCGAGATGGGGCAGGTTAATTAAAAGCGCTGTTTGTGGGGACCCCCCCCCCACTCTGCCGTAAATATGGGAGTTGTCTTCGACACATTTTCAAGTAACACTCTGCATGAATTCAACAACTGTGTTGTAGTAAAGAAGGCACGGAGTCGGCTTAGCACACCTAAACTTGTGGAAGCCAATATATATATATATATATATATATATATAAAGATAGATAGATAAATAATGGACATACATACCTATATACATACAAACATATATATATACATGTACTGTATATTGTCAGACGTCTCAATGCCGTAAGGTGTGGCCACAAACAAATAGCCTACATGTCACCCTGTCCAATGCCACTTCACTACCTTGCTTCTAGCTCACATCCCCTTCTCTCGTATACCTTTCCACTCCATCCCTCCATCTCATCCTCGGCCTCCCCCTCCCACTCCCCCCCCCACTTTTCTCGCATACATTTTCCTTGTTAGTCTCTTGCTCTCCATCCTCTCCACATGGCGAAACCACCTCAGTGTATTTCTCCTAACGCATTCTATTACCACACCACAGCGCGCCTTCACATCCTCATATATGATGAGGTGTCATGAGGTCTGTGACATGTAGGAAGACAGTACATAGGATGATACAGGAAGTGGAGATAATAGGAGGTCTGTTGGCTAATGACAAGGTTATCTGTTCGAAAAAATCTACTATGATGTTACCAACGTGTAAGAGAAAAGGATAGTAATGAGGAAGATTCTCCTTCGCCCATAACACCATCCGATAAAACTGACGGAATATATACATATATATATATATATATATCATCAGCCATAACTAGTCCATTGCTGAACAAAGGCCTCCCACAACCTTTTCCATGAATTCCTTGACTGAGCCAATCTATGCCACGTTTTCGCTGCAAATTTCTCTAACTCATCTCTCAATCTCCTGTCTGGCCTTTTTCTGCTACGCTTACAATCTCTTGGAGTCCAATCTGTCGGCCTCTTGCTCATCGATTATACCTCATTCTTGCTCTATGGCCTGCCCACCTCCATTTCTGTTCTTTTATAACTTCTATAATATCTTTGACTTTAGTCTGCTCTCTCACCCAAGTTGATCTTTTCCTGTCTCTTAAAGATATTCCCAACATTGACCTTTCCATTGCTCTCTGAGAACGGATTAATTTATTTTCCATCGATTTTGTCAGTTTTCAGGTCTCACAACCATACGTCATAGCTGGAATTATACATTCGTTATATACGTTTCGTTTCATACAAACTGGCAAGGTACTTTTCATAATCTCTCTATGTTTGCCGAAAGCTTTCCATCCAATTGTAATGCGTCTTCTTATTTCGCTATCATGATCTTTTGTTAATTTTAGTGTTTGTCCCAAGTAGCTGTGCTCCACAACTTCTTCAAGAATTTCATCGCATATTCTGATAACGCTCTTTGGTGTTTGTGGATTAAACATTGCATTTGTTTTATTCCGGGTCATCTTCAATCGTACTTTCAGACTTTCTCTGTTCAGGCCATTTAACATTTCTTGCAATGCCCCCGCTGTTTCTGAGATAAGGACAATGTCATGTGCAAATCTTGAATGGTTTAACTTTTCTCCATGTATGTTCATTCCTTTGTTTTCCCAGTCTAGCTTTCTGAAAAAAGTTTCTAGGCATGCTGTAAATAATTTTGGTGAAACTGTATCTCCCTGACACACGCCCTTTTCAATCTTAATTTTTCCTAGTCCTTATGTAATTGAACTGTAGCAGTTCTCTCTTTATATATGTTTTAGAGCAGTTTTACAATGGTCTCATTCACTCCTTGTTCTCGCAGTGAATTTATAATTGCAATTTGCTCCACTGACTCAAAAGCCTTTTCGTAATCAACAAAACCTAAGAACAGTGGTTTATTATATTCTGTGGTTTTCTCAATTTGCTGATTCATTGTATGTAGATGATCGGTGGTTGAATACCCGCATCGGAATCCTGCCTGTTCACGAGGTTGGTTTTCCTCCAAAATTTTTGTTATTCTGTTTGTAAGGACTTTAGTCAAGAGTTTGCAAATGACTGATAATAAGCTAATGGGTCGATAGTTACTAAGATCTTTTGAGTCACCTTTTTGTAGAGTAAAATAACTAGTGCATTACACCATATTATGGGATTTTTTTTCTGTTTGAAATAGTGGGTAAATAAGCGAGCAAGACTATTTTGTACTTCTACTCCTGCATCCAACAGTAAATATGTTACTATTCCATCTTCTCCGGAGCTTTCCCTCTTTTCATATTTTTTAGAGAAATATTTACTTCATCTGGTGTTACCTCAGGTATTTCACTTTTGTCAATTGAAAAGTTAGCTATTGGTACTACTGTCTTTGATGCATACAGTTCTTTGTAAAATTCTTCAACTCTCTTCATCATCTTATCACGGCATTTAGTGATTTTATCGTTTTTTTCTTTCAGTGATCTCTTTTGTTGCTTTCCTAGTGCCATTTTTCTTCTTACCTGTTTCAGACTTTTTTCAATTTTTGATGGTGTCGTTGATCTGATCCATGTTACTCTTTCTTTTTTCTTCTCATTGTCTTTTGTTGATAAGCTTATTTAATTCTGCTCGTTCTATTTCGTCTTTGTTTTTACTTTCCTTTCCTTTCATTTTTTCATAAACTCGAGTGTCTTTTCTGAATATTTCTTGGCTTTGGTTGTATTAGGTTTTCCTACTACCTCCGCTGATTCTGTTAGCACTTTTGTTAGTCTGTCATATAGTCATATATATATATATATATATATATATATCTATATATATATATATATATATATATATATATATAACGGCCATACCACGTTGAGTACACCGCTTCCCATCCGATCAGCGAAGTTAAGCAACGTTGGGTCTGGTTAGTACTTGGATGGGTGACCGCCTGGGAACACCAGATGCTGTTGGCATCCCTACGTGTCAAGTGGGGTTGGTGGAGGATTAGTGCCCCTCCCTGTAAAACAATTAACTCAAAGCCCTTGGCCACCCTGTTTGGGATACATGGCGTCTGGCAATGGATGGATGGATGGATATATATATATATATATATATATTATGCGAGGAAGAAGGAACCAAAGGCCGCTAGCCCTCAAAATTGCTCTTTCCAAGAGAAAAACAAAACACAAGAAAGAGCAGAATTCAAGATCCAATCATTTCGAGATGCCTGGACACACTGCATTTGAAAAACTGGAGATCATAGGAAGCAGGAAACACAGACAGAGGGAGACAGCTCCAGAGTTTACATTTTGCATAAATGAAGGATCGGGAGTAACGGTTAACTCTTGCATTAGCGAGTTGGACAGAAAAGGGATGAGAATTTGCTGCTAGACGGCTGCTACCTGCCCATCCTAGAGGTGGAGGAATGCATCCAGACAATTCAGAGGAGCAGTGACCATTGAAGTAGCGATAGAAAAGAGATAAAGACGCTATAGTGCGGTGAAGCGACAGAGGTAGAACGGAGTCAGTAAGAGGAGGAGAGTTAATGAGACGAAAAGCCTCTGATTTCACCCTACTGAGAAGAGCTGTATGTCGGGAGCCTCCCCACACATGAGAGTTGTACTCCACACAGGGGCGGATGAAACCCCTGTATAGATTCAACAATGGTGCAGGGGCAAAGAAGGAACGGAGTCAGCTTAGCACACTTAATCTCTTGAAAGCAGATTTTACAAGAGATGTAATATGATCTTTCCAAGATAAATCCTGAGTAAATGAATCCTCAAGCATGTTCAAGGATGATGCAGGATTAAGTTGAATATTATTAAACATTAGTGGATACACCTGCGGAAGATTTTCTCAGGTTGATTGGTGTAAAAACTGAATCTTTGATGATTAACCCCTTAACCGTGGGGCGTCACTTTCGTGGTGCTCGGGCGCAATGGATCATACCATGGGGCGTCACTTTTGTGATTCTGTGTTATTTTGAATTATCCTGGGCTTTCAAGTGGTGGCTTGTATCATCCATCAGTACTGCCAATGTCCAACACTAGTCAGCACTCCAAATCTCATCTGTACTCCCATCCATTGTTGACATTTTAGCGATTTTCCCCCATTCCTGACTCCCCTCCCTACCTCCCCTCCATTACCCTGTCCTCTCACCTCCCTGGCCGCGCTGCGCTAAGCAAATTTCCCCCGGATTTTTCCACAGATTTCATTAATTGAAATAAGCCCTATGCCATATACTTATACAAAATAATATATACCAAAAAAAAATAAGGTAAGTGATAGTGGTATACACCAGGAATTGGCTAATTATCACCTGACAACACCTCACATGCATTCATTCACTACATTACCACGGTAATTTCCTCTTTGAATTATGCCTTGTAATCTATTTCTGTAATAAAAATATATATCAGAAAGGAAGGAAGAAGCCTAAGTGACATTTACATTCACCTGGAACTACCTATTTCTTTATGTAATGCCGAGATTATCTACCAATAATTTATTAGCATGTAAATTAGCAGCTGTCATCCTCATTGTCACTGTCAACCCTTGCCTTCTCAGATAAGCCATGGCATTTAGTTCCTTGTCCTCCGCTGTGGTCAAAACATGTCGCATTCGCGCCCCGTCATTTCTGCCGCTTCTGCGCCCATTGCAAAGGGCCCCGTGGCCTCTACACCCAGAAAAACTCGTGAGGGAAGCAGGAAAGGACTAAGTGACTCTGCAGTGGAACGTGAACTAGCGGAATTATCAATGGTGATGATGGATAGTGATTTTGACCCTTCGGGGGATTCGTGTCATAAACCGGGTGAGGAAATCATGCCAGAAAGTACTAGTACGAGTGCTTCAGTGTCCAAAGTTATCCCTAGCTCCAAGGGAAAGGAGCCGTTAGTGCAGCACGGGAAGGAATTTGGGAAGGGAGTGAAAAGGCGGTGTGTTAGTCCCAGAACAATGGCTCCGCGTGACCCAGCCTGCCATGAGTCTCGAGTTGATTCACCTCCCCGTTCCCCAAGCCCCACTTCACTCATTTCTTCCTCTTCTTCTGCTGAATTATCTCCAGAGTCTTCGTCGTCGGAGTCACCACCAGCATCAACAGTGAAGGCAGGTCGTAGAGGAAGAGGTAAATCCCTGACCCGTAAAAGTAGAGTTGCTAGTAGAGTAAGGGTTGCTAGTGCTGTACGGCAACCCAGGGTCAGTGCAAGTGACCCTGAACATGGTAAATCTCCCTCACAGCCACCCACCACCCTCATCCACCTTACACCGCCATGACAGGGAATCCTGGACGTCTTCGCGTGGACGGAAGGGTCCGATTTTGTCCCAGAACATCTAGATTTTGATGAGAGTTCCTCAGGAGTACAGCCTGCCTTCACTCTTGACGAGGATGCTGAGTGTGTGGACTTCCTTTTGGCCTTCCTAGATAACGAAATCATGCTGCACGTATGTGATGAGACCAACAAGTATGAATCACAACATGCTGCAAGTGGTACAGGTGCAGCCAAGATGCAACAGTGGTCCATTCTGGGAGTGCAGGAGCTGTATGTGTTCTTCGCCCTCATGCTTCTCATGCCACACTCAAAGAAGCATGAGTTGGAAGAATACTGGTCCATGGACCCCTTACTACCCTCACCCACCTTCAATAAGTACATGGCCAGAGATCGCTTCCGGAACATCATGGGAAACCTGCACTTTGCCGACAACGATGTACCTTCCCAAACCGACCCACTCTGGAAGATCCAGGAGATTCTGAGCAGAACGAAGGATAAGTTTATGACATTCTTCCACCCCTTTCAGAAGGTTGTCATTGACGAATCCTTGGTTTTGTTCAGAGGATGTCTTAGGTTTGTGCAGTATATTCCAAGCAAACGCCATCGCCTTGGAATCAAGTTCTTTGTACTGTGCGACTGTAAGACGGAGTACATCCTTGACTTCATCATTTATTCAGCCAGCACTGTCGATCTGGATAAAACACACCCCCTTGGCTTCTCAGGCTGTGTAGTGAAAGTGCTCCTTGAAAAGTATTTTGGTGGGAATCATGTGCTGTACACAGACAACTATTATACAGCACCGAAATTTGCCAAATACCTTTCAGAGCACGGCATCGGCTCCTGCGACACTGTCAAGAGTAATTATGACCACTTCCCTAAATTCCCAGAGGCAGGAACCTCGCAGCGAGGTGACGTGCACCTACGCAAGTGTGAGAAGATGCTGGCAATACGGTGGCATGACAAGAGGGTCGTGCACATGCTCACCACCGTACATAAGGGGGAAATGACAGACAGTGGGAAGGTCGACCGTAGGACAGGCGAACCTGTGAGGAAACCTGATGCTGTGCTAGACTACAATATCAACATGCGGCTGGTGGACAAGTCCGACATGATGATTGGTGAGATCGACTGCCTCAGGAAGAATACTAGGTGGTACAGGAAAGTTTTTCTGCATCTCATAGACATGACGATGCTGAACGCCTTCATGCTGTACAAGATGAAGGTCAAGCCACCCAAGTCCTTCTCTCTGAGGTTGTTCGCCAGGACTTGTGTTCAGCAGCTGCTGGAAAGATATGGTAGGGTGACAGCAGCAACTCCAAGGCCCCATCCAGTAACACTTCCCGACAGACTTGAGCAGAGGGTGTACATGGATCAGCACAGACTGGTGCAAATGCCTGCCACAGGCAAGAGGAAGGCTGCGATCCGCAGGTGCCAGGTGTGTGCACATATCACCCGACGCACATCTGAGCACAAACGCACCTCTTGGCAGTGCACAGAGTGCCGGGTTCCCCTCTGTGTTACCTGCTTCTTTGATTACCACAGCCAGAAGCAGTTCTAAAAGTGCAAGTAGGAAAGGAAAGTAATGTGAAAATAATGTGTAAATAATGTGAAAATAATGTGTAAATAATGTGTAAATAGCAAGTGAAAGCAGTGGATGTTCAGTACATATGATTGAACAGTGTAATATAGTTTTATCTTACTGAAAGTGACAGTGAATAACATAGTGTAAGTAAAATAGAAGTGTAAATATTGAAAATACAATAGAAAATGTAAATAGTAATGTAGGTAATTAGTGATATAAGAATATGAGTACAAATACTTGATGTTATAACAATGAAAGTGAATCCGTGGCACTCTACGTATTTTACTGAATGAAAAATTGAATGACTTCAGTGACAATAAACTAATACTACTGGAGGAAACTTATGGATAAAGACTGCAGATATATATAAGTGTTATATAGTAATAGAAATATAAAGTGTGAGGGGTTTTATGAATAATAAATGACAGAATACCAACAGCGAACTAGCGCAAGTGGGAAGGTCATACCGCTCGTAATTTTCATTTCTTTCACAGTTTTTTTTTTTTTTGGAGTATGAATCCCAAACTACTTGATAATCATAGAGTAGTGTTTATAGTGTTAATATCTGGCTGTGGTAATCATATTACGGGTTGTCGGGAAGTGTAAAGTGGAGACTTCGTTACTCAACTTCAGAGGTCTCCACAAGTCCTACGGTAATCGAAGAAGGCTCAACAAACATCCCAGGAGAAAGCTGAAGGTATGTGCCATAAGCATATGTAATTTTAATATTCTAGGACTAATAACTGATTTTTGGCAAATATTTTTTGAGAGTCTGTCAGAGTCCGAATAACCCCGCGGGACACGCAAAACATTGGGAAACATGCCCGCGGTGTAAGGGTTAAAAAAAACAGATTATTTTTACTCCAGTCAGAGATATGAGCCAAGTCAGACATTAGGTGTGCCATAGCCTTATCCTTTGTTTGCTGAAGTAACTGCTGAAATAGACATTGCGGGAACCGAATGGAAAGGTGAAGGGTGGAGTCATCAACGAATGAGTGGATAACGTTAGATGTACAGGTTAGGAGGTCTTCATGAATAGAAGGAAGAGTTGGTGATAGGACAGAGCCCTGAGGAACACCACTGTTAACAGATCTAGGAGAAGAACGATGGCCGTCTACGACAGCAACTACAGAACGACCAGAAAGGAAGCTATTGGTGAAGGCACAGATAGAAGGATAGAAACCGAAAGAGGGCAGTTTGGAAATTAAAGATTTATGCCAGACTCGATCAAAAGCCTTTGAGATGTCAAGTGCAATGGCAAAGCTTTCGCCAAAGTCCCGAAAGGAGGATGACCAGGAGTCTGAAAGGTAGGTGAGAAGATCGCCAGTGGAGCGTCCCTGACGGAGCCAATACTGAAGATCAGAAAGAAGGTTGTGATAAAGAAGATGCTCTAAAATTTTTCTATTGAGAATTGACTCGAAAACTTTATAGATACAAGATGTTAAAGCAATTGGACGATAGTTCGAGGGTTGGGAGTGGTCACTCATCTTTGGGACTGGCTGAATGAGAGCAAACTTCCAGCAAAAAGGAAAGGTACAAGTTGATAGACAAAGGCAAAAGGGTTTGCCTAGCCAGGGTGTAAGCACAGAAGCACAGTTCATCAGAACAACAGGAGGGACTTCATCAGGCCCTTATGCCTTATTAGTATTGAGGCCTGTGATGGCAGAAAATACATCAGCTGAAGAATTTTTAATGTCAGTCATGAGGAAGTCAGAGTGGAGAAGTGATGGAGGAACAGCACCGGAATCGTCTAAGGTGGAATTGGAAGAGAAAGTCTGAGCGAAGAGATCTGCTTAATCAGTAGAAGAAATAGCTACAGAGCCATCAGAGTATAAAAGAGGAGGGAAGGATGATGAGGCAAAGTTGTTAGAAAGGTTTTTGGCTAGATGCCAGAAGGAGCGGGAAGAAGTTGAGTTGGAGAGTTGAGAGCATTTAGTATGGATGAAATTGTTTTTAGCAGAGCGAAGAACAGACTTAGCACGATTCCAGGCAGAAACATATAAAGGATGTGATTCAGGGGTGGGCTGGCTCCGGTACCTTTTATAGGTCCTCTCCTTGTTGCAGACAGCATTAGAACAAGCGTGATTAAACCAAGGCTTTCTTGCATTAGTCAAAGGATATGAGAAAGGAATGTATGCTTCCATGCCTGAGAGAATAACCTCCGTAATGCACAAGACACATTCAGATGGCTCCCGGCCATGGAAGCAATAGTCATTCCAGGGAAAATCAAAGAAGTACTGCCTGAGGACCTCCCAATCCGCAGCTCCAAAGTGCCACAGACGACGTTTCTTTGGAGGGTCCACGGGCCGTACCGGAGGGATAGGACAGGTTAAGGTAATAAGGTTGTGATCGGAGGAGCCCAACAGAGAGAAAAGATTAACAGTGTAAGCAGAAGGATTGGTTGAAAGGAACAGGTCAAGTATGTTGGAGCTCTCTCCAAGGCGGGTAGGGATACGGGCAGGGTGCTGTACAAGCTGCTCTAGGTCATTAAGGATAGGAAAGGTGTAGGCTTGTTCTCCAGGTGGAGTGTAAGGAGAGGAGAGCCAAAGGTGGTGGTGAACATTGAAATCTCCTAGAATGGAGATTTCAGAGAAAGGAGAAATGGATAGAATGTGTTCCATCGTAGAAGTAAGATAGTAAAAGAATTTTTGATAGTCAGTAGAATTAGGAGATAAGTAAACAGTGCGGATATATTTAGTCAGAGAATGACAGCAATGCCAAAGCCAGAGTGTAGAGAATTCAGAAGAATCGAGTTCAGGAACAAGAGAGCAAGATAAGTCGTTGCGTACATATATACCCAACAGCCACCTTTGGCTTCAAAATGAGTATAGAGAAAGTAGGAGGATACAGAAAAGGGTTTGCTGTCAGTTGCCTCAGACAGCTGAGTCTCATTTAGAAAATGAAGGTGAGGTTTAGAGAAGGAGAGGTGGTGCTCAACAGAGTGAAAGTTAGAGGAAAGGCCGCGAATGTTGCAGAATGAAGAAGAAGAGAGTCAGACAGTGGTTCCAGGCAGCTCGAGTCATCACCGGGAGAGGGGGGGAAGGTGGGGGCATTGATGGTCCTCCCCCCTGGGGACTCTGAGGCCACGTGTTGTGCTGCCAATGTTATTTTTGATTATGGAAAAGGATTTGTGGTGTGTACTGTGCAAGTGGTTTGTTGTTGATAGTTAGAGAAACTTGTATTGGAGAGCATGCTGGCCTACTGTCTGTGTTATCGAGACACTGAAAAATTTCAGCAAAAGGGGGTGGTCGGGACCTAGTCCCGAGGGCTGATGAAACGGGAGCTCCAGGTCTCCCTGTCATCAGCTCTCCATCCACCTTCGGAGTACTGCCCTGCTCGACTGGTGCTACAGTCCTCTCCTCTCTCTCTCTCTCTCTCTCTCTCTCTCTCTCTCTCTTTATATATATATATATATATATATATATATATATATATATATATATGTATATATATATATATCTGTATATCTATAAATCTATATCTATATCTATTTATATATATATATATATATATATATATATATATATATATATATATATATATATCATCAGCCATTACATGTCCACTGCTGAACAAAGGCCTCCCCGAGCCTTCTCCACGAATTCCTTGACTGAGCCAATCTTTTACACGTTTTTCCTGCAAATTTCTCTATCTCATCCCTCCACCTCCTGTTTGGCCTTTTTCTTCTACACTTACAATCTCTTGGTGTCCAGTCAACCTCTTGTGCCATCTGTTATTCCTTATTCTTGCTACATGGTCTGCCCACCTCGATTTCTGTTCTCTTATAACTTCTATAATATCTTTAACTTTAGTCTGCTCTCTCACCCAAGTTGTTCTTTTCCTGTTTCTTAAAGATATTCACAACATTGACCTTTCCATTGCTCCCTGAGAACGAATTAGTTTTTTTTTTCCATCGATTTTGTCATTTTGCAAGTTTCACAACCATACGTCATAGCTGGAATTATACATTCGTTATATACTTTTCGTTTCATACAAACTGGCAAGCTACTTTTCATAATGTCCCTATGTTTACCGAAAGCTTTCCATCCAATTGTAATGCATCTTTTTATTTCGCTATCATTATATTTCGTTAATTTTTGTATTTCTCCCAGGTAATTGTATTCCTCGACTTCTTCAAGAATTTCTCCACTTACTCTGATGACGTTCTTTGGTGTTTGAGGATTAAACATTTGTTTTACTCCGGTTCATCTTTAGCCCTACTTTGATACTTTGTCTGTTCAGGTCATTTAACACATCTTGCAATGCCCCCGCTGCTTCTGAGATAAGGACAATGTCATCTGCAAATCTTAAATGATTTAGCTTTTCTCCATCTATGTTCACTCCTTTGTTTTCCCAGTCTAGCTTTCCGAGAACACTTTCTAGGCATGCTGTAAATAACTTTTGTGAATTTGTATCTCCCTGACGCATGCCCTTCTCAGTCTTAATTTTCTCTGAGTCCTTATGTAATTTAGCTGTAGCAGTTCCCTCTTTATATATGTTTTCGAGCATTTTTACAACATTCTCATTCACTCCTTGTTCTCGTGATGAATTTATAATTGCTATGTGCTCCACTGAGTCGAAAGCCTTTTTGTAATCAACGAAGCCTAAGCACAGTGGTTTATTGTATTCTGTAGTTTTCTCAATTAGCTGATTCATTGTGTGCAGATGATCAGTAGTCGAGTACCCACTTTGGAATCCTGTCTGTTCACTAGGTTGGATTTCCTCCAAATTTGTAGTTATTCTGTTTGTAAGAACTTTAGTGAAGAGTTTGTAAATGACTTATAGCAAGCTAATGGGTCGATAGTTATTAAGGTCTTTTGAGCCACCGTTTTTGTAAAGTAAAATAACTATTGCATTACACCATATTTTGGGAATTTTCTTCCTTTTTATACATTGAGTAAATAAGTGAGCAAGGCTAGTTTGTAATTCTACTCCTGCATCCAACAGTAAATCTGCTACTATTCCATCTTCTCCCGGAGCTTTCCCTCTTTTCTTATTTTTGAGAGAATTATTTGCTTCATCTGGTGTTACCTCAGGTATTTCACTTTTGTCAACTGCAAAGTTAGCTGTTGGTACTACTGTCTTTGATGCATACAGTTCTTTGTAAAATTCTTCAACTCTCTTCAACATCTTATCTCTGCATTTAATGATTTCACCATTTTTGTCTTTTAGTCATTATATATATATATATATATATATATATATATATATATATATATATATAATCTATCTATCTATATCTTTATCTATCTATATCTATCTTTCTTTATATATATATATATATATATATATATATATATATATATATATATATATATATATATATACACATATATATAAGTAATCCCTCTAATATCCGAATGCCCAATATCAGAACATCCTCACTAACCGGACACAATCGTCCCGGGATCCAGTATTCCCAAAATGGTCCGAAAACCACAAAAAAAAAAAAAAAAAAAAAAAACGAATTTTTCCCGCCCATAATTTGAACTTGGCGTGCGCAGCGCGGGACAGCTTTGTTGTGGCGCATTATTCCTCTGACGTCCGATAGAGTGCCCCTGCATCCTCCCCACTTTCCGCCTGTCTCTTGCCGGGAGCGCACACTCGTCGTCATGGCTGCCCACGTGCTCGCTTTTGTGGTGGTTCCTTACCTGCTGCAGGCACTCCTGCTGCTCTCGTGCCTCTTATTAGTGTGTGTGATGATGGCCCCACCGCCTGAGAAGAGGAAGAGAGTGGTGTTGACTCTGGAGAAGAAGCGGGAGATATTGGAGAAAGTAGATGCGGGGTGGTCATATTCCCACATCCTCCGTGAATTCAACCTGGCCCGATCTACTTTGTTCAATATCAAGAGATCCTGAAACAAACTCATGCAGTACACGGCTGACTTCTCGTCGAGAAGCAAACGCAACGTGGAGAGGAAGGTGATGTTTACTCCCAAGTTTGCTGAAATCGACCGCTCCATGTTGATTTGGTATCGACAGCAACGTGCTACTGGTGTGATGGTACGTGGCACGAAGCTGAAGGCTGCTGCTGAGAAGTTCGCCAGGCTTCACGACGCCCTAGACTTCAAGGCATCTGAGGATTGGCTCTTCATGTTCAAGTTGTGGCATGGCCTTACCAACCGTAAAGCTCATGGCTAAGCTTTGGACACTAACAAGGATGGAGTTGATGAGTTTTGGCACAAGGCGAAGGGCTTGATCGACAGGGAGGGCCTCATTCTCGGTCAAGTCTACAATGCTGACGAAACTGGTTTATTCTATTGCTCTTTGCCAACGAACACTCTAGCCGAGGAGAAGGAGAAGCGTGTACATGGCCGCAAGCTCTCCAAGCAACGGATATCTGCTTTGTGTTGTGCCAATGCTAACGGCATGCACTGGCTTAAGCCCATTATTGTTGGCCGTGCAAAGCAGCCTTGGTGTCTTTGTGGGGTGATGGATGTCCTTCCTGTCATCTGGTACCATTCTTTGAAGGCATGGTTTACAGGTCAGATCTTCAAAGACTGGTTCCACCGCCACTTCGTCAAGGAGGTCATACATTACCAGATGAAGACACTGGGAATCCCGCGCGACCAGGAAAAGGCCCTCCTTCTCCTCGACAATGGACCTGCTCACCCGTGCGACAAGGACTTGGTGGCTGAGAATGGCCGGATTAGGTGCATGTTTCTGCCACCTAATACGACTGCTCTCATCCAACCAATGGACCAAGGAGTGCCTATACCGATGGAAGTTCCTGGACGAGGTGATGGTTGTTCTCCAGGATGAGGACGAGCGCAGAGAGGGACGGGACACGCGAGGCCAACTGACTTTGGAAAACCTTCGCCGCTACAACATCAAGTCTGCAATCTACAACTGGGCCAGTGCATGGAAGGAAGTCCCTGTCAAGACCCTAGAAAATGGTTGGTCTCGTCTGCTTCTCGGAACGGATGTGGAGTACGATTTTCTAGGGTTTGACGTGGATGACTTCCATGCACGGCTACATACGCATGGCGACGATGTTGATGTGGACGATGTGCGTGAGTGGTTGAATGATGACGAGGGCGATCCTGGGTATCAGACATTGTCTGATATCGAGATCGCATCTTCAGTTGCAGGTGTCAGTACCCAGCTTGAAGATTCCGACGAGGACGGCGACGATGATGCGGACTCCTCTCACCATGACACTACTCCAGCCATCCCCAAGCTGAGTGCACTCCAGGAACACCTAGAGTTCGTTCTTGACTACCTGGAACACCCAGGCTGCGACATGGAGATGGGGCCCTTGGGACTTGTGGAGGAAGTACGTGCTTTCAGGCATCGCATCATCAATCGTCAGAATCGTCGGTCCTTGCGTCAATCAACCATTGACAGTTTTTTCAGGCCCGTGACCCCCGCTGTGCCCAGCCCTGGCTCCACTCCATTGCCTCCCCAAGACAGGCCCTCACGCTCCAAGCCACAGCCCAGCACATCAGCCAAGGTGGAGTCACCGCTCGACGTGAGTTTGCGTCTGTCTTCAGAGTTGTCTGCAGTGGGTACGCCATCACCACGACCTTGCGACGCACCCCTTGGTCACCTGCCAGTGATACTCTCGGACTCTGACAGTGATTAACCTGCCCCATCCCGACGTTTTTGGACCTTTTTTTTTTTTTACTCAAACATCCGCTTATGGTGAGAAACATCGAAAATTCATAGAGAAATCGCTCACCTGAGGCTTAAAATACCCGATTTAGGTACAAGACCTTCCTTACCTGACTGGGTTTTCTAACAGGCAGGCACCAAAGAAAACGAGTTCTATGGGAGGGTAACTATTTTATCCACCCATAAACAGTATTTATTTATTTACTTGGTACGAATTTATATGTAGTACAAGAGTATACTGGTTTTCAAACAGTCTATCCATCTATCTATCTATAGCCCGACGCCCTAATCCCGCAAAGGGTGGCCACAGACAAAACGCCTCCAAGTCGCTCTGTCACCCACCATTCGACAACCCTCCCCCCAACTCACCCCCCCCCTCCCTCATATACCTCTCAACTCCATCCCTCAACCTCATCCTCGGTCTACCTCTCCCTCTCCCTCCCTCCACCTCACCTACATACACCCTCTTAGTCAGTCTTTCATTCTCCATTCTCTTCACATGTCCAAACCACCTCAGTGTATTTCTCCTTATCTTCTCAACCACATCCACATCCACCCCACAACGCTCCTTCACTTCTTCATTTGTCAACCTGTCCCTCCACGTCACTCCACATGCTCCTCTCAAGTAACTCATTTCCACTGCTCTCAGTCTTGACTTGTTCCGCTCTTACAAGGTCCATGCCTCGCTTCCATACGTCAGGGTAGGGATCACAATACTATCATGCAGTGACTTCTTAACTTCCATACTCACCTCCCTATTTCTCATCACTGCTTTCAGTGTACTAACAACCTTCCTTCCCTGCTGTACCCTTTCACGCACTTCATCCCCCAAAGTTCCATCCTTACTCATCACACTACCCAAGTACTTGAATGCACTTACATTCTCCATATCCTCACCATCCAACCTCACTGCACACTCTGTGACTTCATTCCTCTCAAACACCATAACTTTACTTTTGTTTACATTAACTTTCAGATTCCTCCTCCTGCACACTGTCCCAAATTCATTCACCAAACCTTGCAACTCCCATTCATCTTCACTCAACAATACTGTATCATCAGCAAACAGCAACACCGGAAGCTTCCAAATCTCACCCTCATTCATTAGAGCCACCCCCACATCCACTGCCCTACCCTGCACCTCCTTTACAACCCCATCCATGTATATATTAAACAGCCATGGAGACATCACACAACCCTGTTTCAGTCCCACATTGAGATCAAAGAACTCACTCAGCTCACCATCCACTCGCACCGTAACCCTAGCTCCCTCGTACATACTCTTCACAGCACTCAACAATTTCCCCTCCACTCCATATATTCTTAATACCTTCCACACACCTTGCCTATCTATTCTATCATAAGCTTTCTCCAAGTCCATGAAGGCAGCATACACTTTTCTTCCCTTCTGTAGATACTTCTGCACTAAACATCTTAGAACAAGTATCTGATCTACACACCCTTTTCCCTTCCTAAATCCCCCTTGTTCTTCTCCAACTAGCTCCTCTGTCATATGCCTAACCCTATGAATGAGTATTCTGCCATATATTTTACCAGTCACACTAAGTAGGCAAATATCCCTATGGTTACCACATAATTCTCTCTCTCCTTTTCCTTTGTATAACGGAACAATTATACCTGATTTCCAGTCCTCTGGAACCCTTCTCTCTTCCCAAGCCAATCTACACAACTTCCATATCCACTCCACAACAATCTCACCCCCATACCTAAGCATTTCACCACACACTCCATCAATTCCTGGGGCCTTTCCCAACTTAATATTCTTCATCGCTTCCATTACTTCCGCCCTACTGATGTCTTCCTCCCTCCTCTCATCTCTTCTTCTCCCAGCCATTCCCCAACCACTTATACTCGCACTGCTCTCACTCTCCACATTCAACAAATCCTCAAAGTGCTCCTTCCATCTCCTCAGTTTCTCTCTTCTCTACCAACAATCTATTATTCCTATCTTTCACTCCCCTATTATTTCCCCTTTCACAATGCCTTACTTTCTTTACCTCCTTCCAAAACAATTTCTTACTCTCCCTCCATTTCACACTCAGATTCTTCCCAAACTCCTCATCCACTTTCTTTTTTCTCTCCTTCACTAGTCTCTTAACCTCCCTTCTCCTGCTCACATATACCTCTCTCTTCTCTCTCTCGTCTTCTCCCCTACCTCTACTCGCTAACCATTCACTATATGTCGCTTCTTGTGTTCCACAGCTCGTTTCACCTCATCATTCCACCATGCTGTCCCTTCCACACCTTTGCATCTCCTCCTCACTCCACAAACCACCCCACACACTGCGCCTATCTCTTCCGTGAATATCTTACATACATCTTCCACCCCTTCCATCTGCTCTAGCTCATACCTTCCCAATCTTTCTTCCACTATGCTCTTATACTCTGTCATTTTCTCACTATCTTGCAATTTCTCCACTCTTCTCACAGGAGTTGCTTCCTCCTGTCTTCCCCTTCATCTCCTCAACCACTTTCTTTGCATCTCTACCTTGGCCATCACTAAGTGATGGTCTGAGACTCCATTCCCCCACCCTCTCCACACTATTGCATCCAACACTTGTCTTCTCATTCGCTCATCCACACACACGTAGTCTATCATTGCCTTTCGTTCAACAAGTTCAACATCCATCCTCCTCATTACCCTCCATGTATACCGGTGGATCATCTTATGCCGAAAGTAGGTGTTGGCTATTGCCAACCCCTTACAAGCACAGATGTCCACCAAAGCACTTCCATTCCCATCTACGTCAGCTGGCACACCCCACTGACCAACCACTCCATCCACTCGTACATTCCCAACTTTGCCATTCATGTCTCCAATCAACAGCACTCTCTCGCTCCTCTCAAACTTGTCCATACACGCTTCTACACTCGCCCAAAACTCATCTTTCACTCTTGCCACTCGATCCTCTGTCGGCGCATACACACATACAATCGCCCACGCTTGTATACCTACTTTCATCCTCACTCATACAATCCTTGCACCCACTGTTCCATACTCTCTAATATTCTCCTTCCACTTCTTGCTTATCATCAGACATACTCCCTCTCTTGCCCTCTCATTTTCATTGACTCCTGCACATATACCTAAACCATATTCCCATTCTCTCACCCTTTCACCTTACCATTTAGTTTCAGTCAATCCACATATATCCACTTTTACATCCTCAAGCACCTGAACAATTTCTCTTTCTTTCACTTCATCATTCACTCCTCTTAGATTCCACGTTCCCACCCTAAGAATGTCCTTCGTCCATTCCTTAGTCGTCAACGTATGGTCTGTCCGGGTCCGAGGCGCTTTGTTCGCTTTTTTAGTTAGTTCTTTTTACGGGGTGGGGCACTAACCCACCACCAACCCTTTTAGTCACCTCATACGACAAGCAGGGATACTGGGGGAGTATTCTTGAAACCCCCCTACCCCCAGGGCATTATAAGCATTGTTTCACTCACTAACTCATCACCATTCATGACCTTTTTTTTCCCACATTACCTGCTCATCATTTCTGACTGTTTGTTCCTCTAATGCTATGTAAACATTGTCCTCCACATTGTCATCGATTGGGGAATCACTCTGGCCCTGAATGTCTTTATTGGCCAGGTCACTGGTAACAGGTGAATTGCCGAGACAATGGCGTGCAGGGGGGGGTGGAGAGGTTATGCGGTGTAAGGCATTGTTCCTGCTTGGCATCTTGTAGAGGAATAGAGGAAGGTGTCCCGTGTATATGTGCCAAAAATCACTCGCGAAAATTGAAAATTGTGCAAATTAGGGACCTTGCAATGTTGCCGCATTAATTCACGTCACTGGGATGGCGCGGGTTAAACCTCAAGAACTTCTCCACTAGACCACACGGGAATTTACAGTGTTGTGCAGTGAAAAAAACAGTATGTTGTGTTAAGGATTTACAGTTGTGAGTGAGAATACAATTTTGGAACAAAATTTAACGTAAATAGACTTGTTTGTTTTTGCTTTAGAAAATGGTTAGAAGACTGGGAAAAGTTAAAGTGCAGAGCGCAACACTTAGTAAGTTACAATGGAGCATAAGTTAGACAAGAGTGCGCACTGTGAAGAGAACGGACTTCTGAGTGCGATTGACTAAGTTCAGTGCAAGACTTCATGAACAGTGTACTGGAAGTGCTTCAGGAAATCCTTCTTACTGTCAGAGTCCGAGAGGAGGCGGTTATTCATCGAGATGGCCATGGACATGCTGTAAGTAGGCAGAATGTTTCATACTGTACTTTTTTCCATACTATACTTACCTCAAACACCTCATTTCACTCTTTAATATCCTTTATTGGTGTGAACAGGGTGTTAGGAGCTATGCATGTCCAGTAGGAAGGTGTTTTTCTGAGTTAGGCTAGGTTAGGGTCCATAAGTACCAGTCCAGGAGCCAGGCACTTGTAAGTACCCAGAATGTTTAATATTGTATGAACCTACTGCTTGGAGTAGACTGTAGCACCAGTCGAGCAGGGCAGTACTCCCGAGGTGGATGGAAAGCTGATGACAGGGAGTGCTGGAGCTCCCGTTTCATCAGCCCTCAGGACTAGTTCCTGACCATCCCCCTTTGCTGAACTTTTTCAGTGTCTCAGTTACACAGAGAGTAGGCCAGCATGCTCTCCAGTACAAATTTCTCTATCTATCTTCACCAAACTACATGCACAGTACACACTACACTTCCTATTCAAAATTTACCAAAATGGCGTCAATTCACCTAGCCTCGGAGTCCCCAGGGGGGGGACCATAAATGCCCCCGCCATCTGCCCCTCTCTCCCGGTGACGACTCGAGGTGCCTGGAACCACTGTCTGACTCTCTTCTTCTTCATTTCTGCAACATTCGCGGCCTTTCATCTAACTTTCGCTCTGTTGAGCACCACCTCTCCTCCTCTAAACCTCACCTTCTTTTTCTAACGGAGACTCAGCTGTCTGAGGCAACTGACAGCAAACCCTTTTCTGTATCCTCCTACTTTCTCTATACTCATTTCAAAGCCAAAGGTGGCTGTTGTGTATACATACGCAACGACTTATCTTGCTCTCGTGTTCCTGAACTTGATTCTTCTGAATTCTCCACTCTCTGGCTTCGGCTTTCCTGTCATTCTCTGACTAAATATATCTGTGCTGTTTACTTATCCCCTAATTCTACTGACTATCAAAAATTCTTCGACTATCTTACTTCTACGATGGAACACATTCTGTCCATTTCTTCTTTTCTCTGAAATCTCCATTCTTGGAGATTTCAATGTTCACCACCACCTTTGGCTCTCCTCTCCTTTCACGGATCCACCTGGTGAACAAGCCTACATCTTTTCTATCCTTAATGACCTAGAGCAGCTTGTACAGCACCTACCCGTATCCCCTGACCGCCTTGGAGAGAGCTCCAACATACTTGACCTCTTCCTCACAACTAATCCTTCTGCTTACTCTGTTAATCTTTTCTCTCCGTTGGGCTCCTCCGATCACAACCTTATTACCTTAACCTGTCCTATCGCTCCAGTACGGCCTGCATGGACCCTCCAGGGAAACGTCGTCTCTGGCATTTTGGAGCTGCGGACTGGGAGGCCCTCAGGCAGTACTTCTTTGATTTTCCCTGGAATGATTATTGCTTCCATGGCCGTGAGCCATCTGAGTGTGCCTTGCGCATTAAGGAGGTTATTCTCTCGGGCATGGAAGCATACATTCCTTTCTCATATCCTTTGACTAACGCAAGAAAGCCTTGGTTTAATCACGCTTGTTCTAATGCTGTCCGCAACAAGGAGAAGGCCTACAAAAGGTACCGGAGCCAACCCACCCCTGAATCACATAATCTTTACGTTTCTGCCCGGAATCGTGCTAAGTCTGTTCTTCGCTCTACTAAAAATAATTTCATCCATACTAAATGCTCTCAACTCTCCAACTCGAATTCTTCCCGCTCCTTCTGGCACCTTGCCAAAAATCTTTCTAACAACTTTACCTCATCATCCTTCCCTCCTCTTTTCTACTCTGATGGTTCTGTAGCTATTTCTTCTACTGATAAAGCAGATCTCTTCGCACAGACTTTCTCCTCCAATTCCACCTTAGACGATTCCGGTGCTGTTCCTCCATCACTTCCCCCTCTGACTTCCTCATGGCTGACATTAAAATTTCTTCAGTTGATGTATTTTCTGCCATTACTGGCCTCAGTACTAACAAGGCATATGGGCCTGATGGGGTCCCTCCTGTTGTTCTCAAAAACTGTGCTTCTGTGCTTACACCCTGCCTAGGCAAACTATTTCGCCTTTGTCTGTCAACTTGTACCTTTCCTTCTTGCTGGAAGTTTGCTCTCATTCAGCCAGTCCCAAAGAAGGGTGACCACTCCCAACCCTCCAACTATCGTCCAATTGCTTTAACGTCCTGTATTTCAAAAGTTTTCGAGTCAATTCTTAATAAAAAATTTTAAGGCATCTTTCCTATCACAACCTTCTTTCCGATCGTCAGTATGGGTTCCGTCAGGGAGCGCTCCACTGGCGATCTTCTCACCTACCTTTCAGACTCCTGGTCATCCTCCTTTCGGGGACTTTGGCGAAAGCTTTGCCATTGCACTTGACATCTCAAAGGCTTTCGATCGAGTCTGGCATAAATCTTTAATTTCCAAACTGCCCTCCTACGGTTTCTATCCTTCTATCTGTACCTTCATCGCTAGCTTCCTTTCTGGTCGTTCTATAGCTGCTGTCGTAGACGGCCATCGTTCTTCTCCTAGATCTATCAACAGTGGTGTTCCTCAGGGCTCTGTCCTATCACCAACTCTCTTCCTTTTATTCATCAATGATCTTCTAAGCTGTACATCTAACCCTATCCACTCATACGCTGATGACTCCACCCTTCACCTTTCCATTCGGTTCCCGCAACGCCCATCTCAACAGTTACTTCAAGAAACAAGGGATGAGGCTATGGCACACCTAATGTCTGACTTGGCTCATATCTCTGACTGGGGTAAAAATAATATGGTTGTCTTTAATGCTTCTAAGACTCAGTTCTTACACCTATCAACCCGACAAAATCTTCCACAGGTATACCCACTAATGTTTAATAATATTCAGATTAATCCTGCATCATCCTTGAACATGCTTGGGGTTTCATTTACTCGGGACTTATCTTGGAAAGATCATATTACATCTCTTGTAAAATCTGCTTTCAAGAGATTGGGTGTGCTAAGCCGACTCCGCTCTTTCTTTACCCCTGCACAATTGTTGACTCTATACAGGGGTTTTATCCGCCCCTGTGTGGAGTACAACTCTCATGTGTGGGGAGGCTCCCCACATACAGCTCTTCTCAATAGGGTGGAGTCAAAGGCTTTTCGTCTCATTAACTCTCCTCCTCTTACTGACTCCCTTCAACCTCTGTCTCTTCGCCGCACTGTTGCATCTTTATCTCTTTTCTATCGCTACTTTAATGGTCACTGCTCCTCTGAACTGTCTGCTTGCATTCCTCCACCTCTCGACGGCGCGTAGCACCCGTCTGGCAGCAAACTCTCATCCCTTTTCTGTCCAACTCTCTAATGCAAGAGTTAACCGTTACTCCCAGTCTTTCATTCATGCAACAGGTCAGCTCTGGAACTGTCTCCCTCTGTCTGTATTTCCTCCTGCCTATGATCTCCAGTCTTTCAAACGCAGTGTGTCCAGGCATCTCAAAATGATCGGATCTTGAATTTGGCTCTCTATTGTATTTTGTTTTTCTCTTGGAGGGAACTGTTACTGCGGGCTCATGGCCTTTGGTTCCTTCTTCCTCGCATAAAAAAAAAAAAAAAAAAAAAAAACTCATTTTATACTTCTTTTGCATTTATTTCAGTCTTTTATGTGCCTTATTGGTGTGATTTGGGTCTTAAATAGGTGCTATGCATGTCCAGAGGGAGTTGTATAGGTGTTGCTCTGAGTTAGGGTCCATAAGTACAAGTTCATTAGCTGGGGCCCAATATCCGGACAGGACCACTATCCGGACCTGCCTATGGCCCTATTATGTCGGATATTGGAGGGATTACTATATATATATATATATATATATAGATAGATAGATAGATGTATATTAAAAACATCATGATTATTTTTGCCCCAGTCAGACATACAAGCCAAGTCAGACATCAGGTGTGTCATAGCCTCATCCCTTGTTTGTTGAAGTAACTGCTGAGGTGGACGTTGAGAGAACCGAATGGAAAGGTGAAGGGTGGAATCATTAGCATACAAGTGGATAGGGTTAGATGTACAGATTAGAATGTCATTGATGAATAAAAGGAAGAGAGCTGGTGATAGGACAGAGCGTTGAGGAACACAACTGTTGATAAATCTAGGAGAAGAACAATGGCCGTCTACAAGAGCGGCAATAGAACGACCTGAAAGGAAGCTACTGATGAAGGCACAGATAGAGGGATATAAACCGTAAGAGGGCAGTTTGGAAATTAAAGATTTATGCCAGACTCGATCGAAAGCCTTTGAGATGTCAAGTGCAATGGCAAAGCTTTCTTCAAAGTCCCGAAAGGAGGATGATAAGGAGTCTGAAGGGTAGGTGAAAAGATCGCCAGTGGAGCGTCCCTGACAGAACCAATACTGAAGATCAGAAAGAAGGTTGTGATAGGACAGATGCTTTAAAATTTTTCAATTTAGAATTGACTCAAAAATTATTCAGAAACAGGATGTTAAAGCAATTGGACGATAGTTATAAGGTTGGGAATGGTCACCTATCTTTGGGACTGGCTAAATGAGAGCAAACTTCCGGCAAAAACGAAAGGTACAAGCTGAAAGTCAAAGACGAAAGAGTTTACCTGGGCAGGGTGTAAGCACAGAAGCACAGTTCTTGAGGACAACATGAGGGACTCCATCAGGTCCATATGCCTTGTTAGTATCAAGGCCAGTGATGGCAGAAAATACATCAGCTGAAAAGATTCTAATGTCAGCCATGAGGAAGTCAGAGGGGGGAAATGATGGTGGAACAGCATCGCAATCATCTAAGGTGGAATTGGAGGAGAAAGTCTGAGGGAAGAGATCTGCTTAATCAGTAGAAGAAATAGCTACAGAGCCATCAGAGTATAAAAGAGGAGGGAAGGAAGATGAGGTAAAGTTGTTAGAAAGGTTTTTGGCAAGGTGCCAGAAGGAATGGGAAGAATTCAAGTTGGAGAGATGAGAGCATTTAGTATGGATGAAATTATTTTTACCACAGCAAAGACCAGATTTAGCACGAGTCCGGGCAGAAACATAAACAAAACTTGATTCAGGGGTGAGTTGGCTCTGGTACCTTTTATAGGCCCTCTCCTTGTTGCGGAGAGCATTAGATCAAGCGTGTTTAAACCAAGGCTTTCTTGCATTAGTCGAAGGGTATGAGAAGGGAATGTATGCTTCCATGCCCGAGAGAATAACCTCCATAATGCGCAAGGCATAGTAGTACTGCCTGAGGGCCTCCCATTCTGCAGCTCCAAAGTGCCACAGACGACGTTTCTTTGGAGGGTCCACAGGCCGCACCAGAGTGATAGGACAGGTCAAGGTAAAAGGTTGTGATCGGAGGAGCCCAACGGAAAGGAAAGATTAATAGCATGAGCAGAAGGATTACTTGTAAGGAAGAGGTCAAGTATGTTGGAGCTCTCTCCAAGGCGGTCAGGGATACAGGTAGGGTGCTGTACAAGCTGCTTTAGGTCATTAAGGATAGAAAAGATGTAGGCTTGTTCACTAGGTGGATCAGTGTTGTGAGAGGAGAGCCAAAGGTGGTGGTGAACATTGAAATCTCCTAGAATGGAGATTTCAGAGAAAGGAGAAATGGATAGAATATGTTCCATCGTAGAAGTAAGGTAGTCGAAGAATTTTTCATAGTCAGTAGAATTAGGAGATAAATAAACAGCACAGACTTATTTAGTCAGAGGACAGGAAAGCCAAAGCCAGAGAGTAGAGAATTCAGAAAAATCAAGTTCAGGAACACGAGAGCAAGGTAAGTCGTTGCATACATGTACACAACAGCCACCTTTGGCTTTCAAATGAGTATAGAGAAAGTACAAGAAAGCAGAAAAGGGTTTGCTGTCAGTTGCTTCAGACAGCTGAGTCTCTGTCAGGAAGAGAAAGTGAGGTTTAGAAGAGGAGAGGTGGTGTTTGACAGAAAGTTAGAGGAATGACCGAGAATGTTGCAGAAACGAAGATGTGAGTCAGACAGTGGTTCCAGGCATCTCGTTGAGTCGTCACCGGGAGAGGGGCGGATGGGGGCATTTATGTTCCCCACCCCCCTGGGGACTCCGAAGCCTGGTATTTAAGTGCCATTTTTGTGCCATTTTTGTTTTAAACTTTAAAAAGGAAGTGTAGTGTGTACTGTGAGTATAGATTGATGCTGACTGTTACTGTAGAGAAACTTGTATTGGAGAGCATGCTGGCTTACTCTCTGTGTTACTGAAACACTGAAAAAGTTCAGCAAAGGGGGATGGTCAAGAGCTAGTCCTGAGGGCTGATGAAACGGGAGCTCCAGCTCTCCCTGGCCTCAGCTTTCCATCCACCTTGGGAGTACTGCATTGCTCGACTGGTGCTACAATCTTAACCTTTACAGTCGTTTGGTGTCAGCCAAAACAGAATAACTGTGTTGTCTCGACTATAATAGGGTTAACTTAGAAAATCTGAATGTACAAAAACCGACTAGTGGAAGCAGAGCATGAAAAAAGAGAGGAGGGCTATTTATTTTGCGTGAATGGTTTAACCAACCCCACGCCTTGCCGCGTATTAGCCCCAGTTCGTTGGCACTTCCGGGAAAAGGAGATGATATCAAACATGAGCAGGATTTCATTCCCGAGAACCAGAGCATACCTTAAAGCAGCACTACGACAGAAAAAGGATCTCCTTGGTTCAGTCAAGAGGTAGTATTATAAATGGCTTTACATATTTCGTAACACCACCGTAATTTGTTTTATTTGGACATTGCACCTCAATATACGTATGTTGTGTATGCAAACTATGCCAATCCATCTGTCTATCTATAGCCAGACGCCATGTCCTCTAATGGAGTGGCCGTTTGTCATTTAAGTTAGATGTTTTACGGAGAGTGGCATTAACCCTCCACTAACGCATTTATTGACACGTAGGAAAAACGTCTGGTTGTCCCTTTACTGATACTAAACGATCTAAGAAATACCCAAGAGAATGATAATGAGTAATATCCAGACTAAATCGCTACAGGAGAGCTGCTATGAAGCCTCCTATGGCACCCAGAGTGTTCTTCAAGGACAAAGGTTTGCCTAGTATTTTATTTTTATGTCTCACTTTCTCATGTTGGCTGATATTCCTAAGCTGAGGGAGACGTGGTATGTTTCTCTCCCCATAGATGCTTCTTCTTGATATGATGCGTCAGAGAGAACAGTGACAGACGTTCCTTAAGCGTGAAGTAGACACAGTTGTATAGTACGGAAGTGAACTGCTGGCTCTGACTGTACACACTATGATGACATGCTTTGTACAGTGCTCTTGCTACTTCCAAGTGATTTTATTCCCACTGAGACAGCGTCCTGTTAGTAATGATGAGTGATAAAGACTACAGTATCTCTAACACCTTCAGTTCGGAACGTGTCTCCCAAGTTGAAAAATATCATCTTAAAATAAAAAAAAAACTATCTGTTAATGACACAGAAGTGACTTTCAGTAGGCTAATACAGGCATGTCATTAATACCATCCCCCTGTTCCACTCTTCACTCCTCATTACTACCACCTGCATTTACCTCAGTACCATAACCAAACCATGCGTGCCCCTCCCCGTAAAACAAATATCTCAAAGTCAAATGGCCACTCCTTATGGGATTGTGGCGTCTGGCAATAGATAGATAGATAGACCATTGACTCTTTTTTTTTTTTTTTTTTTATTGTGACTGGCCTGTTTCATTAACATCTTCACCTGTCCCAATAAATGCTTTTCATTCTTTATTACTGTGACCTCCAATTAACAAGGATACACAGTAAGTCTTCCTCTCTCCCTCCGTAGGGAGGCACTGAAGGCGCTGATGTTCTTTCTCAGAGGGTAGTTGGAGGCAATTCTGCCAAACTATGCTGATTTGCTGGCAAGTGTTTGAAGTACACTGATATCGTTTGGCCATGTG
This sequence comes from Coenobita brevimanus, assembly GCF_032717465.1. Classification (NCBI taxonomy): domain Eukaryota; kingdom Metazoa; phylum Arthropoda; class Malacostraca; order Decapoda; family Coenobitidae; genus Coenobita; species Coenobita brevimanus. Next base: position 19,571,606 of record NC_137063.1, on the reverse strand, counting down.
AAGAGAACTGAGAATAACAGACAAACTAGGAAAGTGTATGTGAGTGAGATGGAGTGGGAAAGGAAGAGGAAGGTACGGACGATGAGGTGGAGGGAAGGGGTGAAACATGATTGAGAGTGGTGGAGGGAGGGCAGCGTGATGGCGGTGAACATGGTGACATCAGGCGATTTTTTCATGGTCACCCTTCTGGAATTAAGGCGTCTGGCTTTAGGTATACAGATAGATAAAGAGATACTATACATAAGTAGATGGATTAACTCTCATGAGGAAGACAACACGGTCCTTTTATTTCAGCTAACAACAGATGATTGGATTCAATGGTGTGTGTCATAGCAGCTTGAGAGTGCTCCAACTGTCAACATCAACTCTCTAGGAATGGACAACATTCTGGCTAACACCGAATTATTTTAATGAGGTGGAAACTGGTATGGCGTTGTATGAAGGTTCATATTCCTGTAACTCACCCTCAGCTTTACACACACACACACACACACACACATATATATATATATATATATATATATATATATATATATATATATATATATATATATATATATATATATGGAGCCTCTGTGGTACAGTGGTAGAGTGTGCGTTTCGTACACGGGTGAGCTGGGGTTCACGCCCCGCCAGGGTCATAAACTTTGGGAGTGTTCACCCGGTCACGTACTGCGTTGGCGGACACAAGGGATGCTGCGGTTGAACCAGTGTCGCTTACTATAAAGTATGCTTGCACCCAGTCGACTTGTGCGGGCCGATTACACTTGGTTCACAGACTACACACCCATCCAAAGCCACTCCAACACTACAGTTACACTTACAAGCGCTTCTCACCCTACATACAATCTCTACCTGACAGCCTAAGCCACTTGGTAGAGATACATTGGCTGTATCGTCCCGACTTCGTGTCGGGATAGGCCGGTCCTGCAGTGGATACTCAAACAGCCGATGATTATATATATATATATATATATATATATATATATATATATATATATATATATATATATATAAAGACATCTAGCGTTTACTGTGGTAGAATGGGCCTACCATATTTTTTCAGTAATGAAAAGGGTATTAGTAACAACGTTAACACTCGCTCCTGTGACTCACTTATCTAAACAAAGTCATTAACGTTACTCTGGAAAAGAATACCTTATTAATCTCGACCATACAAGGATTAATAGTAACAATATTAACAATGAGACTCATAAATATAGGCTAAGGAAAATATTGTTGAAGGAGTTAACCTCTTAGGCCACAGGACGTTTTCAGTATATTCCTGCTATTTCTTGAAGGATTAATTCAACATCATAAAGAATACTGATCTGTAGCCTAGAGGCTCTGTAAGGCATTCATTAATCACTTTATTCCATTGACATTTTTTTCGTATTTTTCTTGCTATGTTTCGACGGTTTTATTCAACTTGGAGTTTTTTGAGGTGGGGGAGTTAGACTTGCCTAACGTTTAAACAACCAGAGATTCTTTTAAACTGAATAAAATAGAATGGAAATAGCGAGAATGAATTAGGAAATACGTGACTGCATTGAAGGAATTGGTGAATTCACAACCACACATCCACTGCAAGACGATTTATTCACCTCAGGAGAATTTTCGAATCAGAGGGTTTCGGTATAATGTGCCCCTCTTTAGTCCCTTCAGTGCATGTGTTTCAGCTTGGCTAATAAGTCAATAAACATTTAAATGACAAAAATCAAATGAATAAATTAAAAGGTAGCAAACTGAGATCTAAAAGCCGTCTCTGACTGAAGGTACTAATGGCTGACACCTTTGACACATTTTTCAGTTTTATTCCTGGCACTACGAGATTATTCCATTTAATATGGTGGTGGCGTCTTGCTGTAAAGGGGAAAATGAAGGCTACATCTGTAGAAAAATCTCTGCCAGTGTGAATAAAACAGACTGGACATAGGAAGAATAAAACTGGGCTGAAGAAGTTAAAATGACAGTGCTAACACAGGAAGGATCTGTCACTGCAAACCTAACGTCCTTAAGCCAGTGTCGTGTCTTTTAGTTAACTCTTGCTGTTTCCAGATTATTTCATTCATCCTGGAGAAGGCATTGGAACTGGATGGGTTAGGTATAGCCTTAAAAGAATTCCTCGCTAAAAAGATTTCTTTCCCAGGCTCGAAACATGCCCTGAGACTGAAGAGCTTAACTCCCTGACGCTGGTGATTTTCTTTCTAATCTGTTTTGCTGAACAGGATTTCTAACCCTTACAGGTTGAAATGCCTCTCAAAGTGAATGAAAATTTTAGTATTTCACTGTCATGCCTTTGGTCTCTTGCGTCTGATAACGCATAATATTTATTCTTCCTTCCACCACTAGGCGAGTCTGGTCCAGTTAGGAAGGACACCTATTATTTAATGGGTTAATTGAGGGTTATAATTATGTATCCGGTCCAGTTCAAAGTCCCTCCCAGACTAAACAAAACCGTTTGGAGATAAGTACGTCTTCTTTTCTTGAATATCTTGCACAATCTCCAGGCAATGTTATTGGGTTATAGGAAACGTTCCGAGATGGAAGGATTATATACCGGTATAACGTATATTTACACCGACGCTACAAAAAAACTGGCCAAATTTGAATAAAGAATTTGGAGGTAGTACGAGAAGAGGAATGTTTTCATGAGCAAGCAGTAACATTCCTTCAGGTTCCCCCTTGTTGAAGAAACTTCAGCACCACAGCACCGGAGAGAGAGAGAGAGAGAGAGAGAATTTGTAATAATGTTATAAAAAATGTTCATCTTTTCAGTCCCGTGAGTTTTTAGGTAGTTTTTGTTGTGTGTACCGTATATGATTATGTTCACCTTAGAAAATGTTTCTTATACTCAGGAGGCTAACCACCTTATTACGATGATCTGTCTGTTTTTATATTCTTGTTTCATTCAGGCGATTTTACACTGCATAATAGTCTTCCGGCTGAAGAGACTGAATATTACCCTTTCACTAAGATTTATTTAAATAGTTGAATGAAATCGTCAGGAAATAGCAAGAATACACCAGTAAAATACGTCACGTGATTCAAGTCCTAAAGTAGCCCAGGTCCTGTGGGCTGCACCTCAGCGGTGATGGCAAGACACTGGATGTAACTTAAAGTATCTAAGAATTTATGTGCTTACATGATATGATACAGGACGGAGGACTTTACAAACAGGAGGGGTTAGATATCAGTGTCATTTTCCCTTTCGTTGTTCAGAGCTCTTCTTAACTGAATACAATCGTCTAGCACTGGAATCAGAACATTAAGACATTGACCACGGAATTGGATTTTTCATTTTACTCCTGGTGTTGTCTGACGACTGAAATTTTGCTCATTTTCGATTTTTCGAACCACAAGAGCTAGGTATAGCTTCAATAAACCCCTTCAATAAACTATTAGAGGCTTTCCTAAGATGAAACAGACTGCTTAGTAGCAGGAAAAATATCCTTAGAAGTACAGTCGTGGTCATAAAAAATCATCTATCCTCCAGTACCCCGTGCCTCAGGCTGCCTCCTTTATGCGCGGCAAGTCACAGCGGAGCAAGAGGGGCTGAGAGGTAGGGACCAAAAAGAGAAAGGAAGGTGGGAGGGGGGTGAGTGATGGTGTGCGGGTGGAGTGAGGAAGGGGAGGGAGAATGAATGCGAAGTGGTGGTCACATTATTTGTCTATTTTCTTTCATTCAGGACATGATAAAAAGGAGTTAATATTCGTAGATAATGCTGCATTACATCTTATATACAGACATCAGATAACAACCTTTAGATTGGTGGTGATATCAAGGGCTGGCTCGTGAAAGAAATATACAGACCTGTCAGATCAATTATTAGTGCGGAGCCAGATATTTGTGTTCATCCGTATATTTTGACTTCGGACACAGAATGGAATCTGGACGGCTTGGATTTCTGTAATGCTTAATTAAGAAACGTCCTCTACCCTTACATGTATTTAATTTTGGAACTAAATATTATATGCAACCTTTGATACGTCTGTGGCCACAGTAAATATGATCATCCTCTCGGTATACACTCCCTCTATACTGTCAACCATCACCACCAGATAATTGTGCATAAAAGATAAATAAGTTTTATGTCAGTGCACATGGCTGGATATAATTACGATACCTCTCAAGGAAAATAAAACCAAATCCTACCCAAACACCAAAAATATATCTTTGTCAATGTTTACCGACATTAGTAAAGCCAAAGCAACAAGGAAAGCTTTGCTAAGTAGTCCAGTGATCTCCTGCCTCTCAATAACCTCTTGCAGTCTTCTCTGTAGCGAAGAATCAATGTTGTTGATGGTTTGCTGGTTTCGTCTGAATAGCTCTCACTCGTCCGTGGTGTGCTGGAGGAAGCGGGCCTGTGTCCTCTCGTTCTCTGGTTCCCACGCGTTGACAATCTGTGCCCACACAGTCTTGATGGTTCTGCACTAATGTTTGATCTGTCATGTCAGTATATTTCTCTCACGCGCCAGCAATTGATATAACTACATATCTAAAGCCTGGCATCAGACGCCACTATACAAGATATAATGTAGCATTACCTTTACCTTTTACCGAGGTGCCGGTCATGTGACGTTAGCGGCCATGAAGCGTCATCTTCCTCTATCCTCAGCTATCCTGATTAACTCCACATTGCTGATTCTTGCTTGTAAATCGCTTCTTATACAATACATATACTTAAATCGTTGTCTTCCTCTTGCTCTTCTTCCCTCTGTTCTTCCAAGTAAACATTTTCAAGTTCTTTTACTCTTATAACATGTCCCAAAAATTCCATCTGTCTTTTCCTTATAGTCATCATTTCTCTTTCCTCTCCTGCCCTTCTCAGAACTTCTTCATTTGTTACTTTTTCTATCCATGATATTTGCATCGTTCTCAAAAACCATACCTCAACTGCTTGTAATTTCTCCCTCATTTTGTTCTTTACTGTCTACGTTTCGCACCCGTATAATGGCGTTGAACTCTTATTCGTGTCCTCATATCCATAGTTATGTTAGTTGAAATTTTTTTCATTCGTCCGAAAGCTCCTTTAGCAATACCAATTCTTCTTACAATTTCCTTCTCACTTCCTCCGTCATCTGATATAACAGCACCCAAGTATTCGAAACTTCAATGCGCATTATCTACCGAATATTAACTATTTTATCCCTGAATGAAAGAAAATAGACAAAAAATGTGACCACCAACCACTTTGCATCTCATTCTCCCTCCCCTACCTCCCCTCCTCCGCTCCCTTACTCCACCCTCGCACTATCACTCGTCCCCCCACCACCTTCTCTTCTCTCCCTGGCCCCTCCCTCTCAGACCCTCTTACTCCACTGTGACTTGCCACGCATAAAGGAGCCAGCTTGAGGCACGGGGTACCGAATGATGGGTGATTATTTATCACCACGACTGTTCATCACCCATATTCAAAAGACTAAGACATCCGTTATCGTATTAGCCCTTTCAATGGCCTGGGCAAAATTACCTGAACGAAATTATGTGGTAGTACCTGAAAGAGAATTCTTACATGTACCAAGGGTAGAAGGTGGTTAATAAAAAAAATCTGGTGTTACACTTATTAAAATACCCAAGTGTACCACCTGCAGAGAAAACGGTTAAAGGCTTATGTCGCATAAACTGGTATGACTAAACTAGTGGAGGCGACCGTACTATGTGTCTGTGTCTGCTGGTGCATGATGTAAGGAGCATAGATTCCTAGATCCCGGCTGCGGGAGAAGGTGAAGTCATTGACATGAGTGCAGAGAGAGAGAGAGAGAGAGAGTATTGAGTGTTGGGTACAGTCTGCCTAATTAATCGAGCTTATTACCTGCCTCAACTGCCTGCCATACCTCTGATTCCCCTGATTCACCTACTACACCTTTCTCACCTTTGCCTCACCTGCCTTATTTACCACAGTTTCCTCAGGTACCTCACGTTCTTGCCTCGACCTCATCTGCTTCATCTTTGCCTCAGTTGACTCGCCTCTGCCACAAATGCCTCACCTCTTCCTTACGTGCCTCATCTTTGACACACCTGACTTACCTCTCTCATACCTGCCACACTTTTGTCTCACCTGCCTCACCGCTGACTCTCTACTAATTCATCTGACTCACTACTGATTCACCTCGGACTCACCTGACTCACTTTTGTCTTAATGACTCACCATTGATTCAGCTTTGACTCACCAGAGTCACTACTGACACCTCAGACTTACCTGACCCACAAAACTCACCAATGATTCATCTCAGATTCACCTGACTCACCTGATTCACTTGGCTCACCTGATTCATCTCTGGCTCACCTGACTCACCACTGACTCACCTGACTCACAACTGACTCATCACTGATTGCCCTTAAACTCACTTGACTCACCATTGACTCACATGATTCAACATTGATTTACCCTTGATTCACCTGACACCATAAACTCACCTGACTCACCTCTGCCCCATTTGTCGAACCTCTGCCCCGCCTCTGCATCATCGCTGCCTCTCATATATCTTCCTTGCCTATTAATTTCGTAAACCGATATCTCCTTTCTTTTACTTCCTTGGTAAACTCACTCACTCTCTCTCTCTCTCTCTCTCTCAACCAATCTACCTATGTACCCTTCATACCTCACTGCCTTTCTTATCTTCTTACCCAAATCCTTACCTACCTACCCTTCATACCTCTCTACCTGTCTCATTTTCTTCGCTGCCTCCCCTGCCTACAGTCTGCCTCTCTCAACTACATTTTAAGCAAATGGAAGCTGTCGATATAAAATGACTGGCGTAGTTTCAAGTGTCCATAAGCCATTGTGCTACTATGCTATTTTTTCAAGGATAACACCAAACTGCATTGCTCCGCTCAGACGAATCATTGCTTATCAACGTGTTCATCCCAATGAGGGCAGGTGTTTCCCCCAGAGTAATACCTGGCGGCGGCTGGAATGATATGATTGATTGATTGAAAATAATTAAAATCTGGCGGCGCAACTGCCAGGGTCATATGCCGCCGGATGACAAAGTAAAAGACACGGCAAAATAAAAAGTGCCTATTCAAAATAAAGTTAATATCTGTTAGTAGGAATAAAACACTAAAAATAATAAAAGAATAGTTTATAAAATATCAATTACTTATAAAAGTGGAAGGAGGCCTGTCTCCTGAAGAAAACTAAAAACATCAGTAAAATCGCTAGAGGCTTCACCAAGCATCGAGGACAAACAGTAAGCACCATCTGCCCCCTTATGCCTATGGAGGAATCTCTGACGTAGGTCCCCAAGACTTGGACACTCGACCAGCAAGTGATGGGCAGTAAGGGAACAAGGCAGTCATCACAGTATGGTTGACCCTCACCACACATGAGGAACCCATGGGTAAGCCGAGAATGCCCAATGCGAAGCCTAACAAGAGCCACCTCCAGTCGCCGAGACATAGAGGGAAGAACCCTTGGCACAACCACTCTCTGAAAGATTTCTTTTAGATTATTGTGAGAAACACCATCCCAGTGTCTCTGCCAACACGTACGAATTTTGTACCGCAAATAAGGTGTTACATCAGAAACAGGAAGTGGGTAGTCAGTTGGGGGCTGTTGAGAAGACGCAGCTTTAGCTAAAGTATCTGCCCTCTCATTGCCCACCACACCAACATGTGCAGGAACCCAACAGAAGTCTACACGGAGGCTACAACGGCCAAGAAGAAAAAGCCACTCTAAAATTGACAAAAACCAATGGATGGGATGCATTAAAAGACTCCAGTGCAGACAAAGCACTACGTGAGTCACTAAAAATCGGAAAAACGGATTGGGGGAGAGTAAAAATGATTTTCAAAGCATATAAAATTCCAGTCAGTTCTGCCGTATACACTGAAGTAATGCCAGGAAGACTACCGCCCCTACTAAAGGAAGGGAAGACAACACCAAATCCTACTCCAGTATCAGTCTTGGACCCGTCAGTATAGACGGGGACAGAACCCTCATGAATGGAGGCATGTTTTAAAAAGAGAGAGAGCGGGACACCTGAGAGGGAAGTGAGCCCTTTTTTTCAACAATGGACCTACAGAATGTCACACGAGGGAGTAGCCAAGAACCCACCCTTGGGATCCGATGTGGACAAATTGCCAGTCTCGGGACAGAGAGGACTAACATAATAGACCAGACCCTGTAACCAAATGGCTTTGGGAAATTAGGATGGGTGTCAAAAACAGAAGATCGGGAATCCTGGGAGACAATGGCACAAGAAACTGAGTCTGGAATGCGGTGAAGACGATACCAACACCTCATCATTAGCAACTGGCGTTGCAAATCCAAGGGGAGTACACCAGCATCCACCAACAGACTTGGAATTGGGGATGATCTGAATGCCCCGGTTGCAAGACATACACCAGCATGATGCACAGAATTTAACAACCGGAGGTGGGCATCTGTTGAAGAGGAGTAGACCTCACACCCATACTCAAGTTTAGGAAGAATAAGAGACCTGTGCAAGAGGAGAAGGGTCTGTCGGTCAGCACCCCAAGAAGTATGTGCTAAAACTCTCAAAAGACTCAGAGCTTTAAGACAAGCCGCCTTAACAGAACGAATATGAGGAACCCAGGTTAGTCGTCTATCAAACAGAAGACCCAGAAACCACGTCTCTTCCACACAGGATACTCTCCTACCATAGGGATACAAGTCAGGGTCTGGGTGAACCCCTCAAAGACGACAAAAATGTGTAGCCACTGTCTTTGCTGTAGAAAAAATGGAAACTGCGAGTTTCTGCCCAGTCAGAAATTCTATTGAGAGCCAGCTGCAACTTTCTCTCTATCAGAGACATTCTAGACGAGGTGAAGGAAATCGAGAGGTCATCAACATATAGTGATCCTCGTACACCGTCAGGAAGTACACTGATGACACTGTTAATGGCTACAGCAAACAGAGTAACACTAAGGATACTCCCCTGTGGTACTCCATCTTCTACTGCTCGGGGATTAGAAAGCACTCCTCCCACTCGGACCCTTAAAATTCGGTTAGATAAAAACTGTTGAATAAAAATAGGCAAGCGCCCACGAAGACCAAACTCATGAAGAGAGAGTAAAATACCATGACGCCATGCAGTGTCATATGCCTTCTCCAGATCGAAGAAGATCGTGACCTGGTGTTGGTTAGTGGAAAAGGCATCACAGACAGAAGATTCCAAGGACAGTAGTGCATCAGACATAGATCGCATTTTTAAAAAAACATACTGGGCAGGGGATAAGAAGTCACCTCTCTCTAAAAACCACATAAACCTAACATTGACCATCTTTTCCAAGACTTTGGATATACAAGACGTCAAAGAAATAGGCCGATAATTCGTCGCCTGTAGGTGGTCCTTACCTGGTTTGGGGATGGGAATAACTACAGCAACACCCCAACAAGCCGGAAACTCCCCAGAACACCAGATCTTATTAAACAGTGAAAGCAAAAACAACAGGGATTCATCAGACAGGTGGCATAAAAAGGCATAAGGAATATCATCAAAACCAGGAGAGGAATCATGGCACTGCGACAGAGCCGTCTGGAGTTCAGAAATTGAAAATGGAACATTGTAAGGCTCTCCCCCAGCAGAGGCAAAACTGAGACCATGAGACTCTAGGCGCCGACGGTGGGAAGCCAAAGACGTATCTGCATCCTTCTGTGACACACTGGCAAAATGATCAGCAAGCGACTCTGCAACAGCAAATGGATCAGCCACAGTGCCACCTGCTGCAAATAAAACAGGAGGGGATGGAACAGTAAATTTTCCCGAAATTTTTTTTACCCGATTCCACACCTGGGTGATGGAAGTCCTCGAATTGATGGAGGAAACATAACCCTTCCAGGACGAACGCCTGGCCTCCTTTAAGACCCGCCTCAAAGGAGCTCGTGCTCTCTGATACGCCACCAAATACTGAGGATCCCCATGGTGACGACGAAGTCTTGAGAAGGCGACTCGTTTGGCTCTCACTGTGGAACTGCACTCAAAGTTCCACCAAGGAACCGGACGTTTAGGAAATTGACATTTTGTTTTTGGATTAGATAATAGGGCTGCTGAGTGCAACACGGTGTTGAAATATGACACAGCCTCAGTGAGACAGCCAAACTCGTTGACAGAAAGGGAAGTGGAACTTCATTCCCTGAAACGTGGCCAGTCAGCCTTATCCAAAAGCCAGCGAGGAAGATGTGGCTGAAGTCCACCTGCAATAGCAGTTATGAGTAACGGAAAATGGTCGCTGCCATATAGGTCTGGCAACACATCCCAGTTAAAATCTAAAACTGCATCAGCTGAACATAAGGACAAATCAATGGCAGTAAAAGTTCCTGTCTGGGTATGGAAATAAGTCATTGAATTAGAGTTTAAAATGCCTAACTCCTCATCTACCACTAAAGAGACCAGCATAACACCCCGAGGGTTGGTCTCATCATTTCCCCATAATGGATGGTGGCCATCCATATCTCCTAGTAACAGAAAGGGAGAAAGAAGGCCATGAATAAGGCATTCCAGATTCGCCCTTTCAACAGTAGCACTAGGAGGTAGATAAAGACTGCAAACTGTATACTGCCGACGTAAAAACATCCGGACAGCAACTCCCTGCAAGGGACTGGAATTATCCAGATGACTCTATGGAATATCCTGGTGAAGGAAGGTAGCAGCACCTCCATGATGGCCTTGGCCTGGCAGAAGATCAGAATAAAAAGCATTGTAGCCAGAAGGACCAGCAGGAGCAGTATTACCAACCATGGTCTCCTGGATACACATGCATAGAGGAGTAAATTGAGAAACAAGATGACACAGTTCCTCATAGTTAGCACGTAGACCCCAACAATTCCACTGGATGATAGAACTCATAGTGGAGGGGAAAATGATTAAGTGCGGGACTGTACACCTCCTGACATGCAAGAGGGTTTGGAATGATGCTTAGAAAGGCCCTTGGTAAGAGACTGCCCAGCACCAAGAACCCGCACTTTATGTCGAACATCCGTGGGCAAACGTGAGGACGTGGAAGAGGAAAGTTTTACAACATTCTTCCTTTGAGATGGATTAACATTCGGCTTGGAAAGAGGCTTGGAGGCCACCTTGGGTGATGTGGGATGGCCAGTGCCACCATTAGAAGCTCCAGAAGTGGAAAGAGAGTCGATAGGATTAGAACTCTGCGAGGATAACATTGTATTTTTCAGAGCGGATGCACCAATGGTCTCTCCAACACCATCCCCAGGTGGGGACCTGACTACAGGCGAACCAGCAGCAGCAGCTTCCATTTGGCTAGACCCCCCAGCCTCCAAGGCAGAGGGAACAGTAGAGAGGTTGATACAAGGTTCGACAACAGAGACCTTAGGTGGCCGGTTTTCAGGCTCTGAGGACTCTGACGAATTACGGTGACATTTGCCGGGTACAGAAGGAGCCTCATCCATACTGGACAAGGGGGGATGAGTCTCGTCAACATGTACATCTGCCACCACCACAGAAGTACGCAAACCATCAGCCACTGAAGTGGAGGCAGAGACCGTTGGAGCAGTGGGTGGACGAGCATCGGTCACACACGTATTAGTAATTCCAGGGTTAACATCCGTCAATTCAGTATGTGGGGAAGCGGTCACTGTAAAGGGTCGTGGCAACTTCTGGGACACAGAATGACGTACTGGCGCCCGAGAAAGGACAGAAGCATAAGAAGCTCCAGGCTGAAAGAAGAGAGTCTGGGCCCTCCTCTTTGCTTCTGGAAAGGAAACCTTCTCACGTGCGCAAATGCTCAAAACCCCCTTTTCAAGGCAGTAGCGAGGACAGTTTTTGGAAAATACAGCATGAGGACCCCCACAGTGATAGCATTTAAGGGGTCCTGGACAATCACTGGTATGACTCATTTCGCCACAGGAGATTCAAACACCAGGATGGCCAGCCAGTGCACGTCGGCAAAATTTGCTAACATGCCCATACGCCTGACAGTGGAAACACCGCTTTGGGTTCGGAACATAAGGCTTCACAGGCAGAGAGAGCCAGGCAAGTTTCACGGAAGCAGCCAACGTCAAGCGGTCAAAGGCCAGAAACAGCGTCAGAGTCGGGGTCAGAATACCATCGATCTTCTTCTGTACCCAGTCAACCTTTACAACACCATAAGAGCGTAGTTCTTCTAATAACTGTGACTCAGGGTACCACAGGAGGTCCCGAGAGTAAATAACCACCTTACTTTGGTTGAAGGTGCCATGGGGTACACAGGACATACTATTGCCAGATATGGAGGTCAGATTCCGGAGACAGGAGCTTTCTGCTGGGGAGGACACCTCAATAAGTAGGTTACCATCCCCCTGGGTAGAGATCGCCGGTTCACGGCCACAAGCAGAAACAATGGCACGGTGCAGTTCAAAAATATCTATGTCCAGCACTGAACCACCAGCAGAGGGTTTCAGTACTAGATACTTACTGAAGGTCTCAGGCTCACTCTCTTCCAGACTGAACCCCGGAGCCAAACCAACCTGACGTGACCTTCTCCTATTCCCAGTTGAACGCTGGGTCAGAGGAGGATAGTCCTTTGGGGCCTGGAAAGGCTCTAACGTGGCAATAGAAGAGGATGATTCCCCAGAATTACCAGGGACAGATGAGGTGTCATCAACAGTATTTTTAGTTAAATAATCCATTAATATACAACAGAAACTTCATTCCCCCACCCCTCCACCCACCATGGAGCCCAACAAGGGGAGGTCGTATGCCAGGGATAACACCACTGGCGACCCCAGAGGTAGCAGGAGAGTATACACGGGTAACCACTGGGGGACCTTGGCAAGGGTGACTCCAGGAGGATAGGAGCCACCAGGCCCCCCAGTGCCCACTTGACCCTAGCCAATGCATGACCAGCCAATTGACCTGGTCGGGCCCAACCAGGCCACCCGTCTAGCCAGAATAAGGGACCAAAGAGGTGTATTGCTAGCTGCAGGGCACATCGTGCAGCATCGCTCAACCTCCAGGACTCCCATCTCCCAGCATTACGGGACGCCACGCACGGCAAACACGTGGGGAGGCAAGAGTCCTGCCCTAGATGGCAAAAGGGCAGGGACTAACATCACCAGCAGGCCTCCTCCACCAGTGATGTAGGGGGTGCTTGGTCCATGACACTGACACATGCCGAACCCTACAAATGTAGGCATGCCTCCAAACTAGGTGGCACTGCCAGCCACGCTTCAAGTCCCGCCACCACGTCAAGGTGACCCCCCTCAGCGGGGTGGAATGATATGGGTACGTGTGGACCTGACCTATAACGACGCAACAGATTGGTTGTAACCTTTGATATGCCAGGGTCGTTACTTAACAGAATATATTTATCTGGTGGTGGCTACAGCAAAATAAGAGAATACATCAGTGCGCCCAAAAGCCTAAACTACCCATAGTATCCCTTTCTTTGCTGTGTGCATATTAAAATTGTTTATCCATACTGACATCAGACCATTTAGTACAGGTGAGAGCAATCCTAAAGTGGGTGGGTTGGACTAGGATAATGTAATATATACTGATATATATATATATATATATATATATATATATATATATATATATATATATTGGCTCCCAGAGTTCCTTTGCAAGGGATTTTGCTGGAAGGGTGCTAGGCGTAGCGCCCTTCACCTGTCGGCCCATGGTTGTGAAGCTCATAGGTTCCTTCCCTGAGGACACTGGGCGTTAATGTGTTTGTAACCATTTGTAAATATTATGTATTGTAAATATAGTATGTAAGTAGTTGTAGGTAGAATCCAAGTAAGGGGTCACCACCCAATGTTATGTCTATGATGAGCGGATTATTGTGTCTACCTTGAGTGATTCATGCCTTTGTGCTCAGGACCACCGCCCTAGCCAGATGAGAGCCGGGGAGTAGTAGCTGTCTGTAAGGGTCTGGGGTTGGACACGAATGCTGTGCAGTGTTTCTGTACAAAGATTCAAGACGGTATTGTCAGAAAACTAACTCCTATACTTTGTCTTCACCTACATCTGGCGTCAAGGGGCGTTGACAGCCTTAACATTTGGTGGAAAGCGAGTGGGATTATAGTGATTATACGTCTTCTGTGGGCCGGCTTAGCTGTGTCTGTCTTCCCACGCTGCTGTCGCTGCTGTTCTTCTCACCACGACACACAGTCTATCTCTGCCCTAGCCTCTAGCCCTTTTTGCAGTCTTGGTGTGGAATCGCCCTAGCTGCTTGATGTAATTTTGGGAATTTCCTCCACATTAACACCCCACCTACCACCACGCCACTACAGCCACGTAAGCCTCCTGCTCCTATCAACCTACAACCTGCCTTTGCCTGCCTGTGTTCCTGTCCGGCCTGCTGTACGGGTTAGTCTCAGCCCCCCACAAACTCCAACCCAGACCCCACTCCAGGAAGCAGCCCTCAACCGCCGCCCGACGCCGTTACGTCATCGTTTTCCCCACCCACCACACAGACCGACGTCACCCAGGGAGCGTGGCCACTCACACCGAGCTATGTCACAGTCTCCTGCTCCTATCAGCTTCTCGTTCCGCCCAGTGGTGAGCCGCCACCCAGTGACGTCACGGACACTTCCACCCAATCACGAGGAGACTAGAGCCTCACTTTTTCTCCAGCCTTGGCACGGACCGCATCTCACTACAAGTATTTGCTACCTGCATTTTCATGCAATTCCTCATTCCATCACATTTATCAATCCCTTTCTACAGAGAAGCCAAGCTGTCTCTGTAGATTGTGATATTGTCACCATTTACTCTCATCCATTCATTGCATTTTCGTCCCTCATTTTTCATTCAGTCAGAATTTTTCTTGCACTCACTCTTACTTCATCCCATTTTCTCCCAATTATACTCATGCTCAGCTGTAAATAACGCATCCATTATTACTCATATTCATTGTATATATATCATTTCTTCACAGATTACAACTATTTTAATTCATTTATTCTCTCATTTATTCATCCATTTGCTCATTCAGTTTCATTTTCTTACTTCCTATTCTGTTAATGTCCCTTTTTAAAAAGGTAGATCTCTCCCCTATTGAATCTGACATAAGTTCCCTACCTGTTTCTACTACTCCTGTTACTCCTACCCTAAATCCAGATATATTAACTCCAGATACTCTATCATCTTCTCCAACTAATTCTCCTGAAACCACCCAGTCTTCTCCACAGCCTTCATCCTTCCCTACTATTACACATACACCACCACTACCCACGGCACACACCACTACAGCCACGACACTTCCTTCACTACTGTGCCTACTTCCATCATCTTCGCGGTCTCACCCTCTTCCTATGATGACAACTCAGAATCCTCCACCTCCCCAATCCATATATTTGGATGATGTTAATAGACCCAAATTTACAGTAGAGGATAGCACTGTTTCGATTTACGATTTTCTCAGAGAGGTCGGAAATGAGATTCATCATCGGCAAATCACAACTGAACCCTTGAAAGTTCCTTATCTCCTAAGTCGACTGCACAATGGCAGATCACTAATAGGAGCCGCTATTCGTGCGGGGCACTTCGAAGATTGTCAAACGTTTGACGAGTTTCGCCAACGGCTTATGCAATATTGTTGTCAACATTCCAATGCTGCATCTCTTATAGGGTTAACTAATCTCCTCAAATAAATGGAGGGGGACATGCAGGTACCTCCCCAACATGCAAAAGTAATTGAGGCAGCCGCTACTATGAGGGTGACGAGTTCAGAGTTGCACCAATTATTCCGTAGTACTCAATGGGTAACACAACACAATGGGGAGGTCATGATTTCATTTAATAATTTTGCAGACTTGTTCGGTTACTTTAGATTTCTTAATTGGCTTTCGGACTCCCCAAAACAAATAGCACTACAACTTGGCTTTAACCCCAGAGACAAAATAATGGACATTAGCAAGGCTATTGTAGAAAGGTCAGGAACAGACTTCACTTGCCAGGTCGATTCTTACAGTTCACCCTCTCCCTCTGCAGGTGGTACTGCGAGAGTACTACACACCAGCATTACTTCATCTGATTCCTTGTGTTAGTGGCCAACTACAAGAACCAAACCTAGTAATCGGTCTTACTTGCACTACCGCTCACCTTCTAGCGGTCGTGACAATTCAACTCTGCGACGATGCAAACAATCCTCAATTGTGTGCTGGCACTGCGGTAATGTAGGTCATCGAGAGTCTAGCTGTGCACGCAAAGAAAGACGTTTTCACTCACGGGAACGCCCTCGCGCACCCTCGCGGTCCCGACGTCTAACATGCAAATACCATAATAATAGCACAACTCACTCCACGGACGAGTGTCATTACCTTAAAAGCCGTCAGTCGGGGAAAGACGAGCGCTCGGATTGGAGAAATGTAACCTAACAGCAGAAGATCTGCCGGTGTCTGAAAATAAGGTAACAGAAAATCAACTCCCTATTCGTCAGGTAGGACCTATAACGTCTTTAGGCTTAGTCATTCTAGGATGGAGCGAAGGGGTACAAAGCTCTTTCTTTATGGACACCGGATCTATGGTCAACCTGATCTCAGATACCTCTTTAAACAATATCAGGAAAATAACTAAAAGAGTTGGGCTCCTCGAACCACCTGACATTCGCCTATGCGGTGTGGATGGCTCAGAATTCCAGGTCAAAGGAAAGATCACACTAGAAGCACAACTTGATAAAGCCTTAAGACCTTTTGACGTAGTGTTTTATGTCACTGATGATCTTAAATATCCAGCAGACACTCTCATCAGCTTTTCGACAATGGCTCAAGAAGCTATTGCTCTCCTCCCTGCTTCTCATAATATAATTGTCAATGGTGTCCCAATATCTAGTATGGAAAATCCACGTCCAGTACTTTCCCAAACCAACTCAGTTATTAAAGCTAACGTGATTCCCACATTACTCAACAGTAAACAGGTGCACACACCGTTACTTGAACAGTCAAGTACACTACCATCTAGTTCTACATCCTCTGAGCATTTAACTTTGGATCGTATCATCCCCTCTGACAGTGGCACACTTCCCGACTCAGACACGTTTCATTTAATTACCTCAGATAATGTGATTGATGTTTTACAACACGCAGAGATAAGACGTGCAGTAACAATTCAGTGCACAATTTTGCTGCCGCACAAATTTAACAAGGTCTCTGTTCATGTTGTGGGTGTGAAAGCAGGAGTGGATGTACTAACCTTACCTGAGACGTGTTGTATGAATGGCTTAGCTTATGAGTCGGCGTTGTGTACGGTGCTAGAGGATGGATTATGCTACTTGTACATTGCCAACACCACAAACGCCACGTTCACTTTACGAACGGGAACACAGATTGGCGATTTCTTGGTATACCCAGCGGCCGTACGTGTGTGCCAGGATTTCCCACACCCTGTTGCTGATGTGTGCTCAGTTGCTCAGTCCACCGATATTCCATCTAATCTTGATTCTCATGTGAAACAAAGTGATTTCCCAGAACACTGACATCAATTAATTAATCTCTTGCGAGACTATCGTGAAGTCGTAGCCCTACCCAGTGAGAATATGGGAAAGACAGATTTCATAAAGTATAACATTATATTACAGCCTGGAGCTCAGCCAGTATATATACCTGCATACCGTTTACCACATAGCCAACGTCAACAAGCTGATTGTCTTATTCAGGACATGTTGGATAATGAGGTCATTGAACAATCTGATAGCCCATGGAACAGCCCACTATTTCTGGTTCCAAGGAAAGGTGGTGAGTTGCAACCAGTAATATACTACAGACACGTGAATGCGCTGACTGTCCCGGACAGATTCCAATTCCTGTACTCACTAATTTGCTGGAATCCTTAGGTGAAAACAATTGTGTTTTTTCCTCCCTAGACTTTTTAAGTGGCTATTGGCAAGTCGAGATGGAAGAATCATCTCGTCCTATCACTACCTTCAGTACTCCATCCGGACATTACCAATTTTGGAGACTTCCATTCGGTTTGAGAAATGCACCATCAACGTTCATGTAGCTAATTCATACAGTTTTCGTCGGCATGATAGGTCACTCAGTTTTTGCTTATCTAGATGATGTCATAATTGCTAGTCACTTGGTGGAGGAACACTTAGAAAAGTTAGCCGAAGTGTTCACTAGACTCAAACAAGCTGGACTTAAGATCAAACTGTCAAAGTGTGACTTTTTACGTAAGAAACTCCAATTCCTAGCACATGTCGTTGACACTCACGGAATTCATACATCAGATGACAAGGTTAGAGCAATGACGAATTTCCCAACTCCAACCAACACCGACGCTGTACGTAGTTTCCTCGGTCTCAGTGGGTATTACAGAAGATTTATTAAAGGGTATGCCCAGATAGCTGCACCATTAACAAAACTCCTAAAGAAGGATGCGCCTTTTGTGTGGGCTGATGAACAGGCAACCGCATTCACAACAATGAAAAATGCTCTAGCACAATCACCAGTTTTGGCATTCCCTGATTATTCTAAACCATTTTTTCTCTGTACTGATGCTTCCGGACTAGGCCTAGGCCTAGGTGCCGTTCTCATGCAATACGACTCCGAAGGAAAGAAACGTGTCATTGCCTATGCTAGCCGTGTGCTAAACTCCACGGAAAAGAATTACAGTGTAACTCACTGGGAAGCCCTTGCCGTGGTCTGGTCTCTAAAACATTTCCGCGACATCATCTATGGATATCCTGTTCACATCCAAACAGACCATCTTCCTTTATGTGACTTGTTTCGGGGACGTAAGCTTATCGGTCGACTTGCATGTTGGGCAGTCACTGTGACTGACTATAATCCGACATTTGAATACATTCCTGGGAAATCCAATGTCGTAGCCGATGCCCTCTCACAGCATGTTGCCACGGTCTCAACCGGTTGCGACTTAAACTTGGCGTTCAGTTATGACACACTACGTAGGTTCCAGCGTGAGGACCCAGTATGGTCACAGGTCATATATTTCCTAGAGTCAGGTGACGGTTCTTCACTGCCAAAGTTACCAGTCCCTGTATCTGATTTCTTCCTCAACAATGAATTGCTCTATAAAGACTCAGTACTGAAAACTAACAGTTGTGACGTTAAGCAACTAGTCATTCCAACAGACTTAATTCCTGCTGCCCTCCATTTAATCCATGACACCCCTAATGCATCACACCCTGGCAAAGACAGAAGCTTACGGCAAGCACGTCTGTCATATTATTGGCCCACTATGCGAAAGGATATAGAAGCGCACTGCGATGCATGTTTATCATGTGCCCGTCACAAGGGGACAACCTGTCAACCTGCTCCTATACTGCAGTACCCAGTACCATCAAAACCTTGGCGAAGTGTCTCTTGATCTTCTGAAGCTGCCTCATACAGAAACTGGCTTCGTTTATCTGTTAGTGGTAGTCGCTCATTTCTCTAGATTTGTTATCTTAGTTCCATTGCGTGAAAAATCTGCTAATGCAGTAGCACATGCCTTTATTAATTCAGTAATTTGCCCTTTCACAACACCAGAAGTAATTTTAACTGATAACGGGTCAGAGTTCAATAATTCAGAACTGGAAGAAATTTGTCTTCGATATGGAATTAAGAAATGCAATATAGTGGCCCAGCTTCGAATGGCCTAGTAGAGCACCAAAATAGAAAGATATTGGAGAGTCTGCGTCACATAGTGGGAGATTAGATTTCCACCTGGGATGAGTGGATTCTGCAAGTAGCTGCTTCAATTAATACATCCATCAATAAGTCAATTGGGGAAACACCAATCTTCATCATATATGGCTTTGACAAAAGACTACCTTATTGACTGTTGCAATCCAAACCTGATCCGATCTACGACTACGATAACTATGTGTGAGTCAACTTGTCCAGCGCTTGCAACTGCGTGAGTACAGCAGCTTACCAAGTGAGCCATTTAGGCTTCCAACTTCCAGAAAATTCATAAATATGTTCAGGATAATCTGGCCTTTACAAATGAGGAGATGGTACGTAACCAACATGCCGCTGCCACAGGTGTTACCATCCAAGTAGGTGACTTAGTTTTTGCCCTAGATCATGATAGAGAATCAAAATTAAACAGTAAATTCTTGGGCCCCTTCCATGTTACATCTTGTAAGGGTAATAAATTCGAATTAAGAGATCTGCACAAGGCAGAGATGACATGGGTGCATGCAGATCATCTGAAACGTGCATCAAAACGCATAATCTTGGAGGACCCACTAAGAGAAATCACATCCCCACAACAAACTTCTACTCAGCCTTCTTCCTCTTCTCTAAATCTTCCTTCCGACATTACTATTCACCCTTCCCCTACTGTTAATGACCATCGTGCCAAATTGCATTCTGCCACTAAGTCTCTTGCATAACGTTATCATCTCACACTGTCGTTACTATCTGTATTAACATCACCTCTAATATCACCTCATTTTATAGGAAAGATGCTGTGGGTCTACGTGCTGGCAGTGCTGACTCTGGTTGGGTCTGGATCGGGTGAGGACGATGGTGCCGCACAGCCCGGGGCCTTGGTTGGAGCAGGAGGCGAGGTAATGGTGGTGAAAGATGTAGTCTCATTGCACTACGACCTAGAGCCGCTGGCCGCCGTGGCCATCGCCCTACCTGACCTTGCCCGTCAGCTAGACAACCTGCAGGGACTCTTGTCAGATATTAAAAATCGAAACCCCACTGACACATTTTTGTACCCACTCTACCTACCCATCTGCTGGAAGTTAGATTATATTCGTTATCAGTTCAACCATCTTCAAGATTCCTTCCCTCACCAAACGCCTGTGGGTCGCTCACGAATGAAACGTGGACTTTTTGATCTAGGAGGAGAAATCCTCAGCGGATTATTTGGTGTAGCGACTACCCGTGACATTTCTGGATTCAAGGAAGATTTATTTCAATTAGCTCACGCACTAGAGTCGCAATATAAGGTGTTAAGTGTTCAACATTCTATGCTACAACAGATGACCCGCCATTTAAATGATGTTACCAGCACATTAAATAATTTCACAATTATTCTTAAACATGAAGTATCGAAGACAATTATGTATGTTAAATTACATATAGATAATTTGCAGGTTTCTCTGGACTCTCTTGTCTCCCAAGTTTCTAGGCTAATTCGTATATTAGTCAATGCTGTTGATAGTCGTGTCACCCTTGATTTAGTACCTCTCTCTGACCTTCGTTCTACCTTGGAATGGGCTCACTCAACCTTCGGCTTGTCTCCTATGATTCCATTTTCCTGTTTAGAACACTACTACCCAATACTAGAGGCCACATTCCTTACTAAAGATATAATTGTTCATATTCTTCTTCGTTCTTGCATCATACTCGATCTCTTTCACATAATTCCTTTTCCCTTCTGGTACAATAACTCCCTGGTACAAGCCTCTGTCTCCTCAGAGTACTTTCTCCTCTCCCATGATCATCTTTATAATACCTTCCTCTCCTCAAGTGACCTTGGTAGATGTGCCTTTCTCACACCCAACTCTCGAGTTCGTGCTGCGTACCTCTTCACAATTTTTCCTGGCAGCGTTGCTCCTTGCGAATCTGCCTTAGTCCGTAACTTCTCAGCACAACCTGTCTGTACCTTTATTCCTGCCCCCAAAAGCCAGGTACACAATGCTCGTCTAAATCACATCCGCTATTTCTTCTTTAGTGTCTCAGCTCCTGTCAGTCTTATTTGTCCAGGGACCCCTGTCCGTTCACTATCTGCTGTTGGTTTATATAAGGCCCCTGATTACTGTACCGTAAAGTCTGAGTCTGTAATAGCCCATGGTACACACTATCACTTCGCTCTTCGCTCCCACAAGTATGACATCTTCAGACCTATTAATACTACCTTTCATCTACCAACAGACAATCTTTCTATCACATCAGAGAACCTACGTATGTTGAACTATCTAAACAAGTCTGATTTTATTATGAACCAGTTCTCTTCAGCTTTTAACCGCTCCTGGTCACATCCAGTCTTTGTATTTCCTTCAGTTGTCTTATGTTGTCTAGGTTTTATTGCAATTGTTTGTATCCTGTACTGTTGTTTCAAGCGAATGGACAAAAGGTTGCATGAGATCTGTGTAGCAACAAGGTTAGTGCGACAACCAAAAGACCTGGAAAATGGTGGTTCTGAGTAAAACTCATTTTGTGATTACATATGTATATATTAAAACATCCATTTGTAAATTGACCAAACCTATATGTTTATGCTATTTTTCCAACATGGCCATGTACTGTAAATATATTAATCCCTTCTTGCATCCAGCTTTGTGAATTATGCAGTAATATCTCATTTATTATTATACTCCCATGTAGTCCCGGTTGACTGTATACTCAGACTGTAATGCCTCACCACTGTGTCAGGAGACTCACTTTTTGATGAAGGGGAAAATTATTTGTAACCATTTGTAAATATTATGTACTGTAAATATATTATGTAAGTAGTTGTAAGTAGTTGTTGGTAGAATCCAAGTAAGGCGTTACCTCCCAATGTTATGTCTATGATGAGCGGATTATTGTGTCTACCTTGAGTGATTCATGCCTTTGTGATCGGGACCACCACCCTAGCCGGATGAGAGCCGGCGAGCAGTAGCTGTCTGTAAGGGTCTGGGGTTGGACACAGATGCCGTCCGTTGTTGCTGTACAAAGATTCAATATATTGTCAGAAAACTAACCCCTACACTTTGTCTTCATCTACATCTTGCGTCAAGGAGCGTTGACAGCATTAACAAATGGAATATATCTATCTATCTGTCTGTCTACCTATCTATCTATATCTATCTATTTATCAATCCATATATCTATATCTATCTATCTATCTATTTATCTGTGTGTATATATATATATATATATATATATATATATATATATATATATATATATATATATATATATATATTAACAGGGTAAGTGATATGACCACGTTTCAGAAGTGTGCTTCATAAGCACACTTTTGCAAACCCAGTTTCCCATTTCTGTGATAATATCCTTGTAGTCTCATATGTCACCATTATTGAGGCGTAACAGAGACCTGAGGTAAACAAGTAAACACGAGGCTGTGGTTGTGTGTCGGTAATAACCCCCTCTGGACTCCACCAAGGCAAGAATACTGGCCTGGGAACCTATCATGTTATTGTCTCGCTTCCCTCATCTACACACAATATTAACACACCTGCCGACTCTCATCCTCTGCCCGACAGCTTGGCCAGCCAGGTATCGCCTTTATCTCGCCTTGGTGTACGGTGCAGGATGCCGCTTTTGAAGGTAAGGAGAGGGACTGGGGAGAGTGGTAAAAGAGAGAGGGAGGAAGGAAGGAAGGAGGAGGAGGAGGAGGAGGAGGAAGAGGAGGAGAGTAAGAGAGAGAGAGAGAGAGAGAGAGAGAGAGAGAGAGAAGCGAATATGTAGAACGGGTAAGGGGCAAAGGAGAAGAGGAGTGGGTGAGATGAAATAAGAGATTGATGAAAAGCTGAAGGGGGAAGAAGAAAGATGGGAGAAAGAATACCTAACTATGGAGGAAGGGAAGAAATACGATGACGTAGAAAGTAAAATATCATAAAATGAAGATGTCAGGAAGAAACAAATAACACGAATCGAGAATCAGTTTCTGTGGCACAGAACTAAGCAAGGCAGGCAAACTGAAGGCAATATTAATGACACAGACACAGCAGCAAAGGTGAAATGGCAAGAGCACGCTGACAAAGAAAGAACACAATGTGGTTGACAGGAATAAATAAAGAACACGGAGTGAGAAGCAGGAGCAGAGCACTCACATAATGGCACAGGGGAAAGCGAGAGAGACAAAGAAAGATGATGGTGTCAGTGAAGGTGATAGATGAGCTAAGTAGGACAGAACAGCTGATTAAGGACGAGGAGTGAAAACAATGAAATTGGCTCGTATTCTCGGCTGAAGCTGCCTAATACCTCTTCCTTAGCGATTTATTCTAGGTTATGGGTAGCCCACGTCCTTCTGTATGTTATTTATGCAGAGTATGGCAATATTTGAATGATTTATGTAACACAGAAGAGAACTCTAAGGGTTAATAAACAAATCAAATCACGTAGTGATAGGTGTTATGGGGTTTCTGTAATCTACGGGAATACCAGCCAGAGACTTCGAAAAACAGTGAACACGATGGCAGATAAATAGCAGAACACCACACATCAGGGTTTCGAATAACTCCATCTTCCGACAATTATATGTCTACGACCACCATAAAGGGAAAGAGCTTCATCCATAACTCGTAGAAAGAAAATGCAACTTGAGAGAGAGAGAGAGAGAGAGAGAGAGAGAGAGAGAGAGAGAGAGGAATAGAAAGAACAGTGACAATAGACCATGCTGGTAGTGAAAGCACAGAACATTATAGCTAGGAGAAATACAGCATATATTGACTTCCTGGAATATTGTCTACCTAGTTCCGCCGAATGTAGAGAGTTACGGTGAGCAAGTCCTTGGTTTACTGCACAATACACATGAGTCGGAGTAAACAAACAAACCCCGCCTGCAGATGACAAAGGTCCCGTGTTTACTCACCTTTTGTTTATAGCCTTGCCAGTTTGTTTTGGTGTGTGTGTGTGTGTGAGTGTGTGTGTGTGTGTGTGTGTGTGTGTGTGTGTGTGTGTGTGTGTGTGTGTGTGTGTGTGTGTGTGTGTGTGTGATAACGTCATCATGTTTGTACCAGAGAGAGAGAGAGAGAGGTCAGTAGATGTATGGTAAACCGTGTCCTCATGGCCATTTATTTCGAAAGTCAAAGTTCTGTCGTTTGTTGCTGTTGCTGGCTAGCGATTTTGTTCACTTTAGGAGAGCTCTCTGGAAGTGTTTGGGCTACTGAAGGTTCTGTCTATACTTAGTTTCTTTGGTAGTTATTCTTGCTGCTACCAAAATAATTTATTCCACTTAGGAAAACTTTTCGAACAGGAGGAGTTAGATGTACCCTTCATTAACAATTTCACTACTTGAGGTCAGTCCAAAATTTAAAAGCATCGTCTCGTTGTGGCAAGATAATGTATTGCGTCATCGAACTGAGGTTGTTAGCTTGTGTTTGTGTTGGTGTACCGGCCTCGACAGGTGTGTTAATTCCAGACTGGTTTAAATTGGAACCCGCCTCCAGTCAGTTTAGACAAGCCGAGTCAGAGGGCCGCAGTTGACAAGCATCACATATATAGAGTTTCTTGGATGTCGACGTAATGCAGTCACGGTGTCTTTGACGAAATCCCATGGCTCAGACATATAGTATACACTCTGACACACACACACACACACACACACACACACACACACACACACACAAGCATAGCCTTGGGAGCACTTCTACATTCGCATGCATCACTCTTCCTATAGACACCCCTTCCCAATTCGTGCTTCGTCAGCAAGGGAAAGGCTTAATTCTGGCTGTCATCCTCCTTCCCTCCGGTCCTGCAATGGATTTCCATATTAACTAATACATTCCAGTGCCAGCCACGAGAGCAAGCCAGTCATCTACCTTAAATATACTGGGCCCCTACACCTCACAGGTGTAAGCTGGGATTGGTTGTTCAGTTTTGTTGCATAGGTATATTCTTGTGTTTAGGTACATAGTGGTCTAGTGATTAGAACATCCACGTCCAAGTGACGCCTTGCATTATGTTTGATCCCCAAGAGGAGACAGGAGGATCAGTTATGTAATGCCATCATGGGATTCAGGCTGATCATCTACCTTCAAATGCTCTGGACTACGTAACCTAGTCTCTAGCCCCTTCACTTACAAAGGATAATAATTGGTTTAGTAGCTACCGTTTGTTGTTACCGTTACTGTCGATTTTTAAAAAAAAAGGATGCAACAGTTTCAGCTGGGCAGGGCCCTAACCAAGCCATATTATTCTCATATTGTGTATGTTTATTTATTTATATTCCTGCAGGTCAATCACGTCTTTTTCACCATGGTCCTAGCTAACGTCAGATTCAGCTTAGAAGACCATTCCCTTAGTGATGGAGTTTCCAAAGACTGTATCGAACATGTTCTCTTTGAAAAGTACTGCATCTCCAAAGATGAGCAATATCGTCTCGAAGCAGTAGGAATCAAGCAAAACTGGAATTACGCTGCGAAAGAATTAACTTTTTCTTCTACATCAAAACAGTCAGGATAAGTGACTTAGAAGAAAATATTAAAATGGCACGTGAAAATCAAACCGATAAGACGCACAACAATACAGTCCCTCTGAAAAGCTATCTAGTACTTCGTTATTGACCAGGACTACACGTGATACTTGAACCATCTCGTGATTAACACGAAGGTAGTACGAGTATTTTATCGTATATAAGGTGAGATTATTTTGCTTATCAAAAAGTGAGTCATAAGAGTCTGTCACCATAAAGCTCTCGTGAAAACAGCAGTATTTTATGTCAGTTAACGGCAGATGATTTTAGTGAATGGGGTCCAATGGTCAGAGAGGTCACCTGCTGACTGAAATGAAGAGAGTTCAACCAAACGATGGTGCAAGGAATAGTTTGTCAAATATAAAGTTTACTGATCTTCAGCAAGACCCACCGATATGTCAAGAAAAATGAGACAGAGAGAGATAGATAGGGAGAGAGAGAGAGAGAGAGAGAGAGAGAGAGAGAGAGAGAGAGAACGCAAGACTGGGAAAACATAATGAATATAGATGGAGAAAAGCTAAATAATTTAAGATTTGCAGATTACATTGTCCTGATATCAGAAACAGCAGAGATATTGCAAGAAATGTTAAATGACCTGAACAAAGGAAGTCAAAGTTGGGCTAAAGATGAACCGGAGTAAAACTAAACTGATGTTTAATCCACAAACACCAAAAAGCGTCATCAGCGTAATCAAAGAAATTAATGAAGAATTCTTGGAGTACAATTACTTGGGGCAAATCCTAAAATTAACGAAAGATCATGATAGCGAATTAAAAAAAAAAAACGCATTACAACTGGATGGAAAGCTTTCGGTAAACATAGAGACATTATGAAAAGTAGCTTGCCAGTTTGTATGAAACGAAAAGCATATAAATTATTCCAGCTATGACGTATGGTTGTGAGACCTGGAAACTGACAAAATCGATGGAAAATGAATTATTCCTTTCTCAGACAACAATAGAATGGTCAGTGTTGGGAATTTCTTAAAGAGACAAGAAAAGATCAACTTGCACACACATCACAAAGCCAGCCAGGAGACAGGGCGTGTGTGCTGGGCAATCCCCAGACCCTGTCATTCCCCCTTACTGTTTTTAATCAGCCCACACCCCACTGACCGGGCTAATGTATGGCCCGGCCTGCACTATACGTGCAGGAAATCTGCAAACGAACGAACGAACGAACGAAACGATCAACTTGGGAGAGAGAGCAGATTAAAGTCAAAGATATTATAGAAGTTATAAAAGAATAGAACTAGAGGTGGGCAGGCCATGCAGCAAGAATAAGGGATGACCGATGGAACAAGAGGCTGATTGACTGGACACCAAGAGATTGTAAGTGAAGCAGAAAATGGCCAGACAGGAGGCGGAGAGATGAGATAGAGAAATTTGCAAGGGAAAACGTGGCAAAGATTGGCTCAGTCAAGGAATTCGCGGAGAAGGTTGGGGGGGGCCATTGTTCAGCAGAGGACTTTTAAAGGCTGATCATGATGAGGATTTTGATATATATATATATATATATATATATATATATATATATATATATATATATATATATATACACACACACACACAAAATGTACCAGTCCTGAATGAGACAGCTCTGGCATGTTTTAAGTATGGACGATGGAAATTAGTACCGACGTGGTGATAGGTAAAAATTTGTGGCATTTGGGATTAAAGAGCCTAAGGGGACTAGCTATGAAGCCAACACACAGAGACGGACACACAGAGATAATATCAGCCTGAGTGTTAATCCGCCACAGTTACCCGTCTGTTCCAGATAAAGCTGGGCAGCTTTATTCACCTAAGATTTCGGTCATAAGAGTCTGAGTGTTAGCACTGAAAATAAGGCGCAATATAAACAACAAATGGCTAAATAAGAGACGTGCCAAGAAACCTCCAAAGACCCCAAGAATACTCCCCCCCTCTCTTTCTCTCTCTCTCTCTCTCTGTTTGTCTGTCTGTCTTTTTGTTATCCATCCATCTGTCTGTCTGTCTCTCTGTCTGTCTGTTTCTTTCCACAACGTTGCTCATATATCAGTTATAGTCCTTCCAAAATATCGAGATCGTTTGGGCGTTGTCCCTCACGGGAATTCCCCTTTGCGTGACGCTGCCGAATCCGTACCAAAACACACCTCTCTGTCTCATGTCAGCTATTTACCACTTCTAAATGAAATTTATTTACAGTACATGTATATATAATTCTCTATTAAGGCTATATAGTGTATGAAAATGCCTATTGTTTTTAATAATAACAATGACTTTTTATAAATACCTCAACACTTGGCAACATTGCTTTCCAATGCTGTCATGCTTATAGGTGAGCCAGTGAGGGTAGGTCAGGTGTCAATCCGCAGGTCACTTCCTCTCTGACCGCCCTCGTCTGCTTCACGTCGAGAAAAAGAACATATTTACAGCGTAAATAAGTATTTTTTTTTTTTTTTTTTTAGAAAAGAAGGCAAACAGAGGATCTATAATTCATAAAACCGTATAGATTTTTTACAGAAATAAATCTCCATAAAATGTTGATTTTATATCCAGAGAGAGAGAGAGAGAGAGAGAGAGAGAGAGAGAGAGACAGATAGACAGACAGACAGACAGACAGACAGACAGACAGGCATACAGACAGAGTCAGGAGGTTTTTCCTCAAATTCTAATAATTCATAAAACGGTATAGACTTTATAGAAATAAATCTCCATATAATGTTGATTTTACATGCAGAGAGAGTGAGAGAGAGAGAGAGAGAGAGAGAGAGAGAGAGAGAGAGAGAGGTAGTGATCTGGGAGTGAGGGTTGTCCCTTGAAGTTTGTCTCTAATCCGATAATTGGCCCAGTAGTAACTGTGGCAACGTCGCACGTAGGGGAATTCCCGTGAGGGACAACGCCTAAACGATCTCGATATTTTGGAAGGACTATAGTCTCCTGTATTTCTCCTTCTTCCCCCTGTTCTCCTTTTCTCACCTTTTTCCGATGTATTTCCCTCTCCCTTGATATCACTAACATTTTCTCTCATTTTCACGTATTTTCTTCTTTCCTCGTTATTACCCTCTCCCGCCCGGAGGGGCCCGGGGACGGGTATTGTTTTCACTCTGTTCGTCTGTTTGTTTGCTTGTCTATCTGTCTGTTAACAACGTTCTGCAAAAACTACTAGTGCTAGTTTGACTAAAGTTAGAGGGATGATGGTATATGACCCTCTGATCACCTGATTAAATTTTGGGCCAAACTGAGCCAAGGCCCATGCTGTAGGCCCTAAAAATGTATTTAAAAAAACAAAAAAAGTTAAAGTTTTTTTCTCCATAACTCCTTTCAAATTCGTCATCTCGACATGAAACTAAAACATAAAAGTGCATCTTTCAAATCTGCATCCTATAACCTGCCTCACTGCATCTAGTGGGTCACCCCCCAGTTTGCGGTAGGGTTGGTCACTGTTAGGTGGGTTGGGCCTAAAGTTTCAAATGGGCATAAAACCGTAAATTTTCACCTGATTTACTCCTAATTTGATGTGTGACATCTTTGACTAGACATCCTGTTGTGTTTATACGTCAACACTAAAATGACTGCGGGAACGGATTTGCTGTGCCTTGGCACCACTTTTTGTTCTTGTTTCATTCCATTCACTTAAAGGCCACCTTCGGCGCCCCTGCTCGATGCCAGGTCAATTACTATTTTCAGTCGAAATGTAACAGAAATATGAATTACTCATGAAGTAGGAGAGACAGGGTAAGGAATTTTCTCCTAGTTTTTATCCAGTTGGGATATGCATTGAAGAGAGAGAGAGAGAGAGAGAGAGAGAGAGAGAGAGAGAGAGAAGGAATAGTAGTGTTTCCTGTTATACTAAATTATGCTATAGCCTTATAATGTATAATTTTAGTAGTATGAGGAGGGAGGAGGGAGAGGCGGGAGAGGGATAATACAACAAACACGTCACTCTTCTCTCGTCTGTTATGCTGGTAATTTCAGTGCCGGACCAAGGGCGAATCCACCTCCTTCACAAAGGCAAATAACTGAAGCAAAAGACCAGAAATTAGTAATAATTTGGGAACCGGTGGCCCAATTGGACTGGAAATTATTTTATTCTTCATATGTCCCCATCCCCCTGTGGCGGGGGAAACACAATCTGGCCGCACTATGGAGTAGTACTACTACTCAGCGGACAGGTTGTGTTAGGAAGAATAATGCCATCGTATTCCCTGCTTGTCGTAAAAGGCGACTAAAAGGGGTGGGGTGAGGGGATTAAGGACCCCTTCCTTTGTTTTTTAGTTCCTAAAAAGAGACAGGCCAGAGAAAGGGATGGGGGATTGAGTTATCCCCGTACCCTGAAGATTGGGTCTATGAATGTGCGTGGATGTAGTACGATTGAGGCTAAAAGGGAGGAGATTGGGAGAATGTTTGTGAGAAGAAAGTTGGATTTGTTAGATTTGAGTGAAACGAAGATGAAAGGGAAGGATGGGTCTATGTTTGGAAGTGTGAATGGAAGATTGTCATGTGTTGATAGAGGAAGGGCAAGAGAAAGTGTGGCCTTGTTAGTGAGTCCGGAAGTACAGCAGTGTGTGACTGAATGGAAGGAGGTGTCATCGAGACTGATGTGGGTGAAAGCGAAATTTGAACGTGTATAGGACTACATAATAGATAGATAGATAAATAGATAGATAGAGAGACAGATAGAGGCAGGAAGTCAAATGATGAGAAGGTGTTGTGTCTGCGAGAATCGAGCAGTGCTAAACATGCTTACACGGAGGAAAGCTGACGACAGCGGCCAGTAAGGAGATGATGCAGTTAGCTGTCAGCAGTCCTCTCGTGAAGAAAGATCTGGTAACCATGAGGAACATACGTGACACACCCCTGCTACACCTGATTTTAGGAAAGAGAGTTTAGAAGGAGACAAGCGACCCTAGAGAGAGGTCGAGACGGAGATTAGCCTTAGAACAGAAAGAGAGAGAGATAGCGAGACAGGGAGGTAGCTACCCGGGACTTATACTCTTCCCATGGGAGAGACCTGTTTAATATCTCCAAGACAAATAAAAATAGTCCCATATTATTCTTTACCTCTCCCGTCACTACATGACATCTGGTGGGGAAACTACTACAAGATATAAAAGCCGCTCGACCACAAGTCTAAAATATACTTCTCTACAAGTAACTACAAAGTCTTTATGACATTTGGTGGCAGCGAACGTATACGAACCTCGTCTACGAATCAACATTAAATTACTACAAAATATCAAGATTGAAAACAACCAACAACATCAGCTCCTGACAGTATTCTCTCCATCCAGCCCCCTCCGTCTCCCAGATCATTACGCTGATGCAGAGGTCAAGAGATCACTCGACGCCTTGCAAGTAGCTTAACGACAAACCAGCAAATCTGCGGACATCGTCTCCGAATTAAAAGCAAATTTCTACAAAAGCAACCGAGACTACAAGATTAGCTTCAGTTCTACATTGAATCCTACAAAATACAGTCTACAGTGCAAATAGTCTACAAAGTCTACAGCCATCTACAATCAACTACAGCCATCTACAATCAACTACAATTAACAACTCTACGTCGTCTGTATAATCTTCTACACGCACCTACAAGTAGCGGCAGTCTTCATCCCACAACGAGTAAATCACTAGAGAAAAGGACCGAGAAAACTTCCACATAGAAAAACGGAACAAACAAACGAAGAGTGAGACACGACTCACAACTCATCTTACTCACTCGTCTTCACTCAAGTTACTCATCGCTACTCATTCACTCACCACAGCTACCAGTGTGGGAAGCCGACGTCACCATGTGCTGAGATGACATCACAACGCGAGTCTGCCATGCCAAGCAACGTGTGACTGACACCAGGCACTTCTCACCCACTACTCATTATTCACATAGCTCCTACTCATATTAACTTATTTTCACAGTTAAGTTGGAAATTCGACGTTCTATGCTGAGGTTTGCCTGGGACAGCCGTTAACCACTACAAATACCAGGCCATGGAGTTTCCTGAGTAATATCATCCATCAACACACCACTAGAATTATCAAGAGATCTTCAATCAAACCTGTATTTTCTTCCGAGATCGACTTTTGTATCGACACACCTCTACGATCTATATCAAGTGGGTAAAATTATACTTGCTCATTTCTTCTCAGTGCTAAAATTAGCTATATTCAACTTATTTACTCATCTAGTTTGCTAGGACATAAATAAACAAGAGGCGTATTTCATAACATCATATCTTAATGACAGGAATATTTTCGCCACCACCCACGTTAATACCAGATGACACACAAATTGCCACAACATCAGACTCACAATTAAGAGACAGACCACCCATTGTACAACCCTCACCACACGTTATAGATAAAGAAACAAATACGGGAGTTTCAGATGATGAGTGGGAAACCCCTTCAGACATAGAGAGTGTCGACTTTGCAGCTGCCTTGCATACGTATGCCAATATACTTAACAGGGTTCACCGGTCCGGTCATACATATTCCACCATTCCCTCACATAACGATAAACTCGTACAAGTTGAATTAACAGGGCAATCATTAAATATGAATCAAGAACCAAATACTGCTGATCTAAAAACCACACCTCACGTTTTTGTGTATCACGAGGATAAGACTGCCCCAAAATTCTCTGGCACAGACAAGGATCGCATTGATGTCATTTCATTAATCAGTCAGTGCGAACAAATGTTCATCAAGCACCACATACTAGATGAACAAGAGAAAATTGCTATTTCTTCATCTTGCATAAGCCAGGAAAGATGTCCAGCAAGCAATTTATTGCGCTCCGATAAGCTACATCGTGCTAGGACATATGATGAATTTAAAACTGAATTTCTGAAGAAATTTTCTGGAGGTATGAACTTCTTGCCAGGTATAATTCCAGAATTACATAAAATTGTAGATCTTGTAAGGGAGCACACTACAAACCATGTGCTCAGTGAAATAACTGCTGATGTCTCCACAATCAAGAGAACCCTCTTAGCTACTCTGGAGAATTCTAAGTGGATAACAGATGATGGAAAGATGTCCCCAGACCTCGTCGTGGACATCATTGGTTATGTAGCTGCCTTGTGTAAATTACCTGATAGAACCCTTAAGATCGCCAAAACAATCGCGTACACCCCAGGAATGTGCTTACTAGACTTAATGAACGAGGTAGAGATGCAGTGCAGTAAAGCAGGTGTGGTCGACACACATGCACATTCTGGTAGAATCAGGGTACCTGAGACAGTATCAGCTGTGAAAACATCTACACCGACCCCAAACAGAGAACAAAATCGATCGCGACCAGAAATGAGGCAGCCCAAAGAAACAAAGACGCCTAGACCTCGTTCCCACACGCCTTCCTACAGGCAGTTTCATAAGTTTTCGCGCAGCCCGAGCAGGTCTCGCGCCATAATACTTTTTATGGGAAATCACCTCGTAGGTCACAGTCAAGGGATAGGTCCATTCTGTGTCATTACTGTGCAAAACCAGGACACACAAGGTATGAATGCTTTATCAAGGCAAAAGAGGATAATCAAAAGACACAAGGATTTGGTCCTTACTGTAGGCATCATAGATACCAAGGGCACTGGACTAGTGATTGCAAAACAGTAGAAAAAATTGTGTCGATGTTCAAATCGGGGGAAGACCAAGTCATGACAAAAAACGAACAAACGTAAAGAAGAACAAGGTTAAACATCACATAGGAGGCATGTTGGGAAATGAGTGTATCTTGATACCAGCGGTATGTGAGGATCAAAACGTTTCCTTATTTTTAGATACAGGCTCTCCAGTGAACTTAATAACACATGAAGAACTAAACAGAATTCTTAAAAATAAAAAGAAAGTAACTTTTCTGGATGAAGCTGATTTAGAATTATACACAGTAGATGGTCAAGAGATTACAGTAAAAGGTATGATAAGATTAAATCTCAGTTTCACAGAAACTACAAGACCATTCTCTGCATTGTTCTATATCGTTGAAAACTTAGCAATTAAAGCTCATATGTTACTGGGCTTAAGATCCATGAGAACTGAGAACATAACTATACTCCCACAAATGAATGAAATAGACTTTGATAATGAATTCATAGAGGAAATACTTTCAGATCCCTCACCGATTGGTAGAAGAGAGCCAAAAAGAATTGGTAATATTAAAGGCTTAAACAAACATACACAAACAGATGAGTGTATAAATCCACTTACACCAGCAACCCCATCCTCCAGAATTAGTGACCCAGATAACAGTACTGATTTATCAATTTTTCCAGCCCATCTCACTAATGATTTGGTTATACCACCTAATTCATACATGAAGGTTACCATAAAGAGCAAATTACGGAATAGTACTGTTCTTGTCTTAGAAGAATTAAGTAAAGTAAAGGGATTGTCAGTAGAAAACGCATTATGTCATACGAACGACGAAGGGCTAACTCAGATATTCATTATTAATCACATGAATGGGGAAGTTCAGTTGAAGAAGGGAACTTGCATAGTTAATATTGAAAAATGTTTCGCCCCTGTGAAGGAAATAAATATTGGTGGAGTAACAAGTGAGATAAAATCTACGGATAGAGAAAAGAATAAAGAGAATTTAATTCACTCAGGTGAATTTGACGAAGAAAATGATTTGTTAACCCTGCTGGAAACACACAGGGACACCGTAGCATTGCCTGGAGAACAATTAGGGTGTACTAACTTGATTAATCACATGATTAATGTGCACCCAGAAACACCACCAATTTTCGTACCAGCTTATCGCATACCACACTCCCAACGTACACTTGCAAATCAGTATGTCGATGAAATGTTAAAGCTTGGAATTATTGAGCCTTCAGTTTCTCCGTGGAACGCTCCCCTTTTCTTTGTGCCCAAGAGAAATGGAGAAATGCGTGCGGTAGTAGATTACCGTAAACTAAATGATCACACTATACCAGACAGATTTCCCATGCCATTGCTAAGTGATGTTCTACAGAATATTGGTCCTGAGAATAATATATTCTCGACCATCGATCTCCTAAACGGATACTATCAGATTCCGGTATCTCAGGAGTCACGTAAATACACTGCCTTTTCAACAAACAGAGGCCATTATCAATATACAAGAATGCCAATGGGACTGAGGACAGCCCCCGGTACGTTCCAGCGTCTTATGAATTACGTATTGTCCGGAATTTTAGGACAAGGAATATTTGTTTATCTTGACGATATTATTATCGCAACGAAGAATATTAAGGATCATCTCAGGAAATTAGACTTACTCTTACAAAAGCTTAGTGATGCTGGATTAAAAATTAAACTTTCTAAATGCAAATTTTTGCTTTAAGGAAATAAATTTCTTAGGCCACAAATTAAGTTCTGATGGTATTCACACCACTGATGACAAAATACAGGCGGTGAGAGATTTTCCTGAACCCACTACGACTGACGAAGTTAGACAATTTTTAGGTCTGGCTGGGTACTATAGGTCCTTCGTACCACAGTTCTCTCATATAGCCTTCCCTCTATTCCAACTACTCAAAAAAGATGCTGTATTCCAATGGGAAGAAGAACAAAAAAGGGCATTTAACAATCTAAAAATTAAACTAACAAATGCACCTTGTTTAGCATATCCGAATTACACGAAATCATTTCTTATTTGTACAGACGCATCAGTTAAAGGATTAGGGGCTGTTACTGATGCAGGAAGATAAAAGAGGAAAGAATCAACCAATTGCATTTGCCAGCAGACAAACAAGAGGTGCGGAGAAAAATTATAGCACTACAGACTTAGAGGCACTTGCAGTGATTTTTGCATTACAAAAGTTTCGAGATTTGGTATATGGTTACGAAATCCACTTATTCACCGACCATAAACCATTGGTGGGTATGTTTAAAGAAAAACTCCTTTCTGGGAGGAGAGCAAGATGGAAATGTACAGTTGAAAACTACAATGTACAAATACATTATATACAAGGTAAAATGAATATAGTAGCTGACGCATTATCTAGGAACCCGAACACAATTCAGGTCGCGGCGTTAGATCTCAAAGGAAATATCCCAAACCACGAGGATATCGCAAAGGCACAAAGACTTGACCCAGTATGGTCAAAAGTAATATACAAGTTAGAAAGTGGAGATGACATACAATTACCCAAACTTCATGTCCCACTTGAACAATTCACAATGGTCAATAATACATTATACAAAATTAACTCTAAACAACCAAAACGCTAAAGAAATACTAACCAGTTGGTAGTACCTAATGACATGATACCCCAAGTATTACGAATGATACACGACAGCCCACATGCAGGACACCCTGGAAAGGATAAGACATTCAACCAAGCCCAGCTATTATATTACTGGCCTTCATTACGAAGAGATATAAACAATCATATAGACAGATGCGAATCATGTGCAGAACACAAAGGATACCCAATCACACCTGCACCGATGGGTAATTACCCAGTACCACATCAACCATGGGACGTTGTCGCCATTGATTTACTCAAGATGCCATTATCATACAATAATAACCTATACTTATTCGTAGCAACGGATCATTTTTCCCGTTATGTCATTTTAGCCCCAATTAAAGATAAGACAGCAGAGACAGTAGCAAAGGCAATAACAGATAATGTAATATGTCGCTTTACTACCCCAAAGGTATTAATAAGTGATAATGGAGGAGAATTTAATTCTGAGATCTTACAAGAAATATGTAAACAATACAACATCAAAAAGGTTAACGTTTTGGCCTATCACCCAGCATCGAATGGGTTGGTAGAGAGACAAAATAAAAAGGTATTAGATGTGCTACGACACATTCTCAGTGAAAATTATGCAAGCTGGGATGATTGGATTGCCAGAGTAGAGGCCTCCATTAATGGGTCTATAAATAAATCCATTGGTGACACACCACATTTCATTATATATGGCACAGATAAAAAATTACCATATGAGCTCCTAGAAGGTGACAGCATGCCTATATACAATTACGATGATTACTCTAAACTCCGTTTACGTGAATTCCAGGACATTCACAAAAGAGTGAAAAACCAATTAACGATGTCCAAGGAAGAAATGATGGAGGCATTTAACAAGAAGGCAAAAGATTCACCTATCAGCTTAGGAGACATTGTTTACGGAGTCATTCATACGAGAGAGAATAAATTATCCCCTAAATTTGAGGGCCCATACAGAGTAATTAACATACAAGCAAACA
Source organism: Coenobita brevimanus (assembly GCF_032717465.1). NCBI lineage: Eukaryota > Metazoa > Arthropoda > Malacostraca > Decapoda > Coenobitidae > Coenobita > Coenobita brevimanus. The sequence continues at coordinate 19,534,397 of NC_137063.1, read as the reverse complement.
AAGTTTTAATTAAGTCACTTTCAAGTGGCGAGGAAAAACAAGTTCATATTGACCATTTAAAACGAGTTTCAAGGGAATTATCACATAATTATTCGGCCTCGGATACAACCGAACAGGTGAACGTACCTCAAGAAACCAAGCAAGAACACAACAATGATTACAAAAAGAAATTAAGGTCATATACCAAACAATCGAACATAGGTGCAACTATTCCAATGAAATCTACAGTACATCATTTACGAGAATTAAATATCAATTTAAACTCGTTCTATAAATGAAATAACAGCCAACCGTAACGCACATCATCACTATCATCAACCACAGCTTTATAGGGAATTAATAGATTTTTTTTTTCGGTAGGTTACGATGAAGGGACTTATGCTATGGATTCTCCTATACATAGTAAGAGTATATGCGCACCTAGACCCCAAGCATATAGTACGACAAGGATGCCTCATAGCTCCAACGGCCACGACTACAATCGTCAAGGACGTCATGAGTACTGAAATAAGTCTAGATTACTTGTATGACTTACCTACTTATGTAGAAAGACTTGCGACGCCGATGCGAACTCTGGACTTCAAGATAGGGAATTATGTTTCACAAGCACATAACACCAAGGAAGTGGATGAAATGGTGAAGTTAGCGAAATGGAAACTAGAACAGGCGAAGTCAACTATGCTCGTCATGATCCAAGATCTCCCATCTTATGGAACGGAGGTACTGAGCGACAGGAACAATATCACACGTACTCGCCAAAAGCGCGGTTTGTTCGATCTGGGCGGCGCAGTTCTTGGGAACATCTTTGGACTGGCTACAGAGGATGACCTTAAAGAAATAAACAACAAATTTAATAAGATAGCTCAGGTACTAACATACCAGGATAAATTCATCACAGGACAGAACTCGGCAATGAAGACAATTGTGAAAAAAATGAAAAAAGCAGAAAACGTAGCTCTCGAGAGTATAGATAAAATAAATGACTTAGAGGGCAACGTTACTCTTTTTCCAGCACTTCTCCATCATCACAGAACATATTGACACGATTCTACTACAATTAGAGAACACTAGAGATCATTTCAGGGCACTTATGCAAGGAATTTCGAATGCTGGTGATGGCAAGATCACAAATGACTTACTCCCAGTTCATGAGCTACGTCAGATAGTTAGTCAAGGCATACATAAACATAAATTGAAGCCATTGTTCCGCAGTAGGGAATTTATGCAATATTACCCGTACTTAAAAGCAACACTAACACCAACATCAGTGATAGTTCATGTACCATTCATCACGGAAGACCTGTTCACAGTATACCAAATACACCCCTTCCCCTATAGAAACAACAACACTTTGGTCATCATCAACATCAACACAGACACCGAACTCATCATGGTCTCCAAGAGACGAGACACTGTCACTTTCGCAAGTGAGTCAACGATTGAGCGAAAGTGCCGCACATCCTTACATGCTGTTCATCTTTGGTCCTGCGTACATTTTCACGTTTCAGCCTACTGATACGGTCCCTTGTGAAATGGCTATCATCAGCAATAACAATATTCATCATCATTGCAACTTCACTTTTGCTCCAGATAAACTTGTACACCATCAACGCATTGGACACTCGCAGTTTTTTTATTTCCCTCATAACACATCAGTTTACATAGTCTGTCCAGATATACCACCATCTCATACATCAGCCTCAGGATTATACATAGCACCAGACTACTGTGCGGTATTTACACCATCCATGTCTACTTTTTCCACCATCAATCTCTACGCCATTATCAACCATACACACAAACATTTCCACCCACTGCCTAATATGAACTTAAACATGAGCACAAGTATTAAGCTGACTTCACCTAAGTTTGAAACTATGCAGCTGATCAATGAAACAATGAAGCCCTGGGAAGATTTGAGTTTGAGTATGTTCAACCCATATTATGTGTATAGCCAAGCACCTTCTGTCTTTATAATCATCTGCATTGTAGTTGCAGTATTGCTGTTGGCAATGCACAGAATGCATGCAAGAATTGCTAATTTGGAGTCATTGTTTAGTGGGGGGAGGGTTAACATCACAGTTAACCACCCTGAATGAAGTGTGTATATTTTGTATATAGTATTAATTATATATATATAAAAAAAAATAAAAAAAAATAATAATAATAATACAAAGAAGAATGACCCATATATGACAGACCAGTACCATTATCTTTGAATGAAATATTAATAACTCTTACAATAATCTTAATTTTAAACTATTTTTATTCTTGCATGTATGCATTTCACTATAATATCCCAAGTACATACTGTATTACAGTTAAATAATTTACTTTAATGCATTTATTCAAATATGTATACAACTTATTTAAAATGTAATATTACTGAATAATCACTATTTACTATGAATAATATATGTATACAATATTCATACAATTATGTTACTTTACAATATTATGTATTTCACTTAATTAGCTTATAAGTTCATTATAATGTGTATGTAGTATGTATTAATATGTTATAACTATTAAATGTCGATGGTACGCCATTTTCGCGCGGCCGAGCAAATATAGGACTACATAATAGATAGATAGATAAATAGATAGATAGAGATACAGATAGAGGCAGGAAGTCAAATGATGAGAAGGTGTTGTGTCTGCGAGAATCGAGCAGTGCTAAACATGCTTACACGGAGGAAAGCTGACGACAGCGGCCAGTAAGGAGATGATGCAGTTAGCTGTCAGCAGTCCTCTTGTGAAGAAAGATCTGGTAACCATGAGGAACATACGTGACACACCCCTGCTACACCTGATTTTAGGAAAGAGAGTTTAGAAGGAGACAAGCGACCCTAGAGAGAGGTCGTGACGGAGATTAGCCTTAGAACAGAAAGAGAGAGAGATAGCGAGACAGGGAGGTAGCTACCCGGGACTTATACTCTTCCCATGGGAGAGACCTGTTTAATATCTCCAAGACAAATAAAAATAGTCCCATATTATTCTTTACCTCTCCCGTCACTACATGACATCTGGTGGGGAAACTACTACAAGATATAAAAGCCGCTCGACCACAAGTCTAAAATATACTTCTCTACAAGTAACTACAAAGTCTTTATGACACGTGAGTTGTGGGTGTTTGTGAGTGCATATGGGCCTGGTAGTGAAAGAGATGAGGAAGAGAGGGAGTCTTTCTGGAATGATGTTGATGAGTGTCTGCAGAGTTTTGGTGCGAATGTGAATGTGGAAATGATGGGACATCTGAATGCTATAATGGGAAATGTAGCATTTGAAGGTGTAGTTGGTATGCATGGTGTGCCTGGAAGAAATGAAAATGGGGAACGAATGATAGAGGTATGCGTTGAGCAAGAGATGGTGATTGGAAATACGCTGTTTGAGAAGAAAGATATTTATAAGTATACTTGGGTGAGACAGGAGGGTGGAAGGTGTTGACAGAGCTTTGATGGACTATGTGGTTGTGTCCAGGAATGTAATAGAAAGATTGCTGGATGTGAGAGTTCTGAGAGGGGAGGGTGGAGGTATGTCTGACCACTACCTGGTGGAGGGAAAGTTAAGAGTAGGTAAGATATGGGTGAGAGCTAAGAGGGTTAGGTGTGACAGGGAGGTTTTGAAAGTGAGTTGGATAAAAGAGAGAAAATGATAAAGTATCGAGAGAAATTGAAAGATGACTGGAACGCAGTGAAAGATCAGGAAAATGGCAGTGTGGAGGAAGAATGGCAGTTGTTTAAGAGTGCTGTGGTGGGGCATGCAGAAAAGGTGTCTGGCGTGAGACGTTTGGGTAGTTGTATAAGAAAAGGAAGTGAATGGTGGTGTGAGGAAGTATGGCTGTGGCTGAGAAGAGATGTACATATGAAGTGTGGCTGCAGAAGAAGGATGAGGTGTCATATGAGAGGTATAAGGAAAAGAGGAATAGGGCGAGAAGGGCTGCATGTGATGCTAAAGTGGCAGCTGACTGAGAATTTTCAACAGAAAAATAAAATGTTCTGGAAGGAGGTGAAAAGGGTGCAAGAAGGAGAGTCCGGGAAGGAAGAGTGAGCAAAAGCAGAGGATGGAAAGATGTTAAATGAGATAGATGCAGTAAAGAAGAGATGGCCAGAGTATTCTGAAAGATTGTTAAATGTAGAGGATGAAAGGGTGACTGAGATTGTGGCGGATGGAAGGGTGCAAGGAATAAATGTGTTGGGAGAGTTGAATGATTCTTTGATCACGAAGGAGGAAGTGGAGAAGGCAGTAAAGGAGATGAAAACAGGGAAAGCTGCAGGTATGGATGGGTGTGCTGTGGAATGCCTGAAGGGTGGTGGAGTGACTATTGTTGACTGGTTAGTAAGATTGCTGAATGTGTACTTTGTGAAAGGTATGGTGCCAATTGACTGGGCAAGTGCTTGTGTGGTCCCGTTGTATAAAGGCAAGGGTGATAAGTATGAATGTACTAGCTTTAAGGGTATAAGTCTCTTGAGTGTTGTAGGGAAGGTGCATGGCAGAGTGTTAATTATGAGAGTTAAAGAGGGTACAGAGGGAGTGATTGGTGATGAGCAGTGTGGCTTTAGGAAAGGGGGAGGATGCGTGGATCAGGTGTTTGCTGTGAGACAAGTGTGTGAAACGTATTTAGCGAAAGGCAAGGATGTGTTTTGGACATTAATGGATTTAGAAAAAGCATATGATAGAACTGACAGGGAGGCTTTGTGGACTGTTTTAAGATTATATGGACTTAATGGTATGTTACTAAAAGGGGTGAAGAGTTTTTATGTAAATAGTAGAGCGTAAGAGTGGGAAATGCTGTGAGTGATTGGTTTCCTGTGAGAGTGGGGCAGCGACAGGGATGTGTGATGTCGCCTTGGTTGTTTAATATTTATATGGATGGTGTTGTAAGGGAGGTGAATGCAAGAGTTTTAGGTGAAGGTCTGAGTCTGGTGAATGTTGATGGTGGAGAGTGGAATCTGAAGCAGCTGCCGTTTGCAGATGATACTGCACTGGTGGCTGATTCAGAGGAGAGATTGAGACAGTTGGTAGAGGAGTTTGGAAGGGTGTGTGAAAGGAGGAAATTGAAAGTAAAGAAGAGTAAAGTGATGAAGTGTACGAGGTTGGTAGATGGTTGGAGGATGAATATAGTTTTGAATGGTGACTTGCTTGAGGAGGTAGAGTGTTTTAAATATTTAGGGTCACATGTTGCTGTGGATGGAAGAATAGATGCAGAAGTGAAGTTTAGAATGAATGAAGTAGGAAAGGTGCTGGGAGGAATGAAAAAGGTGTTTAGATGTCGTTTGCTTAGAATGGATGTAAAAAGCAGGCTGTATGAGAGTGTTGTGGTACTGACTGAGTTATATGGGGCTGAAACATGAAATATGGGTGTAGCAGAGAGGAAAAGTTTGAATGTAATGGAGATGAGGTGTCTGAGGAGTATGTGTGGAGTGACGGTCATGGATCGAGTGCGAAATGATGAAATGCGATGAAGAACTGGGGTTGTCTGGGAGATGACTGATAGAGTTGAGCAGAGGGTGTTGCGATGGTTTGGGCATATGGAGAGAATGGATAATGAGCAATTGGTGAAAAAGATAACTAGATCTGATGTGAGAGGTGTAAGGCTGTCTCCATCACGGCAGATCACAAATAGGACCCGCTATTCCTGCGGGGCACTTCAAAGATTGTCAAACGTTTGAAGCCTTTCGCCAACGGCTTATTCAATATTGTTGCCAACATTCCAATGCTGCATCTCTTATAGGATTGACCAATCTTCTCAAGCAAATGGAAGAGGACATGACGGTACCTCCCCAACATGCAAAAGTAATTGAGGCAGCCGCTACTATGAAGGCGACGAGTTCAGAGTTGCGCCAATTATTCCGTGGTACTCAATGGGTAACACAACTCAATGGAGAGGTGACGATTTCATTAAATAATTTTGCAGACTTGTTCGGTTACTTTAGATTTCTCAACTGGCTTTCGGACTCCCCAAAACAAATAGCACTACAACTTGGCTATAATCCCGGAAAGAAAATCATGGACATTAGCAAAGCTATTGTTGAAACGTCAGGAACAGACTTTACTCATCAGGTCGATTCTTACAGTTCACCCTCTCCCTCTGCAGGTGGTACTGCAAGAGTACTACACACCAGCATTACTTCATCTGATTCCTCTCGTTCGCTGCCAACTACAAGAACCAAACCTAGTAATTGGTCTCACTCACACTATCGCTCACCTTCTAGCGGTCATGACAATTCAACTCTGTGACGATGCAAACAATCCTCAATTGTGTGCTGGCACTGCGGTAATGTAGGTCATTGAGAGTCTAGCTGTGCACACAAAGAAAGACGTTTTCGCTCACGCGAATGCTAGCGCGCACCCTCACGGTCCTGATGTCTGACATGCAAATACCATAAGAATAGCACGACTCACTCCACAGACGAGTGTCATTACCTTAAGAGCCGTCAGTCGGGGGAAGACGAGCGCTCGGATTGGAGAAATGTAACCTAACAGCGGAAGATCCGCCGGTTTCTGAAAATAAGATAACAGAAAATCAACTCCCCATTCGTCAGGTAGGACCTATAACATCTTTAGGCTTAGTCATTCTAGGATGGAGCAAAGGGGTATAAAGTTCTTTCTTTATGGACACCGAATCTATGGTAAATCTAATCTCAGATACCTCTTTAAAAAACATCAGGAAAATAACTAAAAGAGTTGGGCTCCTCAAACCACCTGACATTCGCCTATGCAGTGTGGATGGCTCAGAATTTTAGGTCAAAGGAAAGATCACACTAGAAGTACAACTTCATAAAGTCTTAAGACCTTTTGACGTAGAGTTTCATGTCACTAATGATCTTAAATATCCAGCAGACACTCTCATCGGCTTTTCGACAATGGCTCAAGAAGGTATTTCTCTCCTCCCTGCTTCTCGTAAAATAATTGTCAATGGTTTCCCAATATCTAGTATGGAATACCCATGACCGGTACTTTCCCAAACCAACTCAGTTATTAAAGCTAACATGATTCCAACATTACTAAACAGTAAACAGGTACACACACCATTACCTGAACAGCTAAGTACACTACCATCTAGTACTACATCCTCTGAGCATTCAACTGTGGATCGTATCAGCCCCTCTGACAGTGGCACACTCGCCAACTCAGACACGTCTCATTTAACTACCTCAGACAGTGTGATTAATGTTTCACAACACGCAGAGATAAGACATGCAGTAACAAATCAGTGCGCAATTTTGTTGCCGCACAAATTTAACAAGGTCTCTGTTCGTGTTGTGGGTGTGAAAGCAGGGGTGGATGTACTATCCTTACCTGAGACGTGTTGTATGAATGGCTTAGCTTATGAGTCGGCGTTGTGTACGGTGCTGGAGGATGGTTTATGCTACTTGTACATTGCTGACACGACAAACGCCGCGTTCACCTTATGAACGGGAACACAGATTGGCGATTTCTTGGTATACCCAGCGGCCGTATGTGTGTGCCAGGATTTCCCACACCCTGTTGCCGATGTGTGCTCAGTTGCTCAGTCCACCGATATTCCATCTAATCTTGAATCTCATGTGAAACAAAGTGATTTCCCAGAACACCGACATTAATTAATTAATCTCTTGCGAGACTATTGTGAAGTAGTAGCCCTACCCGGAGAGAATATGGGCAAGACAAATTTGATAAAGTATAACATTACATTACAGCCTGGAGCTCAGCCAGTATATATACCTGCCTACTGTTTACCGCATAGCCAACGTCAACAAGCTGATCGTCTTATTCAGGACATGTTGGATAATGAGGTCATTGAACACTCTGATAGCCCGTGGAACAGCCCACTATTTCTGGTTCCAAAGAAAGGTGGTGAGTTATGACCAGTCATAGATTACAGATGCGTGAATGCGCCGACTGTCCCGGACAGATTTCCAATTCCTGTACTCACTAATTTGCTGGAATCCTTTGGCGAAAACAATTGTGTTTTTTCCTCCCTAGATCTTTTAAGTGGATATTGGCAAGTCGAGATGGAAGAATCACCTTGTCCTATCTCTGCCTTCAGTACTCCATCTGGACATTACCAATTCCGTACACTTCCATTCGGTTTGAGAAATGCACCATCAGCATTCATGAAACTAATTCATACACTTTTCGCCGGCATGATAGGTCACTCAGTTTTTGCTTATCTAGATGGTGTCATAATCGCTAGTCACTCGGTGGAGGAACACTTAGAAAAATTACCCGAAGTGTTCACTAGACTCAAACAAGCTGGATATAAGATCAAACTATCAAAATGTGACTTTTTACATAAGAAACTTCAATTCCTAGGACATGTTGTTGACGCTCATAGAATTCATACATCAGATGACAAGGTTAGAGCCTTGACAAATTTCCCAACTCCAACCAACTCCGACGCTGTACGCAGTTTCCTCGGTCTCAGTGGGTATTACACAAGATTTATTAAAGGGTACGCCCAAGTAGCTGCGCCGTTAACAAAACTGTTAAAGAAAGATGCACCTTTTGTGTGGGCTGATGAACAGGCAACCGCATTCACGACACTGAAAAATGCTCTAGCACAATCACCAGTTTTGCCATTCCCTGATTATTCTAAACCATTTCTTCTCTGTACTGATGCATCCGGAGTAGGCCTAGGTGCCGTTCTCATGCAATATGACCCTGAAGGAAAGAAACGTGTCATTGCCTATGCTAGCCATGTGGTAAACTCTGTGGAAAAGAATTATAGTGCAACTCATTGAGAAGCCCTTGCCGTGGTCTGGTCCCTAAAACATTTCCGCGACATCATCTACGGATATCCTGTTCACATCCAAACAGACCATCTTCCCTTATGTGACCTGTTTCAGGGACGTAACCTTACCGGTCGTCTTGCACGTTGGGCAGTCACTGTGACTGACTATAATCCGACATTTGAATACGTTCCTGGGAAATCCAATGTTGTAGCCGATGCCCTCTCGCGGCATGTTGCCACAGTCTCAACCGGTTGTGACGTAAACTTGGTGTTCAATTATGACACACTACATAGGTTCCAGCGTGAGGACCCCGTATGGTCACAGGTCATATATTTCCTAGAGTCAGGCGATGTTTCTTCTCTGCCAAAGTTACCAGTCCCTGTATCTGATTTCTTCCTCAACAATGAATTGCTCTATAAACACTCAGTACTGAAAGGTAACAGTCACGAAGTTAACATGAATTTTGAAGTTCAAACGACGGTCAAAATGTATTCCCAAAAACTTTACAGAATTTTGAAAAGGTACCGCCTGATTATCCAAAGTTCAGCACAAATTAGGTATGTTACAAGCCGTAAAAACTACAGCGGCACACTGAGGGACAGAAAACTTAAATCCCCACTGCAAGGCCCATTGATGGACGGAGTCAAGGGCTGCTTGAATCCGCGCAGCCGAAAATTGTGCATTATGGAAAGTGTGCCATATTGCACAATCGTCAGCATAGAGCGAGTAATTAAGGTTCCTCGGGATGGGAGCTGATGACAGAATATCATTGATCATAATATTGATCCCTACTTATGTTGTGTGACTGAGGATCAGTTGATTAGCCAAACCTTGCTTCGTCATAGCCAAGTCAGCAAATAACCACTGCTGGTGCTTTGTTCCATTGTGCAAGAACGCAAGTAGAATCATTCCAGGAAAAAGATTCATCACTGTTGCGAGAGACATGAAAACCAGAAAACTGTGGTGGTGAGCACAGAGCAGCGTGTCGGGAGTACCCCATCACACCAGGCAAGTCCTCCTGTTGCGAAGTGGTGCAAGGAAATACCGAATCAGTGGATTTTATTGAATCAGCCCTTTTAAATGGAATATTTAATTTTTAATATCATATTGGTTCATGCACACCTAATTATCTAAACTCCGGTCAGAAATTTGTGCTTAATAAGACTATTAATAAAAAAAAAAAAAAATCAGATTTCAGAGCTAAAACTTGCTAAAGGTAGCAGATTATTTCCCTTTAGATCGTCAACATGCCCTGGCAGATTTCCATTTCGCATAAATATTGATTTAAAGCACATAAAAATGTATTTGCATTGTAAATCAGTATTTATACAAAACAGGAGTCTGTCAAGGCGAGTTATCTAGCTGGATTTCAAACACTTCTGCTAACTTTTGCAAAGTTTTGCTCAGAATCCTGAATTTTTATTAATATTCAAATTAAATACAGGTTTTTGACCAAATTTCAGATAATTAGGTGTGTATGAACCAATATGGTGATAAAAAATTATAACAGCCTAACTATTATAGCCTACAGCTTAACCTAATCTAACAGTCACCTGTCAAGCAAAATCAACCCTAACTTTGGCTTAAGCCATTGGTAGGGATGTGAAAATCTTATTCTCCAGATCAGACTGGCAGTTACCAAAAAGATGTTGAAACATCACCAGTTCATTAGACCAAGACTTCGGAAAACCAAATTCTCCACAGAGATCTAGCTGTCCATGGTCAAACTTATCTATGAGGAAAAACAATGAAATATTTCGGTGTCTGAGACATCTTCCCTATGTAACGCTCCCCAGTTTTAGGGCTATATGCCCCTGGAGTCAGGACCTAGCAATACTTATACTGATTCAGTTCATAAATCACTTCATTACGACTCTATCAAATAAAATCTTTGTGCTACCGAGTTGTCGTACAGGTAACTGGTTGTCACAAGGTTTGCCATCATACTGTAGCTAGTCTCTCTAAAACCAACAAAAGTCCTCGCTAAAGAACAAGTATAGCATACTTCATCTTTAATAGAGCTATTAGACTAAGTCTTATATACCTAGCATGATAATAAAAGCTGAACATCACAGAAATTTTACCAGTACTTGAGTATGATTAACAGACATTGTTGTGAGTGGCGGTCTGCAGTGTCCCTGGTATAATTTGTGGCGTCACTGTGAGGGTGTATGTTTTGTGCGAGATATGATAATCTCAAACTTTGACAATTTTTTGTCATAAGTATTAATTTGCAGAGAAATAAAAAATGATATTCCGATGATTATGAGTGACCATTTTATTACTTTTCGTCAGTTGTACATGACAGTCTGTAAGGGCCCTCCCTTCTTCTTCCATCTTCTGTGTGTCTGTCTTGATTCCCCTCTCATCAATCTCTTTCTTATCTCAGACTTCAAGGAATCTTCCACCAAGGTTAGCTCTTATTGTTAAAATTCCTCGTACTAATTAAAAGGGGGTAATTGTGCAGTGCCTGATCATTATGAGAAGGTAATTATAAAGGAAGCTCAAATTAGGGACTTACATTACTTATTAACACTAAAATGGTACAGTATAAAAATGAGAAAAATATACTGAGTACTGAGTACAACATCCACTTATCCTTAATGTAGCACCATGAGTCATCCACTTATCACAGCACCGTGAGTCATTCACTTATCCCTCCTTGCTTGGACCCGGTTCCCTAGGCTGTCCATGGCCTAGAAACCGTCCCTGATGACTCTGGGGGTGTCTAAATCTCGGTAAATCTCCTCCAGCGCTCGAACTCTTGAACATTCGAACACTCAAACACTCGAACCCGTTCCCATAAATTCCACATTATACTTAGGAACGTTTAATCCTTAATATTACTTATTTTCTAACCTAAAATTGGCTTTACTTTGGATAACAAGGAACAAAAGTTTTATCTTACTCCTTAGCATAACTAGGTATTTCAGAGTTAAATACATTTCTATGTCATAATACATTCACTGATATTGGTATAAGTACTGTAACTTACATGAATGGGTTCCTGTCTTTGTTGTCTTATAAAACTGGGGTCCTCATTTGCCTCACAAAAGACCCCTGAGTGAAAAGAACAAAGCTTGGTCTAGTTTTGGGATACTGGCATGATAGTTTGACAGTATATACCATACACCACTGTCTCATTAGTTTAGTTTACTTTAATTTTGGCCATTGACAATTAATCTTACCTTTAATGTTCCAATAAACTGTCTCGGCCCACACAGCCAGTCTTTACCGCTCCCCAGACAAAGAACTGCTCAAGCCCATCCCAGCCCCCCAAACAACCAAAGCTATGGATCTTTCATACTCCATATCAGGTTTATGTATTAGAAAAATTACAGATTCCTTAGTAAGTAACTCTTGGCAATTTGTCAGACCCCATTTTATCACAAATGGTGGGAAAAATATTCTTAGTTTCAAAGATCAAAAAGGTAAATAAACCCATTCTCCTTCTTGTTAAGTGGGGCAACTAAAATATTCTCTCCTCTCCCATACAGTAGTAGATCACTATGAGTACTTTGGCCTTATTTTCTAATGACATCCATTTGAGACCAGCAATTAGGGAAAACAGTTACACTATGTTTTCTCAGAGGGATTTCGGTCATAATATCAATGGAAAAACCCTTTGAGTCACTGCACGTCAACCAGTCCATCGCTAGATGATTGAACCCAAACCCATGTAGCTGCAGATGATAGAGATTCAAGGGTGAAGCCCTTAAAGTAGCCTTCACAGAGTAAGTCAACAGCAAACCAGCAGAGTCGCAAAGCACTTGCAGTTTCTATTCTTTCACTAAAAATAGATTACTGTTTACTTAACCCGCCGCATCCCGGGAAATTTTTCACCAATGACAATCCCCCTGAATCCCAGGAGATTTTCGATTTTTTTTTTTTTTTTTTTTTTTTTTTTTTTTTTTTGGCTAAAACCTCTGCTTTTTATGAGAAACATCGAAAATTCAGAAAGAAAGTGCTTGAGTTTAGAAATATGGTAGAGGTAACAGTACCTTCACCTAGGTACCGTGTTCTCTCAGGCCAGGCTCCAGAGAAAACATTTTCTATGGGAGGGGTAACAATTCCAAACCATTCATGGTTGGTTAGATATTTAATTATTTGGTACGAATTCATATGTAGTACAAGAGTATATTGGTTGTCAGACAATAATTTTGGCGATATAATCATTGTTCACTAACCAAAGACACCAACATATGGCACCTTCTTTTACGACGTTACCGCCACATCACTTCTGCTTCTTTCTTCTTCTGGATTGTTTCTTCCTTTGTCCTCCACCTTGGGAATCACTTTCGCCTTGAATTTCGTCATTGGAGGGACCGTGCTGTGACATGTCTTTACTGGCCAGGTCACTGCTAACAGGTGAGTTGCCGAGAAAATGGCGTGCGGGGGGGGGAGGGGGGGTCAGGTGGGGCTAGGCATTATCCCCACCTAGCATTGGGTAGAGGAAGGTCTCCCATATATGCCTACCAAAAATCACCCATGAAACTTGAAAAATGTGCAAATGACGGACCTTGCAATTGCAAAACATATGGATACGTCTTCGGGTGTCACCATGACAAAACGTGGCAACATATCCATACATCGTCGGGACGCCCCGGGATAAAGTACTACACATTTTATCACATTTTTCTTACGATCGATTTTCAGCTGACGCAAGTTGTTTTTTGTCATTCGTTATTATCATAATCATCAGACTTTCCAAGTCCACTACCAACCTTCTTCTCGAGATCCTTGACTGAGCCAATCTCTCCCAGGTTTAACCTGCAAACTTCTTAACTCATCTCTCCCCCCACTGTCTCTTCTTTCTCCTCTCTGCATGCAATCTCCTTAAGTCCAAATAGTCTGCCTCTTGGTCCATCGGTTATCCCAATTTTATATCTTTGTTTTTACTTTCATCTTCCTTTTTGCAGGAGCTTGATGGTCGTTTTTTAATACTTTCTGGCTTGGGTTGTATTAGCCTTCCCCGCTATCCCTGTTGAGGAGAATAACTTAGAGAACGAATCTGTTCTTTATTTTTACGTGAAAGGCTGCCTTGTTACCTGTCCCCGCCCTGGAGAGGCTCAGGGCTGGGTATTGTTTTCAATCGGGTTGTCTGTTTGTATATTTGTCTGTCTGTCTGTCTGCCTGTCTGTTAACTATTTTACACGATAACTACCTGTGCAATTTTGACTAAAATTGCAGGGATAATGGAGTGTGACCTTCTAATCACTTGATTAAATTTTGGGCCAAATTAGGCCAAGACTTAGGCTGTAGCCGCCAAAAAAAAAAAAAAAAAAAAAAAAATCATCTTTTCTCTATAACTCTTTTCAAATTTGTCATATCAACATGAAACCAAGACTTAAATAAACTGAAATCCACATACAATATAAGAAGCCTCTCAGTAGATTACAAACTGATTAGAAAACATGAAAATGGATATTACAGGTCTGAGCGAGATCTACAGCAAAGAAGAAAATTTATTCAGCTCCATGACAGCACCCACCTATTTTACTACAGAGGAAGGCAGAATGAAAGAGTTATTGGTGTTGGATTTCTAATTAACAGAAATCTTGCAGAGACTATTGTTAAATTAAGCAGTGTGTCTGACAGAATAGCATGAATTGCAATTAGGCTATGCAAAAGATACTCCCTAAAAGTAAATAATAGGCATCCACCACTTAAAGCACAGATGAAGAAATAGAAAAATTCTAAAGCGACATCTCCCAAATTGTGGAAGAAGAAGAAATGTCCAAATGCATTACACTGATGCAAGACATCAGTTCAAAAGCTGGAAAACAAAAATATGGAGAAACATGCTCAGGGGTAGCAGAGAGCATTGACAGAGGCAAAATGGTGATTAATTTTGCCGAAATGTATAACATAAGAAGAATATGATCACTAATGTCACACTTCTCAACAAAGTACACAAAGGAAGTGAATATTAAATGGTGGGTTGAACAACCAATTTCCATTTCAGAAGTGAAAGAAAGAATCTCGTTAAAAATAAAAGAATATGCCTAACAAAAGTACAGTAAGTGAAAATAAGAAGTGGTGCCAAGGCACAGCAAACCCATCACCAGCAATCATTATAGTGCTGATATATAAACACAAGAGGATATCTAGTCAAAGGTGTCACATATCAAATTTGCAGTAAATCGGGTGACATTTGACGATTTTATGCCCAATTGAAATTTTAGGTCTGACCCATCTGACATTGACCCCCCTACTGCTAACTGAGGGGTGACCCCTCGATGTAATGAGGCCTACGATAAGACGCAGATTTGAAAGATGCACCTTTAATGTCCAGATCTCTGGTCTGGCGAGACAGTCCCTACTCGCCTTCAGTGGCACACAACCTGTAAGCACAAGATAAGTGCAATTGGACCTTTAGTAGATAATGATCCAATAGCAAAGCTCGTAAAATCACTATCAATAGAATTCACGTTTGGCTGGGGAGACTCTGGCAAATGATTTCACTTCCCTGCCACAAAGTTTTTGTGATTTTTGGTGCCACCTTCTTTAGTATATTCAGTGGATCCCTAGATATCTATAGGAAGTCCCATGGTCCGTACCATCTAAGACGGTACCTCATTTATGGGGCATTCCCCTATCACTGATATTAGACAATGGATGGGGCATGCTGCATACTACTACACGTGAGCTGCTGAATCTTGTGCACAGTTGCCGCGGCCATCTTGGTGGTCCCATCAAATTCAAGTACCTGCGTGTGTACATACGTAACATGACCCGAAAAAATGGTAACTTCCATCAAAACTGAGGCACCCATGTCATGAATTTTGGAATTTCTCATTTACTGCCCAAAATAAAGTCACTGGTAATGAAAAACCCACTTACTACAGTATACCGCCCTTTATGGTGTCATAATATGAATGATGCCAGTCTAATCACTATCAGTGTCCCTTGGATAAACTCCCGATTAGATGGATGTGTCTACACTGGCGTTTTTCAAGCTGTCAAGTATTATTTTAGCGTACGGCCTTTTTTATAACTAAAATTGCACAGAAAGAATCACAGTTTATTGAAGACCAGAAGCCAATTATCCGAGATTATTGCAAGCAAGTAGGTGTAACGAAGTTATACTTCGTCAGTTGAGAAATTTGCTACATGGGTAGAAAGAACCCCCAGTTTCCATGAAACCCTCCATGTAATTCAGTGCTTACTGAGCCATCAGGGTGCAATTTGATCATAATCCCCCACACTGGACACTTGCACCAAAAATTTAGTTAGTAAATATGTAGCACACCACTGATGCTTGTCGCACTTCCAGTTTTACACTATTTTTCAACAACAATATATATGGAATACTTGAATGTTGTCAAATATTGCCTAATAAAACTCTGCCTGTTTAGTCTTCAGACAACAGAGTTTAAGTGAGAATAAACAAGCACCACAATTATTTATAATGTGCCATTTTTAATGACATTAAACTTTTGGTGTGAATGGCCACTGATTATCAAAACAGAAAAGCCATACTTTTTTGTTTGTTTGTTTGTTTGTTTGCCCTACTATTAGAAAATGCAACCAACAAATATGCTGACAGAATAGGGAAGCATGGATAAAGAATCAAGTGCCAGTTATGCCGTATCACAGTAACTTTATAGCACATTCGAGTGTTGTCAGCAGAATTTGCTCTCTATGCATACATACATAACCTGAACCTGTGGTCAGGCTCAATTGGACATTGTACTCAGATAACTCATTAATCCAGTTTTTCCTAAAGACCTCAGTCAGGACACTGTATGTGTCTTATGCATTCCTTGGTGCCTTAAGATATAAAATATGGAAGAATACAGTGAGATTGGTAATTTATACAAATGAGCTCTTGGCATACTCACCAATGAAACATCTGTCCACATACCTTAAACTGCCTATTGGTGCAGGTGATCGCTGCACACAATGGCATTCTGTTGAATATTAACTTTATCGGTTGCTTTATCTCCAAACTAGCATGCATAGCCTTAACTTCAAGCAAGAAACACAAAACCGTACACTGCTGAAATCGTAAACACGTGCATCGACGATCGTCATGGGACCACCGAGATGGCGGCCGCTGGCCTCAACTCCAGAGGGAGCTGCCATATCCTCTTGTATATATATATATATATATATATATATATATATATATATATATATATCGATACTTGTATATATATATATATATATATATATATATATATATATATATATATACATATATATATCGATGTCCCCTATGCGCCACCCGTGGATCAGCCAGATAGGAGTGGGATCCTACACCTGTCCTTTGTCATTAGCCTTTCTTAAATAATGATAGACCACGAGACCATGATATAGTAAATAAGATGGCATAGTAATGAGCGTAAGAATAAGGGAAAGCTTACAGTTTTTCTGTTGTTTCCTTTTCCCACTTTTCCTCTTGGTTGTACAAGAAATGGTGTAATAATCATTGAGGGTATCATCTGCTTGATTGCTTTACTGTACTGTATGTTGCCAGCCAAGTATATATTTTATTTAGGAGAGACCGAAAGAGTTAACATAGCGTTCATGATCTTCTTTGTAAAACACTTTATCAAAGAGCAAGAATATAATGATAATAATAATAATAATAATAATAATAATAATAATAATAATGATGATAATAATAATAAACAACAGTATCTGAGTTTAGGACTAATGTTTCCTTTTTGCTATATGATTTCCTTTTTCTTTTCCTTGGGGTTAAAGAAGAGAAAAGTGACTTTTTATGTGTTCATTGCTATTATTAGCATTGCTGTTGTTGCTGTATTATTGATGGTCCAATGATAATGGTACTATTGTTTGTTGAGAACAATATTGTGGTGTCAGTAAATGTCTCTGTATCTATCTATTGCCAGACGCCTTAATCCCGTAAGGGATGTCCACTAACAAGCCGCCTCCATGTCGTCCTGTCCCCCGCCATTTCGCTGTCCCTCCAGCTCACCCCCCCCCCTCTCTCTCTCGTATACCTCTCCATCCCATCCCTCCCTCTGCCTCCCACTCCCTCTCCCGCACCAGCTCACTCACATACACTCTCCTCGTTAGTCTCTTGCTCTTTCCACATGGACAGATCACCTCAGTGTATTTTTTCTTAACGCCTGTTATCACATCCACATCCACACTACAACGCTCCTTCACTTCCTCATTTGTCAGTCTGTCCTTCCATGCACAGTAACCCCACATGCTCCTCTCATGTAATTCATTTCCACTGCTTCCGCCCTTGACTTGTGTCCTTCCAACAAGGTCCAAGCTTCACTTCCATACGTCAGAGTTAGTATCTCCGTACTATCATGAAGCGACTTTTTTACTTCCATGGTTATCACTGCTTTTAAAGAACACCAACCTTTCTTCCCTGTTATACCATTCCAAGCACTTCATCCTCCAAACTTCCATCCTTAGTCATCACACTACATAAAGTTCTTAAATGCACTCACATTTTCCAATTTATTTTATTTTTGTTTTAACCAGACGATTTATTTTGTTTTGGAGAGATTTTCAAACATCTTTATTACGACAGAGTTCCCCAGTGGTATTTGAATTAATTCTTGGCTTACAGAAATGACAACAGAGAAACCATAATAGTACTAAATCACTTATCTTAGGGGGTAATACGGTTTGTTTTACCCTTATTTTTTAAGTACAAACTCTCTCTCTCTCTCTCTCTCTCTCTCTCTCTCTCTCTCGTTTTCTGGATGGTGGGCAGTGGCATTACTGTTGGCTTCAGGACATTATCATGGTGGTAATGGGGCAGCAATTTGCCTAAGTGAGCAGACATTCTTTTTTACGACACATGCAAAATCAGGTCCAGCTGAATACGATTACACGTTCCCTAAGTCTGCCATGCCTTACGTAACCCCACGCATGTGTTTTATTTTCTTTTGTTTTAGATTTTTATTCCTGCTAAAGCTTACGGTTTTATGCACTTTAGGACCCACTTTTCAAACACAACTTTAAGCAGAGTTCAGTACAATCCCATATTCACAGACTCTGTTTATGGTACAGTTAAACCTGGAACGTCTTCCTTTATAACATTCTTGCTACCAGCAGACGATTTTTGTTCATTTCAGGATACATGTTCTCAATAAACGAGTCGGTTTTATTTCATTTATGTTGCATCAGTCGATTTTATTTACCTTACAGTACGATAGACATTTTCAAGCTCTTTAGTATTTTATATTCATTTCTTGCTTTCATCCGACGATTAACTTGATCCAAGAAGAAACTTAGGAATAGTATGGTGGAATGAAAATGTGAGAAATGCTGTGGCGTAGAAGAAGAAAGCATAAACTGAGTGGATGGGAAGCAGAGGCATGGAGGAAGTTGAGAGATGAGAGAGTTATATGTAGCCGTAGCCTAAAGAGATAGAAAGAGCTGAAAAGATTAGCAAGAGAGAGGAAGAAGAGAGTGGACGAGGAATTTGGTAAGAGTTTGAATGTAAAGTGGAAAGAATGTAAGAAATATTCTGGAAAGAGGTAAAGAGAGTTAGACAGGGTGATAAAGAAGTTAGTAGAGGGTCGAAAGATAAAAATGGTAGAGTGTTAGTGAAGGAAGAAAAAGTGAGAAAATGAAGAGAACACTTTAACCTACTGTCAAACAGTGAGAATGAAAGTATTATGAGTAAAAGTCGTTGGGAAATGGCTGGAAGATGGAGGGAGGTGAGAGGGGAGGAGGAGATCAGTATGATGGAAGTAATGGAAGCAATAAAGAAAGTCAAAATGGGGAAAGCCCCAGGAATTGATTGAGTGTGTGGAGAACTGATGAAGCATGGGGGAAAGATAGTAATGAAATGGATATGAAAGATATGCGGATTCGCCTGAAAGGAAGCTAGAGTCCCGGAGGATTCGAAATCAGGTATAATTCGTAATCGTGCGGGCATTCATCTTTTAAGTGTAATAGGAAAAGTATATGATAGGATACTTACCGACAGAGTTAGGGAAATAACAGAGGAATTAGTTGGAGAGGAACACGGAGATTTTAGGAAGGGAAGAGGTTGTATAGATCAGACACTTATCCTTAAGTATTTGGTGGAAAGGTTTCTGGAGAAGGTAAACAAATTGGATAAGGAGAAAGCATATCACAGAGTGGATAAACAATGGTACTGTATTGTAATGTGAGGACGAAGAGGATCTGGAAGGTTTGGTGAATGAGTCTGGGAGAATGTATAAGAAAAGGGAATCTAAAGATGAATGTACTGTAGCTAAGAGTAAAGTTATGGTCTTCAAAAGAAATGAAGTCAGTGAATGTACAGTGATGTTCGATGATGAAAAAATGTAAAATGGAATGAATTTAAGCACGTGGGTAGTGTGATGAGTAAGGATGTAAGTTTGGAGGATGAAGTGCTTGAATGGGTATGACAAGGTAGAAAGGTGGCTGGTTCCTTGAAAGTAGTGATAAGAAGTAGGGAAGTGTGCAAAGAAGATAGTCTTGTGATACCAACTCTAACGTATGAAAGTGAAGCTAGGACCTTGTAGGAAGGACACAAATCAACAGTGAGAGCAGTGGAAATGAGTTATTTGAGAGGAGCATGTTGAGTTACATGGAGAGACAGGCTAACAAATGAAGACGTGAAGGAGCGTTGTGGTGTGGATGTGGATGTGGATGTGATAGAAGGCATTAGGAGAAATACACTGAGGAGGTTTGGCCATGAGGAGAGGAAGGAGAGCGAGAGACTAACCAGGAGAGTGCATGTGAGTGTGAGGTACGGGGGGAGAGGGAGAGGGAGGCCCAGGATGAGATGGAGGGATGGAGTGGAGAGGTATATCTATGAGAGAGGGGGATGTGAGCTGGGAAGAGGATATTGAAATGGCGGTGGACCGGGCAACATGGAGGCGATTTGTTTGTGGCCTCCTCTTACGGGAGGCGTCTGGTAACAGACAGATAAATAAGACAGACTTTGTAAACTGGTTTGGTTGGATGCAGCCTTCGTTAACCCCTTCACTACGAGGTTACTCTCCTAAGCGCTATTAAATAATTCAGTAAAAACAACATTAACTACAAAATAACGTAAACGTAGTGAACAGTAAATGAGTTTAAAGGCCGGATTCTCGTCGGTTATGGAAGCTCTTTAACACCCCCTGCTGAGGGCTTTATTTTGCTTATTACACCTTGCCCTTCTTTATTGTGTTACTTAAATCCTTCCAATATCACCCTACTATAATAATGTCCAACGCAATATCAGCCATCTCATTCCAAATATACATCGGTAAGGAAGGGGTGGTAGGGAGCTTCCCTACCCGACGAGAATGCGAGATTAAGACGCTAATATCAAGACATTATGAAATCCGAGAACGTCTTGTTGAATTTGCATCATTTCCATCATTGAACTGTTATCCTTAGTATATACTCGTAGAAGATCTCAAAAAGGTGATGGCCAGGTCAGCAGAGAGGTGGTCTGCTGCCCAAAGCTATGCCAGTTCGAGTCCTGACTGAGGCAGAGAACGTTTTAAGGTTGATATTCCGATGAAACAAACGTTACTGATCTACCAGAAGACTCACCAACATGGAAAAACTCCACCGGTAATATCATGACATTTAGTCTATATGAGACTATATGTTGATTATGTACGATGGGTATTAGCGCCGAAGCGGTGACATGTGGAACGGTATACTATGTAGGAAGGCTGCTGAGCCGAAGTGAAGGGGTTGTTAAGTCATTATTTGGAGTCAGACGCATTAAAAAAAAAATAAATAAATAAATAAAAATTGTCTCCTGAGCAGAATGAGGTCACCTGGAGTTATCACAAATATATTAGCGTTGTTCTCGTAGTCAAGGGGTTACAAATGGCATTTGGGCTTAGCAAGAATTAATCCCGTCTCTCTGTTGACATTTTTTCTTATTTTAGTCTTGAAACTTTCAGACGACGCCTCGGAAAGGCTTTCACATTAGAATAGTTATATGCAGCATTACATAACCTCTTTATTCCGAGATATCTTCCTTAAGACGAACAACCAGTCTGGAGGAAGTAAGAATGAAGAAATACCTCACCTGACTGATGAGATACAAACACATACACAAAAAAAAAAAAAAAAAAATCGTCTCGATTACACGAATCTTATGCCGACGTTGTATTCGTAGTGAAGTGCTTAAACAAAATTGCCAGAAGAAAGGAAGAATTAATAAAAAGAAATCCGTAATGACAGGTAATGAGTTTTATACATATCCTATAAGTATTCAGCATCTCACATCTCCAGTTATTCAGTAGAATCATTTACACATCAACGCCTCAGTCTGGGTCAGTAAACTCCTAGGCCATCAGTTGGATAGAGGGCACCCACACCTTAGACGAAAAAATAAAAGCAGTAAGGGATTTCCTTGAACTCACAAATGTGGATGAAGTACGACATTTTCGAGGATCTTTTGTACAAGGATTTTCTTATATAGCAGAGCCATTATTCTACATATTGAAAAAAAAAAAAAAAAAAAAAAGCTATATACCAGTGGGGAAAGAAGCAAAAGATAGCTTTTAATTATTTAAAAGATAATGTTACATGTGCACCTTGCTTGGCATATCCAAACTTTAATAAACTATTCATAATTCGCACAGATCCCTCACTTAAAGGCTTAGGAGCTTCACTGATGCACGAAGATAAACGTGAAAAATACTAACCAATTACATTTGGCAGTAGACAGACAAAAGGAGCAGAGAAAAATAATTGTACCACAAACTTAGAGGCTCTAGCAGTGGCATTAGCACTACAGAAATTTCGTGACCTTGTGTATGGTTACGAAATCCACCTTTATACTGATCATAGTTCAGGAAAAACTCCTTACTGGGAGGAGAGCAAGATGGAAATGTACAGTCCAAGATTACAATGTAAATATGCATTACATAAAAGATAAAATATATATGACGGCAGACACCTTATCACGAGATCCAGCAAAGACCAATGTCGCTAAAATTAGTCTAAGGGAAACACTCCCCAACAATGAAGAAACTTTTCAGGCACACAGAGACGACCCCATGTGGTCTAAAGATATATATAATTTAGAATCAGGTGATGATATACTGTACCATATATACCATTAACCAAGTTACATGTACCACTTAAACTATTCACATTAGTAAACAATACCTGATATAGGGTAAATCTAGGACAACCAAATCATAGAAGAGTTATTAGGCAGTTAGTTATTCCCAATACAATGATACCTCAGATTTTAAGGGTAATACACGATAGTTCACATGCAGGACATCCAGGTAAAGATATGACAGGCAGGCAGGCCCGGATGACATAATATTGGCCATCATTATGCAAAGACATACATGATCACATAATCAGAGGTGAATCATGTGCCAAGCACAAAGATTACACATTAACACCTACGCCCATAGGGAAATACACTGTGCTTAACCAACCATGGGACGTTGATTTACTTAAGCTACCCTTAATTAACAATCATAATCTATATCTTTTTGTTGCTATTGGTCATTTCCCACGATATGTGATTTTGGTTCCAATTTGGGATAAGACAGCAGAAATAATCATGTCGATAATTATCGATAATGTTTTCTGTAGGTTCACCATATATATATATATATATATATATATATATATATATATATATATATATATATATCTATATATATATAGACCGACGCCCTAATCCCGCAACGGGTGGCCGCAGACAAAACTCCTCCAAGTCGCTCTGTCACCCACCATTTGACTACCTTCCCCCAACTCACCCCCCTCCCACACATACCTCTCAACTCCATCCCTCAACCTCATCCTCGGTCTACCCTTCCCTCTCCCTCCCTCCACCTTACCTACATACACCCTCTTAGTCAGTCTTTCATTCTCCATTCTCTTCACATGTCCAAACCACCTCAGTGTATTTCTCCTAATCTTGTCAACCACATCCACATCCACCCCACAACGTTCCTTCACTTCTTCATTCGTCAACCTGTCCCTCCACGTCACTCCACATGCTCCTCTTAAGTAACTCATTTCCACTGCTCTCACTCTTGACTCGTTCCCCTCTTGCAAGGTCCAAGCCTCGCTTCCATACGTTAGGGTAGGGATCACAATACCATCATGCGGTGACTTCTTAACTTCCATACTCACCTCCCTATTTCTCATCACTGCTTTCAGTGTACCAACAACCTTCCTTCCCTGCTGTACCCTTTCACGCACTTCATCCCCCAAAGTTCCATCCTTACTCATCACACTACCCAAGTACTTGTATGTACTCACATTCTCCATATCCTCACCATCCAACCTCACTGCACACTCTGTGACTTCATTCCTCTCAAACACCATAACTTTACTTTTGTTTACATTAACTTTCAGATTCCTCTTCCTACACACTGTCCCAAATTCCTTCACCAAACCTTGCAACTCTCATTCATCTTTACTCAACAATACTGTATCATCAGCAAACAACAACACCGGAAGCTTCCAAATCTCACCCTCATTCGTTAGGGCCAGCCCCACATCCACTGCCGTACCTTGCACCTCCTTTACATGTATATATTAAACAGCCATGGAGACATCACACAACCCTGTTTCAGTCCCACATTGAGATCAAAGAACTCACTCAGCTCACCATCCACTCGCACCGTAGCCCTAGCTCCCTCGTACATACTCTTCACAGCACTCAACAATTTCCCCTCCACTCCATATATTCTTAATACCTTCCACATACCTTCCCTATCTATTCTGTCATAAGCTTTCTCCAAGTCCATGAAGGCAGCATACACTTTCCTTCCCTTCTCTACATACTTCTCCACTAAACATCTGAGAACAAATATCTGATCTACACACCCTTTTCCCTTCCTAAATCCCCCTTGTTCTTCTCCAACTAGCTCCTCTGTCATATGCCTAACGCTATCAATGAGTATTCTACCATATATTTTACCAGTCACACTAAGAAGGCAAATACCCCTATGGTTACCACATACTTCTCTCTCCCCTTTTCCTTTGTATAAAGAAACAATTATACATGATTTCCAGTCCTCTGGAACCCTTCTCTCTTCCCAAGCCAATCTACACAACTTCCATATCCACTCCACAAAAATCTCACCCCCATACCTAAGCATTTCACCACACACTCCATCAATTCCTGGGGCCTTTCCCAACTTAATCTTCTTCATCGCTTCCACTACTTCCGCCCTACTGATCTCTTCCTCCCTCCTCTCATCTCTTCTTCTCCCAGCCATTCCCCAGCCACTTACACTCACACTGCTCTCACTCTCTACATTTAACAAATCCTCAAAGTGCTCCTTCCATCTCCTCAATTTCTCTCTCTTCTCCACCAACAATCTATTATTCCTATCTTTCATTCCCCTACTATTTCCCCTTTCACACTGCCTTACTTTCTTTACCTCCTTCCAAAACAATTTCTTACTCTCCCTCCATTTCACACTCAGATTCCTCCCAAACTCTTCATCCACTTTCTTCTTACTCTTCTTCACCAGTCTCTTAACCTTCCTTCTGCTGCTCACATATACCTCTCTCTTCTCGCTCTCATCTTCTCCCCTACCTCTACTCACCAACCATTCACTATATGCCTTCTTCTTTTGTTCCACAGCTCGTTTCACCTCATCATTCCACCATGCTGTCCCTTGCACACCCTTGCATCTCCTCCTCACTCCACAAACCGCCTCACACACTGCGCCTATCTCTTCCGTGAATATCTTACATACGTCTTCCACCCCTTCCATCTGCTCTAGCTCATACCTTCCCAATCTTTCTTCCACTATGTTCTCATACTCTGTCATTTTCTAACTATCTTGCAATTTCTCCACTCTTCTCACAGGAGCTGCTTCCTCCTGTCTTCCCCTTCGTCTCCTCAACCACTTTCTTTGCATCTCTACCTTGGCCATCACTAAGTGATGGTCCGAGACTCCATTCATATATATATATATATATATATATATATATATATATATATATATATATATATATATGCAAACTAACCACAGGAGAAATGAAAGGAGCGACAGTGAGTACTTTTCTCCTGTGGTTAGTTTGCATACACATCTTCACGGTGAAGTGAAATCTCTGCATATATATATATATATATATATATATATATATATATATATATATATATATATATATATATATATATATATATATATATATATAGTTTTAAAAGGGAAGAGTTTATTTCGGAGATAACCGCGTCTAGGAAAAGACTACTAAGTATAAAAAGCGGGAGAGAGAAAATAATTATAATCATAGGAAAGCCGTGGCGTACCGGGGGGGGGGGAGGGAGGCCATGCGGCCATTGTCCCCCCTTTTGATAATATATACATATATAGATATATATATATATATATATATATATATATATATATATATATATATATCATCAGCCGTTTGAGTATCCACTGCAGGACCGGCCTATCCCGACCGAAGTGGGGACAATACAGCCAATGCATCTCTACCAAGTGGCTTAGGCTGTCTGGTAGAGACTGTATGTAGGGTCAGAAGTGCTAGTAAGTGTAACTGTAGTGGCTTTGGATGTGTGTGTAGTCTGTGAACCAAGTTTAATCGGCTCGCGCTAGCCAACTGGGTGCAAGCATACTTTATTTTATGTGACACTGGTTCAATCACAGCACCCCTTGTGTCCGCCAAAGCAGTACGTGGCCAGAAGAACGATCCCAATATTTATTACCCTGGCGGGGCGCGAACCCTCGTTCTTCATGTACAAAAACGAACACTTTACCACTGAGGCTCATATATATATATATATATATATATATATATATATATATATATATATATATATATATATATATATATATATATATATATATATATATATATATATATATACATACATATATATATATATATATATATATATATATATATATATATATATATATATATATATATTACCAAGAAAATTACGTTGGATATGTCTATAACTGTTTGTAATTGAGACTAATACAGCGACTAAATCATCATAATTTTTTGATGTTATTGTTATTAGTTTATTTCAGTTGTAAAGTTGTTTGATCGAAATGTGAGTGTTTGAATATCAGTAGTGTAAGGTTATTGAAGAGACAACCATAACTCAGTGGCACAGAGTACTTAAAAATGACTTTACAGTATGCTATATTTATGTCGTATACTCATTCCATATGGCCTCAAAATGATCATAAAACTGGCTAAAATGAAAAATTTTCTCGGTGGTGGGGACTTATAGCGCCCCCCCCCCCCCCCCCCCGACCCCCGCAGCCGTGCGTGCTTGCTGCGCTAGCCGAAGTCATGAGCTGCACATTTAAAAAGATTAAAAAATAAAAATAAAAATAAACTTTTTCACCTTTCTGGGTACGCCACTGTGGGAAAGTGTAAGATGTCAAGGAGTTTAACACTTTGGCTGCGAAATGCCTGCTTTGTATTTACTTTAGGCTAACGTCAGACAGTCTTGCAGTAGTTAAGTGGGACTTAATGCAACATAACTAAGAACAAATTACCATTATTATTCAGTATATTATCTGGCTACCTTAACGATTTCAGTCACCACACGAAGGCATAATTATGCGGAATAAGTATGGGAATACATAGCACCGAATGGATAAGTTGCAATAGACTTACGTCTTTAACCACTGGGATTTCTCTTATGCGACCAAAATCGGTTGGTTTCAAACTTTATTACGTTGGTAGATTTTTTATTGTTGTAGTTTCTCTTGTCTTACGCGTAGCCTTAGCACCTTCATTATGGATAAGTTACCTGCAAATATTTAATCCTCAGTTCCTAAATTCCCTTTTAGATAAAAGTTAAATATCCTGAGGATAATATGATAACTATACAAAGTCAGTCGTACCAAAGGCGTTGAGGAGTAAGCTTAAAATAGGAAATGTATGATTGGAAATAAGAAAGAATAGTTAAATATTATAATTAAAACACAAGAGAAAATGTTAAGTATGATAACATCAATGAACTTATATGCTGGAGGATGGATCGGAATATTAAAAGCACTTATGCTGAACGAAACAGTCAGACGAAGGAAAGAAAGGTAAGAATACAAGATAAAAGATTAATGAAAATGAGAAGAATTGTCTAAAGATTGGAAAGAAACTGAAGGTACAAAAAGAAACAATTAGGGGTAATGATAATCTTGAAAAGATATTTGATTAGCCGAGATGGGTACTATAAGCAAGAGTTAGAAAATGGGAGGGAGAGAGAGAGAGAGAGAGAGAGAGAGAGAGAGAGAGAGAGAGAGGCGCAAGTAGACAATTAAACGTGGAAATATAATAGAGTGGATATAACATGGAATTGTGTTTCTTGAATGGTAACCTTACTCAAAGTGAATAATGATTATTGTAAATGGTGTTAGAAAGAAAATAATGAAGCTTTTAGTCCAAACCAACAAAAAAAAAAAAATCGCTGAAAAATAATGAGATTCACAGACTGTTAAAAAGTGGGGGAAAATAATATATATAAAAAGGCCCGTCTGTAGGGTCCAAAGGCTTTAGGAGTCAAATTAAATGGTGAGAAGACAAGGAGATGCTTTTAGTTCATGGTCATTAAGAGGGAGAGGTGATTAAGGAATGTGAGAAAGTGACTGAATGAGTGAAGGGGTGACTAAGTGAGCTAATAAGTGAGTGAATGGCTGACTGAGGGGTCAGAGAAGAAAACAAAAAATCTGGGAAAGAGGAAGGCGATTATATATATATATATATATATGAGAGTGAGTCAGGGAAATATAAAACATGTGAAAGATTGAGACAGCGAGTGAGAGAGGGCGTAAAGAAAGTTTGAGGCATGGAGAGAAGGTGAAGGAGAGAGAGAGTGATTAAGATGTGTGAATGAGTAGGTATGTGATGAAAAAAAGGGAATGAAATTAAGATTGACGGATCGAGTAAGGATGATTAAGAAATGTACGGGACTAAGTGAATGGAGAGAGAGAGAGAGAGAGAGAGAGAGAGAGAGAATGGGAGGCACGGTAGAGGAGGAAGTAGCACGGTTCGTGGAATGAAGAACAGAAGAAACGAACGAAGAAGAAAGGAACTAAATGGTGAATTGAATCAAGACGAACTGGAGGAAAGAGAAGATGAGTGATGTAAAATTTGAGATGGGTAAGGAAAAGAAGGGTGAGAAAGGAAGAGGAGAGGAAAAGAGAGGAGAGATTGGGAGATGAAGAGATCAGATTCTGACAGCATGAGAGGAGTAACAGAAAGGAGAAGAGGCTATGAGAGGTGGGACAGTGTAGGGAAAGGAAAGAGAAGAGAAGAGAGGAGAGGAGAGAAGTGGGGAAGTGTGAGAGGAGGCAGGCGGAGTGAGAGAGATGGTTGGGTGGGAAGGAGGAAGAGAAATGAGAGGAGAAGACTAGGGGGGAGGGAAGAGACAAAACGTAGAGAAGAGGAGTAGGGGAATGTTGGGAGGCGAAAAGTGACGCAGGGAGATTCAAGGGGAGGCCGAGAGGCAGAAGTAAGGAGAGGCAGGGAAAGGAGGAGATACGGAGAGAAATTATTAGGTAAAGAGAGACAGAAAAGGACAGGGAGAGAAAGGAGGCAGGGGGATAGAAGCAAGTAGAAGGTGAGGTAGGGAGAAACAGGGAGGCGAAGTGTGGAACATGGAGAATTAGGGAGAAGCAGCCTGATGCAGGGAGACTTAGAATGAGGCAGGGAGAGACAGGTGAAGGTAGTCATGTCACGGCAGCCAAAGCAGCACGATAATATTCACTTGTCTGAGAGGAGAGGAGAGGAGAGAAAAGAAGTGGAAAAGAGAGTGAGATGGAGGCAGACAGGACTGGATTGGGTAGAGCAGGCAGGGAAGAGACAGGGGAAGGCAGGGTGTGACAATGGAGCTGCAGAGTTTGTCCGCTAGTCAAAAGCAGGATACAAGTAAATTGTGTCTGTTGTCCAGTGCTTCATGTATTATTGCCCAACCTTCATCTTGGCTTGGGTACGATATTGCTTCTCTTGCCCCACACATCTTTATTTGACTGATCTATCTCGCCTAGTCTTTTCTTCCCTCATCAGGAATCATTTTATTAAATTTTCATTTTTTTTTTTTTTTAGGGGGGGGCGAGGCTTTCTACTTGTATCTCTCGTCAACCTCAGTTCTTTTGCTATTTCACCACTTCTCGCTCCATTTTGCTTAGCAGATCATTAGTCTTGCATTCATTTCTTTCCTTTTTTATTTTTTCATTCCTTCTCTCTGGGTCACACAGTTCATGCTTAGTATTATCTTTCTCTTACTGAAATTCATTTATTCCTCTGTATCTACTCTCTTTTTAGGTTTCACACCTTAAATCCCCTTTTTTTTATTGGTGTTGTTTTGATATTCTCTTCTCCCTTTCTCCAAGTTCATATCATCATCATTTATGGCAGTTTCTTATCTTTTCCACACCTAGCCTTGCCAGACACTCCCGACCCTTTCCACTTCCTTATTCCTCATCGTTTTTCGCCACGCTCACCCCTCTCTCCCTCCCACTCTGTCGCCTATCATGCCTTCTGCCTACTCTCTCCTCTCTATTTTCTTCCCACTCTCTTCCCTCTCCGTTCCCTCATCTCCCTCCCACTGCCTCACCTCCCTACCCTCCTCCTCTCTGTTTCCTACCATTTCCATTTGCCAAGCTCCCACCTGTTGCTTTTTCTGTCATTGGCTTCAACCTCTGTCCTTTATTACCTCATCACACCCTACCTATATTTTCTGCCAATTACCCTCCTCACATCATCATTTCCCCCTCCGTCAGTCAGTCAGTCAATCAGTCAGTCAGCTAGTATGTCTGTCTGTCTGTCTGTCTGTCTCTCTCTCTCTCTCTCTCTCTCTCTCTCTCTCTCTCTCTCTCTCCCCAATCATATACTTATATTTAAACCCACTGATTATGATGTCGCTAATTTTATTGTTTTCTATTAACAGACGTTTTATCCAGCTTAGCAGAAACTTTCGTGCTGCAGAGGTTGTTGGGACGCTTCCATAAACCTTCACTAAGAGAACTCGTCAGTAAGCTTAGCCAAACTTTCCTACGGTGCAAAAATTAAGAAAAAGAAATCCTCCTCGTAGTGGTTTAAGAGATTTAGCAGCTGCAGGAGCCAGTATAGATCACTGCATTCGCTTGCTGACCGCGAAAGGTGGTGATCAAGTGATAAACAAGTTGGTCAGACGGTTCTATTCAGTTCAAAGTGAAAAAGGATAGAATGAAGGAAGGAAGGTAGAAAGGAAGAAAGAAAGGAAAGAAGGACTGAATCAAGAAAGGAGTGTGAGGGGGATGGAGACAATATAACGGGGGAAAGAAAGAAGGAAAGAGAAAATGAAGGACAAATGGTGGAGATGAGGAGGAAATTATGAAGAAGGAAAGGAGAAAATAAGAGATGGATGGAATGAGGGTTGGAAAAAAACAAGAAGATAAGACTGACTGGAAAGGAGCAATGGAAGAGGGAAACGAGGTGGGGAGGAGGAAATGCATGAGGATTGACGTTGACAGATGAAGGGAAGGAGGGATTAGTATGGTGAAGGAGGGAACAAGAACATGAGAAAGTTAACAAAGGAGTGGATGGCGGTGGATAGAAATGGAAGGTATAAAGAGGGTAAGGAAGGAGAGAAGAGAGATGGAGAGGAGGAAAGAGTGACAAGGGAAAGGAGTAAGAATCAGAAGGAAGAAGCGGGTTAGAGGGTGAAGCTAAGAAAAGGTGAAAAAAAAGTAAAGAGTGGAAGCAAAAACACGTGAAAAGAATGAGGAACACATATAACGAAAAACAGAAGGAAGATGGAAGCGTAAGGAAAGGATGGAGGAAAGGAGAGGAAAAAGAAGGAGAGAAGAGACATGGAGACAGAAGGAAAGGGGCAGAGGAAGAACAGAAAATGAAAGGCGCAAAAGTAACTGACCTAGGGATGGAGGTCGGAAAGGACGGAAGAACGAGCATCAGGGAAATGTAAGGGCGACTTGGATTTATATCTCCGGGGCGATATTCAGAGAGAGAGAGAGAGAGAGAGAGAGAGAGAGAGAGAGTGTGATATCGATTGAGTAATTGTGTAATGTCGGTGTTGTACAACTTTTTTTTTTTTTTTTAAGCTTTTACTCCGTTGACGCCATACTGTTTTTCATTTTTGGTTTTGGCTGACGATAATTCAGTAAAGAGTGCCACCCTATTGTGAAGGAGTTAATAAAGACACAATTCGGATCTTAACACTCCACCTCCTATGACTCATTCAGCTAAATTAAATAAGTTAGGTGACGAGCCAGCGAGCTCCATATCATCACACTTTCTCCATGGGATAAAACATTAGGCCTAATCTCCGATATTTAATTGCTAGAGCTGATGCCAAAAAACACAGTGTTACGACGCAAAATCTGTTTAAATTCGATTTCTTAATTTAGGCATTCACCGTTAAGAGCCGAAGACTCCCTTGGAAAACTCTAGATTCCAAGAGGTTCTTACGTCTTTATGGGTGAGTTTTTAGTTGATAACAAAACTTATTAAATGAATGTATCACCTGCAGAAAGCATTTCAACTCTACATAGCAAGAAAGTTATTACAGCAGCTTCTGCTTACCATGACGGTCGGGTCGGGTCGGGTCGGGCTAGGCCGCTCATTGCAAACTTAACTGGAAGTAAACATCGCTCGCTTGCTCGTAATCACCTAGCATTATCTGAAAAAGAATGCAAGAAGAAGCACTTACAGACTGAAACACCCGTGCCTTACAAATATGTTTGAACCAAACGTTTGACTTTGCCCTGCTATCTTGATCTTTGACCAGTTGCTCAAAATCAATATGATTTATTCTTGCCTTACCCTCAACCCTTCTACTTAATTCGACATAAACCGAGAAAGAAATGATTTAATCTAGGCCAGTTACCTTGAGTTTAACCCATTCTTCTCAAAATCCCATCTCTTCAACCTTGGGTAAATTTCAGTCCTTTCAGTATGTCTGTTCCAAACTGAGTCAACTCTAACGGAGTTATAGGGTCGAACAATCAGTACTGTCCTGTTACCGTGACTTTTGGCACATTGTTCATATGCCCTCATCCTTGCTTTTCCCTGAACCCTGCCACCAAGGTTTAAACCGAGCAAAAAGTGTTTAAGTTGACTTTGGCACGCAAGGTTAGAAAATGGCAAAATTAGACAAGTAACCCCCTGGGATTTAGGTACCGTTAGTAGAATATCCACCCAGGCTGCTGCATGAACTCGATTTTAGCGAGTCAGCAGCAGCAGCAGCTTCAAGTGGAGTGCATAGTAAGTATTACTAAAGGTAAAAACAAGGAATATGATTAACCCTATGTCCATAGTATTGATTCTTCTATACTGTATTATGGTTTACGGCTACTACTCTTTTGAGACTCAGTCGGATTACCATTATGGAAAATTTCGTTATCCTTCACCATTTCTTGTACTGGGCGAAAAGATTACCACCATTTTTACACACAAGTGACATGTGACCTTGACCTTTGAACTGATATTCCCAATTCCAGTACGGCAACCCGTAGGTTCACTCTCATTCTTTCCACTACGTTTGGCTAAATTCAAATCAAAACTGTTCTACCATCACACACACACACACACACACACACACATGGGCGCATGCTCGTTCCCTCTCTCCCCAAAGAAAAAAAAAAATGCTGGTGAAAACAGCTAGAGTTGTCTCTACCATGAGTGTGGTTGTGAGATAAATATCAGGATTCTCCAGCTTTGATGGCAAACAATTTGATTCGTAAAATCGTGTAGCATTAGCTGTTATAAGATTCCAGAGTCGTCCTGGCTCTGAGAGGATTCTTAGTGCCAGTATGAACTGTCTCAGGTTTCAATATCATTATCGAAATGAAAACGTCTGGCATTAGTTAAAACGATATACCAAAGTTGTCCGTAGCCTGAGAAGGTAACCTGAGGGTTGCCTGAGAGGGTTGCCTGAGAGTGTCAGTGGTTTCAATAGAGCTTTATAACTCACTCTCAGCAGAATTAAGTTGTTGGCTGAAACAGAGTTATAGAGATCTGACCACGTGAGGGATAACAGATCGTTATGAAATTCATACCATATACGGGCAGCTCGAAGCAATATCAGTAACTTCCCAAGTATTCAGGAATTTCTGCAAACAGGAACTGGAACAAAATAAGAATTCCTGACACTGGAATTTGGTGAAGTGAGATTGAGAGTGAGAAGTGAGTACGAGAAGGCCTCGGTTGGAGGGGAGAGAGGGGAGTGGGGAGGGATGTGGGTGGGTGAGGGATAGGGGTGAAGGTGGTGCGGGTGAATGGATGAGGAACGGGTGAGGGAGGGGATGAGTGAAAGCTAGAGTGAAGGAGAGTTGAAAGGAGGAGGGTTGAGAGGGGTGGGTGTGAGTAGGGATGACGGTCTGGGATAAGAGTGAAGAAAATAAGGGTTTGAGTATATCTGAAAGATGAGAGCGGGGAGTTGAGGAGGATGAGGGAGTGTGTGACGAAGAGGAAGAAAGGGAGCGAGGGGGAAATGAGAGCGAGGGATGTTGTCAGAGGGGTATCGATGGGGGGGGGGGCGGAAGAAACGAGAGTTGGGGAGGAGGATGAAGGTGAGGTGGTGGGTGAAAGGTCAGGGATGAGGGTGAAGGAAGGGAGCGGGGTGAGAAGTCCTGGAAATCTAGGCATTAATGGCTTCGTCTCAAATGCGTTTCTTGCATCACTTATAGCTATGGGAAGAACTCCCTGAATCTATGACTGTCCGCTAGACTTGAGTATGATTGGGCGAAATCTTCATTGGTTTATTGCTGATACCGTTAGACATAATATTATTCCTCTAAGAAGTGGCCTCTTGTCACCAATGGGATTAATCTCTTCAGTCTGGTGATTTACTGCTATAGCTTATTCATGCTACTCCAGGACCATTATATTTAGTGTAGGGGAGACTTAAACTGGAGGGGGTTAATTTCCTTTCAAAACAATAAATTATGTCACTGTAGACTTAAATTATTTGGTGGTAACCTGATTATATTTTTTTTTTTTTTTACACAGTAGTTAGGAGGGTTAATATGAAATGAATATCCCAGTTTTCAAGACCTATAACTCAAATTTTCTGTGGTCACCTACTTGAAAAAAAATAAAATAATATCGTTGTGGAAACTATTTCCGCCCGAAGGAGATATCCTGTGTGTAGCAGTATATGCGCAAATTTAATATAGCTGTCCTTGTTAAGAAGCAGAGAATTTACTAGAGAATGTATTGTGCTGGTTCAAAGTGGTTTAATAACCCTGAGATTTGCTCTAGTCTTCTGGTTAATAGTCTGTTTATTAATAAATTTAATGCTACTGCGTTTCACCTTTTATGGACAATTATAATGCAAATACATGTTTAAATTTCCATAATTATAGGAATACTCCATGTACATGACTGTGCATGCGAGGTTTGGTAACGCAGAAAATCCAAGAAGATCTTATATACCTTAACGTAAGTAAATTCACTATTTGACTTTAGTTTTTATTTAAAATTAAGATTAAATTGTTAAGCTAGAACACCCTTGTAAATTTCATGAAGTAATTTCATTGTATCTAAGCAACTGTATTTAAATAATATTTGGCATCTCTGCATCCATTGAAGGAGAAAAAGATTCACCATTTTTAGTTCAGTTCAGTTCAGCTAGCTGACGGGAGAGCACTGTAAATACTACACATAAGGACACGTGGATTTGACCGACGCAACCCAGCCAAGACTGCAAGCCCGTCATTATCTGTCAATCTGACTTATCTAGCTAAGTATCCTTTACTATTTGGCCAAATCACGGAGAGGTAGCTAGGATAACGAAGATAATAAGTGGTGAGTTAGGGTGTCAGTTTATACCCCATTCATTCAAAGAGACTCCTATTACTTTAATTTTAACATTCGGTGTCTTGCTAGAAGAATACTCTAAAACTTCTGATATATTGGTGTCACGAACGAAGAGTACAGATGTGTGCAAAGGCTGTAAGCAGGTTGAAGGTTGCATTTGTGGGGCATAGCCTGATTACATGCTCGGCACAGAAATAATTACGTACTGTATATACCTGGCTCCAGGCAGGAAACCTAGTTTCTTTTTCAGTGGTGAACAGCCAAATGCCTTACTGGATTGGAAACACCACCGTATCATTTTTTTTTCTGGGAGGTAATGATATGAGGATGTGGAGGTGAATGACATCGTGGAGAATATTACTGCAGTGACTTTTTTTTTATGCGAAGAAGGAACCAAAGGCCATGAGCCCGCAATAACAGTTCCCTCCAAGAGAAAAACAAGAGACAATAGAGAGCCAAATTCAAGATCCATTCATTTCGAGATGCCTGGACACACTGCGTTTGAAAGACTGGTGATCATAGGCAGCAGGAAATACAGACAGAGGGAGACAGTTCCAGAGTTAACCTGTTGCATAAATGAAAGACTGGGAGTAACGGTTAACTCTTGCATTAGAGAGTTGGACAGAAAAGGGATGAGAGTTTGCTGCCAGACGGGTGCTACGCGCCCGTCGTAGAGGTGGAGGAATGCATGCAGACAGTTCAGAGGAGCAGTGACCATTAAAGTAGCGACAGAAAAGAGATAAAGACACAACAGTGCGGCGAGGAGACAGAGGTTGAAGGGAGTCAGTAGGAGGAGGAAAGTTAATGAGACGCTACTGAGAAGAGCTGTATGTGGGGAGCCTCCTCACACATGAGAGTTGTACTCCACGCAGGGGCGGATAAAACCCCTGTATAGAGTCAACAATTGTGCAGGGGTAAAGCAAGAACGGAGTCGGCTTAGCACACCCAATCTCTTCGAAGCAGATTTTACAAGAGATGTAGTATGATCTTTCCAAGATAAGTCCCGAGTAAATGAAACCCCTAGCATGTTCAAGGATGATGCAGGATTAATCTGAATATTATTAAACATTAGTGGGTATACCTGTGGAAGATTTTGTCGGGTTGATAGGTGTAAGAAC
The DNA here is from genome assembly GCF_032717465.1 of Coenobita brevimanus. NCBI lineage: Eukaryota > Metazoa > Arthropoda > Malacostraca > Decapoda > Coenobitidae > Coenobita > Coenobita brevimanus. Next base: position 19,497,865 of record NC_137063.1, on the reverse strand, counting down.
TGAGTCTTAGATGCATTAAAAACAACCAGAATACTTTTATCCCAGTCAGAGATACAAGCCAAGTCAGACATTAGGTGTGCCATAGCCTCATCCCTTGTTTGTTGAAGTAACTGCTGAGATGGGCGTTACGGGAACCGAATGGAAAGGTGAAGGGTGGAGTCATCAGCGTATGAGTGCATAGGGTTAGATGTACAGCTTAGAAGGTCATTGATTAATAAAAGGAAGAGAGCTGGTGATAGGACAGAGCCCTGAGGAACACCACTGTTGATAGATCTAGGAGAAGAACGATGGCCGTCTACAACAGCGGCTATAGAACGACCAGAAAGGAAGCTAGCGATGAAGGCACAGATAGAAGGATAGAAACCGTAAGAGGGCAGTTTGGAAATTAAAGATTTATGCCAGACTCGATCGAAAGCCTTTGAGATGTCAAGTGCAATGGCAAAGCTTTCGCCAAAGTCCCGAAAGGAGGATGATCAGGAGTCTGAAAGGTAGATGAGAAGATCGCCAGTGGAGCGTCCCTGACGTAACCCCTACTGACGATCAGAAAGAAGGTTGTGATAGGAAAGATGCCTTAAAATTTTTCTATTGAGAATTGACTCGAAAATTTTTGAAATACAGGACGTTAAACCAATTGGACGATAGGTGAAGGGTTGGGAGTGGTTACCCTTTTTTGGGACTGGCTGAATGAGAGCAAACTTCCAGCAAGAAAGAAAGGGACAAGTTGGCAGACAAAGGCTAAAGAGTTTGCCTAGGCAGGGTGTAAGCACAGAAGCACAGTTCTTGAGAACAACAGGAGGACCCCATGAGGCCCATATTTGAAGGGTCATGTAACTCCTCTGTATCCATAACTCTCCTCGAGCCTAGAAATCTACCATATGATGCACCAGCAAGTTATGGCACATATAAATTAGCCAGCAGGGCAGTAAATAGTCAGTTGCAGAGAATATGTAGCGGATGGAACTTTGCTCATTTAATGCACAATTATTCCAAGCAACCCTAAAAGTTGAAGTTTTTCACTGGAACCGTCAAGGTCATAAACTTACATAGAATGTAAGAGGGATACCCTTTACATAGTAAAAGCCATGGGTGGTCCGATGGATTACTGAAGAACCAACTACGTCTGGGCTTAGGCCAACAAATTTAACTGTTTATTTTGTGGGATTATGTTGTGGGGAGAACGGTATAACCCAAGCGGTTTGACAGCCCATAGGGAAATGTTTAAAACCTCACCCACAATCAGTTAAAGGTAATCATCCAAAATGTCCATTTCATTGTTAAAGAAGTTAATGAGTGGAAAGGCAGGACGGGCAACAAGTGCTATAAATGTCTGTAAAGAATCAATAGAGGAAATACCACTGTCAAAAGAGATTTTAAGAAGTATTATGAAAATCTTAGAAGACAGATGGACTAAGTATGATGAAAGTTATAGCAGTTTAGAAGCAGCTATTGTGAAGGAAGATGGTAAAAATCTGTGTGAATCGGAAAGAAGGAAGTATGAAAATAGCCTAGAGGTACGTGAAAAAATCGTAAAGTTGCTTGAAACAAAAGTAGTTAATTCTTATGCAGAAACACTAGGTGTAGACTTGTTAAACCACACTGCTAAAGATAACGCTCCCAGAGTTTGATGAGGAGCAAAAATATAAATATTTTTGAAATACTGTACATTCAAATACTTACTCCATGACAGAACAGACCTCTCCAAGATTAGAAGATTCTCCTATCTATTTGTACAAGTCAAGGGCACGCCAGATACGTTGGTAAATTAGCTACCTGTCGAGTAGGAAAATTATGACGCGGTTTTGACTATCCTTAGACAGAATTATGAAGATAGGGGGCAGGCCATTACCCAATTACTGAAGATTCTAATTTAATTACCCATGCCTAAACATGATACTGATTCACTGCAAAACTTCGGATTGCAGTCTACTTACAAAAATTTAAAAGCAGCAGATTGGGTGGTTTCTAGAATTGTATCTTTAAAGATAATATCTAGAACCAAGGATGCATTTTATGGCAGGTACCAGAAAGATCATTTTTCCTGTAAGATGATTGAGGATGGCTTAATGCAAGTTTGCATATTTGCAAGGAACAGTGAAGCCGGCTGAAAGTAAACCGAAGGTTTAAGTAAAGAAAAGAACCACAAACAACTGGCAGTGAAACCTAAGTCAGTCTCAGTTAAGCACGTAAATAAAGGGGATGTTGGCACTTTTATTAGCTCCTTAAAATCTGAAGAAAAATTGCCAAGGACAAAGAACTGACAAGCAGGTGATAAATAACGAGGCAAAGATTTCCATGGAAAAGGGCAGGAAAAGTTGTATATTTTGTACTGAACAACATTCCACTGACATTGTCAGAATTATTCTGATTATGCCTCTAGAATAGTGAGGATGAATGAATTGGAGTGATGTATGATTTGTCTGAATTCGGGACGCACATCCACAGACTGTAAAAGTAGACTTAATCTTTGTTTCAGGCGCTATAAGGGAAATTATCATTGTGCTTTTTGTCCAAGGATGGTCAAAAATGAGATTCCTAAACTTGCAAGTGTCAATATGACTGTTGCAAAATAAAATAGACCAGTAACAATGCCAGCTACAGTTCCAACTGAAGATGTGAAGGTAATGATAGCAAATAGGAGTGTATCAGCATGTACTAATTTTTATACTGGTGCAAAAGAACCTTCATTTCTGCTGATATTGTAGAAAAATTAAAGTTATCCATTATTGGCAAAGCAATCTAGGCATTACTGGGTTTTAACTACTAAGGAAGTACAATCCTTTGACTTAGTTAGACCCGTAATTCAGACTGGCTGGTATAAATGCCATATAACAGCAGCTGTACTTGATAAGATGGAAACAAGTATATTTATCAAAGGACTGAAGGAAACCTTTGATCATGTAAAGAGTCTGGGGATAAAGCTAGCTAAACAGAATGTGAGATCAGATCCTGTGGGTCCCATTAAAATGATCGTTAGGCCAGATTACTGTCGAAAATTCCAACATATGACTTTCTAGAAGAATAAAGTACAGACGTTCAAGAGTCCAAGAGGAAACTTTGTTGTGGGTCAGTTGCCGTTTCTGAAGCATGCCAGGGGAGGGGCCAAACAGGTAGACTCAGTCTTTGTTACCCCTACACAGTCATCGATGGTTAACTAGAATAGGTGCAGAATTAGAACCCACTCAAATAAATGACTTATTAGAGGATAAAACTGAACCTGTACACAAACTGTGGGATTTGGACAGTGTGGGAATACAATATGGAGAACCAAACTTTAAAAATAAGTGGTGCCAGGCACAACAAACCTCGCCCGAAAGTTACACACACACACACACACACACACACACACACACACACACGCATATACAGTATATATATATATATATATATATATATATATATATATATATATATATATATATATATATATACTGTATATATCCATCCATCATCCAATTCTACATTTCCCCATGAGGAGAGCAGAAGCCCGGGGCTAGGCAGTTGGTCCCGACATTTAAGATGAGGGTGACCAGCCTCACTCATCCCTGAGTGGCATTATATGAGCAATCAACCCCAACCATCCCTTGGATATAAACCTTCACCGGCTCAATCCGACTGGAGCGCAATAATTACCCACTAAACCACCAGGCGCCAAAATTTGGTTATATGGTTACCACCCAGCGTAGTAAATGGTTTCCTGGTGCACAGGAAACCATTTGGCTTGTCACTCAGTGTAGAGTCACCCACAGGATGAAGGAAGTGAAAAGAATGAAGGAATGAAAGACAGAAGAGGGAGTGAAAAGTCACTCGTAGGCAGAAGGACAAGGAAAGAATGAAGGACATACCACGTTGAGTTCACTGCTTCTCGTCCAATCAGCGAAGTTAATATCTATCACTCTATCTATATCTTATTATATATATATATATATATATATATATATATATATATATATATATATATATATATATATATATGTATATTAACTGTTTTCAAGTTACTGACTTCTGAAAATCCGTGCTCTTGCGTTTGACCTTCCAGGGTCACTGAAGATCAAAGATATGGTGCCAAATTAAAACCCATTTAAGACTTCCTATATATAATAATAATAGTAAATATCTATCTTCAACCAGTTTCGAGATATAGCCCCCTGAATATCCGTGACCATGAGTTTGACCTTTCATGGTCACTTAAGGTCAAAGGTCATGGTACCAATTAAAAACTCATATAGGACTTCCTGTTTCAGTAATAGCAAATCCCTCTCAATATTCATCCAGTTTTGAGATGTAGCCTCGTGATTAACCGTGACCTTGAGTTTGACTTTTGAAAGTCACTTAAGGTCAAAGGTCATGGTACGAATTAGAAGCCCACCTAGGGCTTCCTACATGTTGGGAATTGTAAATATCTCTGCAACTGGGTTTCAGTTATAACCCCCTGAATATCCGTGACCCTGAGTGTGACCTTTCAGGGTCACTCAAAGTCAAAGGTCTTGGTGCCAAATGAAAGCCCAAATAAGAGTTCCTTTCTGCTGATAATATCTCCATCTTCAACCGGTTTCAAGTTATAGCCCTCTGAAAATCCGTGACCTTGATTTTGACCTTTTAAGATCACTCGATTGCCTCCAAAATTTATTCACTTTCTTCCGGGGCCAGTACCCACAAATCATGAAAGTTTCATGTAATTTCATTTAGCCGTTTTTCCTTAATGTTGCTATCATACAAACAAAGAAACAACCTCGACCAAAAACAATATTTCGTCGGACTCGTCCGGCGAGGTAAAAATAACTATGAAGTATGGTCAGTCTGTGGAATTTAATGATGGACAGTATTGGGTTGGTTTACCATGGAAGCTAAACCATTCGGAGTTAACAAATTACCAGGCAGCAAAGCTCACTTAAATTCTCTTCTAGGAAAGCTGAGAGGCAAACTGAAACATGTAACAATAAAATGATATTATATACGATCAACTGAAGAATAAGTGACAACTCCCATAACGACAGTCTTTTATTGTAGTAGTAAAGCATCCAAAGGATTAGCTAGCTTGAAAGATTGCCTGTACTGTGGGCCTACACCAACAGAGAACTGGGGAATATATTATTACCCGTTCCCGCCCCGGAGGGGCTAGGGGAGGGGTATTGTTTTCACTCGGCTTGTCTGTTTATCTGTCTGTCTGTTAACAACTTTAAGCGAAAACTACTGGTGCGATTTTGACTAAAATTACATGAATGATCACCTGATTACGTTTTGGGCCATACTGGGCCAAGGCCCAGGCTGTAAATGCCAAAAATATATTTTTTAATCACTTTCTCGCCATTACTCTTTTCATATTGGTCATATCGACATGAAACCAAAACCCAAAGTGCATCTTTCGAATCTGCTTCCAATAACATGCCTCATTACATCAGGGGGGGTCACCCCGCAACTAGTGGTGAGAGGTTCAGTGTCAAGTGGGTTGGGCCTGAAGTTTCAAATGGGCATAAAATCATCACTTTTCACCTGACTTACTCCAAATTTTTTATGTCACACCTTTGACTAGATATCCTATTGCGTTTATACGTCAGCACTAAAATGACTGCCGGGGACCGGTTTGCTCTGCCTTGCATTGCTTTTTGTTTAGACTTAGAAACCTAATGCTTATTCAGCAGATATTGGTACGGCTTTTCGCAGAATAGGATTGAGTGAAGAGGATAGGAAACTTACAATATTCCTCTGGCCTCAAAGCCCTCAAAATAAGGATAGTCCTTTGAAAACTTACTGTTTCCGATCGGTGCTCGCTAGCTCTTGTGCTGGTTCTTTCCTATTATGTAATACTTTAAAGCACCATTTTAAGAATGCCAAATGCCCTGAAATAGGACAGGCCTTCTATATGGACAGTTTACAAGGTGTTGCTCATACAGAGATGGACGCACTGAAAGTTTCTGAGGTAGCCAGTTCCGAATGTGGGAAGGCAAATTTGCCGTTACAGGGCTGGAGTATAAATTCACAGCTTTTAAGGGATAGAATACAAGAAAACAATCCTAATATTGACATTCCTAAAACTCTGAATGAGTTGGTTCTTAGGTGGAATGCAAGGGTTGATGAAATAAGTTTAAAACCAATTAAATTCTCTGATGGAACACTCACAGAGGTCCTTGTTAACTTGACCTATTAGGATTGGTCAGGCCGATAGTTATTAAGGCAAATGTTTAGTAGAAGAGGCTTGGCAAGAAAAGCTGGAAAGGGACACTAAATTAGGTGAGACGTATGGTGAACAATGAGAACAATTTAGAAAGGAAATTTAATAATCAAGCGCATGTATTCGCAGGCTGATAAACAGTAACGAGTAGTCACATTTGCAGATGTATTTTGTGTTGCTTCTCAAAAGGCATATGGGGCAGTAGCTTATTGTGAACAGATTATAGTATAATTATTATGTTCAAAGCCATAGTTACACAAATTAATGGAAGAACCCTACTTCGTATGGAAATAACTTCCATAGACGTGGAAACTAAACTGGCTGGATAGGAATGGAAGACAGTAAAATTCGTTTTGTCTGCAACAGAGTGAAGACTCTAAAAGAACCATCTTCCTACTTTAAGTTTATGCATGTATCCTCCAGTCAAAGCCAAGCTGATCTCTCCAGAGGCTCAACAGTCAAGAGGTTCATCCGAGATGATTTGTGGTTTAAAGGTCCTAAATGGTTACTAATTATAGGATAACGCGACCAGAAACAGAATAATATTGCTAAGGTTAGTCTTTAAAACTGGATCCTGGTGTACCTGAGCCAGATGTGATATACATCAGTTGTTTTTCATCAAAAAGAGAAGTCCTTAACACTACTAAACTAACCGTAAAATTTTTAAATAAGAAAGTTGCGTTTGAGGAGTTTGAATTTTTGGAGTATTGGGTGATAAAGTTGCAAAGGAAGTATAACGGAGAGATTTTAACCATTTATGTCAAGGCACTTACAGCAATAATAAGCTGATAAGAGATTAGACGGAAAGGGTCTAATTAGATGCAGTGGCAGAATAGTAAAGCTGATTTGCCTCACATAACTGGACACCCTATATTATTATCAAAGAGTGACTATTTTGTACAATTAGTTGTTAAAGAAGTACATGAATTAACTCCTCATGGAGGTGTGCTACAGACTTGGGCCCGAGTCCGACAAAGGTATCTGGTTCCCAGTGGTAGAAAGGTTGTAAAGAAGTATCTCAGGAACTGCTTTATATTCAGGAGGTATGAACAACGACATATGGACCACCTTCTTTACCAAAGGATAGGTAAATATAAGTCTCCCCTTCAAAGTAACTCGAGTTGATTATACAGGGGCTATAGCTGTTTCGGTGAGGGAACTTCCTATATGGTGCATAAATGTTTGTTTACTTGCATTTGTACAAGGGCAGTCCGTCTAAAAATGGTAGAAGATTAATATTTAACATTCCTGAATGTATTCAGAAGATTTGCTGCTAGACAGTGTTGTCCTAATAAATTAATAAGCGACAACGGAACCAATTTCACTGGAGCATCACCTTTAATCTTAAGTACAATGAATGACCCAAAGGTTAAGCCCATCCTGGGAATCTGCAACTGTACATGGCAGTTCATAGCTCCTAGAGCCTCGTGGGAAAACGGGTTCATGGAAAGAATTATTGACACTGTGAAGAAAACTTTACATAGAACAGAGATCACCAGAGAAGAGTTAAGGACTGTAATAACTTAAATTTAGGCTTTAATTAATGATAGATCTTTAATCGGTCTGGACGATACAAGTGTCTCAATTGAAGCCTTGACACCAGCTCAAAAGTTGTATGGCAGAAGGCTCTATTCGGTTCCTAGTGTTGATATCCAGTAGGAAGTACTGTAGATGATCCCACCATAAAGAAGAATGAACTAGGGCAACATCTGCATAAAGGATATTAACATTTGAAAAAGGTGTTAAATTCCTTTAATGGGCGTTGGAACGAGGATTATCTACTGAGTCAAAGAGAAAGATATTATGGGGCTCCAACTACCAGTAACAAGTCCTTAAATAATACAGATGTGGTCTTAGTGAAAACTGGCCAACCTAGATCCCAGTGACCACTATACTCAAATTTTTTCCCGCTGATGATCCACTTTCGTGAATGTGGCACCTGTGCACTCCTGCCGGGTGATTACTTAGAGTGAATGTGTCCGAATTCACCGGTTAACCATAACAAACATTTTAATAACGGCTTCATTTTCATACCTGAAGTATCATATTTACAAAAAAACAGTTGTAACTCATATTGCAATTCTCATAAATGCTCTTTTGCATTGTAACTGTACTATACAAACAGACATGAAACGAGTATGTATCTGTGCTTCACCCAAATGGACAATGAATTTGAGGAAGTTTTTTTTTTTTTTAATAGATAGAGAATGGAGGAAGGAAAAACAAAGGGGGAAAAAAATAAGTCCATGTGCCTAAAGGCATCCTCCATTCATAAAATACCCATAACAACTGGACTTGAACTGAAGTGGATCAAATATTTGCGGGAAACAACTCCCAGGAAGCGAATTCCAGAGAGTAGTAGTTCTGGGGATAAATGAATTTTGATAAGCAGAGGTTCTGCATTGCGGGGGAGAGAATGTGAATTCATGGGCGCTCGCAGCTGCCCAAGTATTTCGGGTGAAAATGTGAAGGGAAGGAACAATTGAAGCCAGTTCGTCTGAACACTTGCGGTAAAAATATCTATAAAATAATGCTAAAGAAGCAACATCTCTACGTACTGATAATGGGGGAAGGTCTCGCATGATGGCAAGATTATTGATTAATCTAATGGCTTTATTTTGAATTTTGTCCAACTGCCTCAATGCAACCGCTCCATAGTGGTGAACTGTATTCAATCTGAGAACGCACATGACTTTTGTATATTGTGGCCACTTGCTCGTCAGTGAAGAACTCAAGAACTTTGTACATAAGTCCAAATTTTTTGGAAGCATTTTTAGCAAGGGAATTAACATAAGCTGTCCAGCTTAGGTTGAGGTTTAGAGTAACACCTAGGATATCAATTGTAGTGGATATGGGAAAATTGGCATCATTTAAGATTATGTGAGAGTCTGAGGGATTCTTTCTGTTGGAGAAATTAATGTATTTAGTTTTCTGAGCATTAAAGGAGACCAGATTTGTTTGTCCCCATTGATTAATTTTAGAAGGTCCTGGTTCAGAGAAATAGCTGTGTTTATCTGGGAATTTAAAATATCAAATTGTGCAAAGGAGGTACTAAATGTGAAAGAACTATGAGGGTCGAGTCATCAGCGTAAGAGTGTATTGGGTTGTGAGTTGCAGACGGGAGGTCATTTATACGAATGAGAAAGAGGGTTGGCGCTAAAACTGATCCCTGAGGTATGCCAGCATTTATGGAATGAAACTGAGAATAAATACCATCTACAATGACTCGTATTTTTCTATTATGAAGGTAAGAAATTAGAGGAACCAGTGATGCAAGGCCATAGTGTGACATCTTAGACAATAAGGCCCGGTGCCATACTCTGTCAAATGCTTTTGATATATCTAGTGCTATTGTGTGTGTTTCACTGTGTTGGTCTATTGTTTTGTTAATTTGATGGGTAAGAAGGCAAAGAATGTCTACAGTTGAACGTTGTTGTGTAAATCCATACTGCCGATCATTGATTAATTTATTGATTTCTAGATGCTTGATTATGTGGTTGTTAATTAGCGTCTCAAAAACTTTGCCAAGAATGGAAGTTATTGCAATTGGTCTATAGTTTGATGGATCAGAAGTTGCCCCCTTTCTAGGAACAGGATGGATATTTGCTTCTTTCCAAGAGGCTGGAAAACTTGAGGTACGGATGCATAAGCGGAGAAATGTTGCCAATACAGGAGCCAATACTGAGGAGCAATTTTTAAGTACTATTGAAGGAAATTCATCTGGACCAGTAGCTTTGTCTGCTGAGAGATTCTGTAATACAGCTAGTACGTATCTGGTGTGAATCATGAAAGGAGGTATTTGAGGGGAATCAAAATCAAGTACAGGAATATTGTGATTTTCTGTATTTAGGGTTGAGTTTGTAGAAAAAATGTCAACAAGAAGTTTGGCTTTTCCACGTGGGTCACTTACTAGATTTCCATTGGTGGACTGTAAAGGTGGAATGGAAGAGGAAGTAGTGAAGGTAGTTTTGAATGAATTAAGGGTTGACCAGAATATTTTGTTATAATTTGGGTTGTTTAGTAGTTTGTTAGCCTGTCTATGCAGAAAGTTTGATTTAGAAAGATTGATGATAGTTTTAGCATGGTTTTGATATTTCTGTAATAGTTAAAGGCTTCTTTGGTTTTGGTCCTTGTATAAGCGTTATAGGCTATTGTTTTATGTTCTGTTACTCCAGCACAATTGTGGTCAAACCATTTAGGAGAATTACATCTTTTTCTGTAACTATGATGGGGAATGAATGTTTCCATCCCGACTTTAGTGAAATCCTGTATGTGGCCCAATGTGGAATTTGCATCTTGGGAGAAAAAGGAGGTCCAAGGAACATCCATGAAAAAATTATGGAGTCCCTCCCAGTCTGCCCTGTCGTAGTGCCATTTAGTCACCACGACCTGTTCAGAGCAGGAGGGTGTGGTAGGTGTTAAACTGGTGGCTTGAATCAGACAATGATCCGAGGATCCGAGGGGGGACTTCACTTCGACACTATAATTATCTGAATTGGTTGTTAGAAACAAGTCCAATAGGTGGAGATTTTGATCGGGGTTGTCTGGTACACGGGTGGGTTGACTGACTAACTGGGTGAGATTAAATGAGTCTGCAAATAGCTCACATTCAAGACCAGAGTCATCAGTTCTGGCTGAATAAGTGAGCCATTCAACATTATGGACATTAAAATCACCCAGAATAGTAATTTCTGGTGCAGTATTAATGCTGAGGACACTTAGTTGTGAAGACAGAGAGTCAAATAAACTCAGCTCTGGAGGGGCATTAGGGGAACGATAAACACAACAGAAATACTTAATTTTACCAAAAGAATTTGATTTGTATATGGAATAGTCGAAATAAGGACAATTAAATTTAGTAATCTTCTCCAGGGCAATTTCTGATTTAGCAAGGCAACATACACCTCCTTTGGGTCTGAAATTTTGAATCAAGATATAACTAGGAAAATTAAATCTAGCTAAATCAGAGGTTGAGCTTACTTGTGTCTCTGTCAAAAATAGCAGATCAGGGGATTCAAACTGGAGGAAATTTTGAACAGAGTTGATGTTGGAGTAAAGTCCCCTAATATTGCAAAAGAAAATTTTACTGCACTGACGAGCAGATTTAGGGCGCCACAACGCTAGAGGTGGCACAGTCGCTTGAGGACGACCAGGAGGGCCCTGTGCAAACGACCCAGCCCTACCAATGGTGGTCACTCGAGAAACCACCACACTAATTCCCAGTATAGCAGCAGCCATGGTTCTTTTTATGGGGGGGGGGGAGCAGGGATGTGTTGTGAAATGTGTATGATATGTAATGACAAGATTGGTGTTTTATGGAGAGAGGATAGCTGGTTTAAGGCAATGTGATATAATGTCGATGTGTGTGTTATGAAAAGAGGGCAGCCTGATGCCCTCTGATGTTTGAGGCAGAAAGATGTGTAACCAGCTACCAAGGCCTAAGAGAGAAAATGGAATCCAGGCTATTCCCTGAGTCCTCCGTTACCTTGGAGGTAGTACTTCCCTGGGAGGGGCTGCCTACCCCTGAAATATTAATTGTTGCAAAAGGTATAGAGTTGTTGCATTCCCCCCCCCCTTTTTTTAACACATTTGGCTGGGTATATGCAAATAAAAGGTATCTTAATACTTAGGCACTTATTGCATTAGACAACTCCGTACCTTTTATAATAATAAATATTTCGATTCAAATTCAACTTCCTCAGTATTCATTGTCCGTTTGGGTGAAACACAGACACATACTCGTTTCATGTTGTATAGTACAATGGCAATGCAAAACATTTATGAGAACTGGAATATAAGGTACAACTATTTTTTGCAAATATGATATTTCAGGTAACCAATTCACCGTAACCAATCACGCAGCAGGAGTGCACAGGTGCCATATTCACGAAGGTGGATCATCAGCTGGACAAAAGATCTAGTATAGCTAAGGTTGTTTCCACAACATCCAGATTCGGAAGGGGTGCTGGTACTTGTCAAGATTAAACGCAGAGGACATGTCAACATAAAAAACCATCGATAGTGAATGGTGGAGAACCATTCCGTCAAGATGTGCGACCTTGAAGGGCCACAACACAGGGTTCTCAGGACTTGTGAGATCTTCTTGCTAGAGAACATATTAAATGATGCAGGGTATCATTTTTCGCCCGGCCCCAACCTGTGGAAGTTATTTCTCCCAGAAGGAGATATCCTCTGTGTAGCTGTGTATGCGCACTTTTTAATATAGTTGTCCTCGTTAAAAAGCAGAGGAATTTACCAGAGAATGGCTAGTGCAGGTTCAAAGTGGTGTAATAACCCAGGGATTTGCTGAAGTTTTCTGGTTAATAGCCTTTATTATGAATAAATTAAATGCTATTGCATTTAACCTTTTATGAATAATAAAAATAATCACCATCATCATCCGGACCTCCTCTCCCACTGTAGGTGAGGAGTAGCAATGTCCAGACAGCCCAAATTTGCCCAATCCAATGGGCCACGCTTCCATTCACTCATCATTCATGCCCCCGGAGTATTGGCTCTATAGGATATGAATAATTAAATTATAAATGTGTATAAATTTCCTATAATTAAAGGAATATTTCACGTACATGTCTGTGGATGCATAGTATGATGATGTGGAACATGAAAGGTCTTATATATCATAATACAGATAAAAGAAATTTTGGGCTTTAGTGTTTATTTAAAACTAAGATTAACTTGTTAAGTTAGACCTTCCTTGTAAGTTTCATGAAGTAATTCATTATCCCCCTGTACAAACGAGAAGGGGGAAAAAGAAGTGTGTGGTAATCATAGGGGCATCTTCTTAGTGTAGTAGGGAAAGTATACTGTAGGACAGAGTTAGGGAAATAACAGAGGAATTAGTTGGAGAAGAACAGGGGGGTTTTAGGAAGGGAAGAGGTTGTGTAGATCAGATATTCATTCTTAGAGATTAATGGAAAAGCTTCTAGAGAAGGGGAAGAAGTTGTATGCTGCCTTCATGGATTTGGAGAAAGCATATGTCAGGGTGGATAGACAATGATTGTGGAAAGCATTAATAATATATGGAGTAGATGGGAAGTTGTTGAAGGTCGTGAAGAGTATGTATGATGGTGCTAAGGCTGCAGTGAGTGTGGATAGTGAATTGAATGAATTTTTCTATTTGAAGGTTGGACTGAAACAAGGATGTGTAATGTCTACATGGTTGTTCAATCTGTATATGGATGGGGTTATAAAAGAGATACAAGGTAGGGCAGTGAATGTTGGAGCGGCCCTAGTAAGACAGGGCATTGTTAGAAAACTCCCTGTACTGTTGTTTGCAGATACTACTGTGCTGTTAAGAGAAGACGAAGGGGAGCTGCAAGGCTTGGTGGATGAGTTTGGAAGAGTGTGTAAGAAACGGAATCTAAAGGTGAATGATGGGAAGAGTAAAGTTATGGTCTTCGAGTGAAGTGATGTCAGTGAATGTACAGTGAGGTTGGATGACAAGGAAATGGAAAATGTGAGGGCGTTTAAGTACTTGGGGAGTGTGATGAGTAAGGATGGAAGTTTGGAGGGTAAAGTGCTTGAAAGGTTGCTGGTTCCTTGAATGCAGTGATAAGAAACAGGGAAGTGAACATGGAAGTGAAAAAGCTACTACATGACAGTACTGTGATACCAACTCAAACGTATGGAAGTAAAGCTTCGACCTTGTTGGAGGGACAGAAGTCAAGAGTGAGAGCAGTGAAAATGAGTTATTTGACAGGAGCATGTGGAGTTTGGTGAATGCATTTGGGACAGTGTGTAGGAGGAGGAAGCTGAAAGTTAATGTAAATAAAAGTAAAGTTATGGTGTTTGAGAGGAATGAAGTCATAAAATGTACAGTGAGGTTGGATGGTGAGGATATGGAGAATGTGAGTGCATTCAAGTACTTGGGTAGTGTGATGAGTAAGGATGGAACTTTGGGGGATGAAGTGCGTGAAATGGTACAGCAGGGAAGGAAGGTTGTTAGTTCACTGAAAGCAGTGATTAGAAATAGTGAGGTGAGTATGGAAGTTAAGAAGTCACTGCATGATAGTATTATGATCCCTACCCTGACGCATGGAAGCGAGGCGTGGACCTTGCAAGAGGGGAACAAGTCAAGAGTGAGAGCAGTGGAAATGAGTTACTTGACAGGAATATGTGGAGTGACATGGAAGGACAGGTTGACGAATGAAGAAGTAAAGGAACGTTGTGGGGTGGATGTGGATGTGGTTGAGAAGATTAGGAGAAATACACTGAGGTGGTTCGGACATGTGGAGAGAATGGAGAATGAAAGACTGACTAAGAGGGTGTATGTAGGTGAGGTGGAGGGAGGGAGAGGGAGGGGTAGACCGAGGATGAGATGGAGAGATGGAGTTGAGAGGTATATGAGGGAGGGGGGGGTGAGTTGGGGGGAGGGTAGTCAAATGGTGGGTGACAGAGCGACTTGGAGGCGTTTTGTCTGCGGCCACCCTTTGCGGGATTAGGGCGTCGGGCTATAGATAGATAGAGATGTGGAGTCACATGGAGGGACAGACTGACAAATGAGGATGTGAAGGAACGTTGTGGTGTGGATGTGGATGTGATAGGAACCGTTAGGAGAAATACATCCGAGGTGGTTTGGCCATGTGGAGAGGATGGAGAGCGAGAGACTAACAAGGAGAGTGTCTGTGCGTGCGGTGGAGGGGGGAGAGAGAGGGGGAGGCTAAGGATGAGATGGAGGGATGGAGTGGAGAGGTATATGAGAGAGGAGGTGAGCTGGGAGCAGGGCAATGAAATAGGGGGGGACAGGGCGAAATGGAGGCGATTTATTTGTGGCCATCCTTTACGGGATTAATGCGTCTGGCAATAAATAGATAGACAGATAGAATTCATTGTACTTAAGTAATTGTAATTAAATGAATATCTGGCATCTCTGACTCCAATGAAGGAGAAGGAGATTGCCATTTTTAGTTCAGTTCAACTAGGCTAGCTAACGGGGTTGCAATGGATATACTGCACTTAAGGACACTTGGATTTGACCCACGCAACCCAAGCAAGACCGGAAGCCGTTCATTATCTATTAGTCCGACTTATCTTGCTAAGTATTCTTTAAGACGTGGCCAAATCAAGGGGAGGTAGCTAGGAAAAAGGAGATAATAGTAAGTGGGTTAGAGTGTCAGGTTATACCCCACTCATTCAGGGAGACTCCTATTATTTTAATTTTAACATTTGGTGTGTTGATAGAAGAATACTCTCAAGATTTCTGACAATCGTACTAATTTCGATGAACTGTCACAATTAAAGTAAAATTTTACGAATTATATAAAGTACGGAGAGAGAGAGAGAGAGAGAGAGAGAAGCGGAGAGGAGACTAATGGAGCAATCATGACTCCATCTCCCATAAAATACAATGAGCAATTTTTCACACTCGCTGAAAAAGAAAGGATGCAGAGATAAGAGGAGGAAAGCGGTAGGGAGGGAAGGGTGGAAATAGAGGGGGTAGGAGAAAAACTGAACACAAAGGAGAATAAATACAAACAGATCTACCCATCGTTTTAAGATCGTTTGTTATAATGCAGAAAAAAAAAAATGGGAGAGGCAGGGCCCAGCCACACGAAAGAACATAAAACAACAAAAGGAAGAGGCTATTGATATTTGTTGGCAGGAGGGAAAGAGGTGAAAATAGATGGGAGTTGAGATAAGAGACATGACTTTGGGGCAAAGTGATTTACAGGGGGATGAGGAGGGAAGGACTGAGAATGAAGGAGAGGGAAGAGGCTTGAATGGATGAGTAAACTGGGTAGGAAGGAGAGGAAAAACAGGCGAAAGGAAGGAAGGAAGGAAGGAAGAAAGAAAAATGTGTTAAAGAAGAAAAGGGATGGAAATAGGAGAAGAGTAGGATAGAGGCGTACAGGAAGGAAGAATTCAGGTAAGGGAAGGAAGAATTAGGGAAGGGTGGGATAACTGGAGATAGAACTGGCAGGCAGGAAGAGTAAAAACAGAAGAGAAGAAGGAAGGAAGGAAGGAAGAGGAAAAACAGGCGAAAGGAAGGAAGGAATAGGAAAAACAGACGAAAGGAAGAATGGAAGAGGAAAAACGGGCTAAAGGAAGCAAGGAAGGAAGGAAGGAAAAAGAATGTGAGAAAGAAGAATAAGGAAGGAAATAGGAGTGTAAGAGAGAGGCTTAAAGGAAGGAGGGATTCTGGTAAAGGAGGGAAGAAATAGGAAATGGAGGATTAACTGGAGATAGGATTGGACAGAGAGGGAAGTTGGAAAAGTAAAGAACGGAACAGCAGATAGGAAACTTAAAAGACGAAGGAAGGAAGAGAAGACTGGGAATGGAGGCGTGAAGTAAGAAAGTAATCTTGGGGGGGAGGCGCAAGAAGAGGAAACAAGAAGGGAAGCAAGTCAAGAAAAGGAGAAGGAGGAATGAAGGAGAAGAGATATGTGTTGGAGAGATGTGTGAAGGAAAGAGATACTCAGAGAAGGCAGGATGGAGGAAAGGAATGTATGAGAGAGAGAGAGAGAGAGAGAGAGGAAAGAAAAAAGGATAAACGATGTTGACAGAATGGGAGAGAAGCTTTAAACACAGACGGGGGGGGGGGAGGAGCTGAGGAATAGGAATTCAATAAAGAAGGAAGAGGATCAAGATACAGAGGGATAAGGAAGAAAGAAAATGGAAGATAGGAAGACGATGAATAAAGGACTGGAGAGAGGCGCTTTAGAAAGGCTGTGAAAGAATAAAGGCTAAAATAAATAGGGAAGATGGAAATAGCATACATAGGTAAAGAAAAAAGTTAAGTTTAAGAAAGTAGAATAACAGAGCAGGAGGCGAGACGAGGGAAACTTTGGAGAGGGGGTGGCTGTTGACTGAAAGAGAAATTTGCAGGAGAGGAAAGAGGGAAGAATGATAAAACTTGAGAGGGAATCGAAGAGAGAGCAACGAGAAGAAAGAGGAAGAGGGAAGAAAAGAAGGAGGGAAGAGATAGGGAATGAAGGAGAAACTGTGAAGGAGAGAAGGAAGAACAGGGATGAAAAGAAGTGGAGGCAGTCAGGGGAATGGAAGGAAAGAAAGGAAGGAAAGCAGAAGAAAGGAAGAAAAAAGGAAGGAAAGAAAGGCATGTGATAGAGAGGAGTAAAAAAAAAAAAAAAACTCAGTCTCCTATGTCTGACTCGTGGCTGAATAAAATCGTATGGCGTTAATTACAATATAACACCTCAGTTGTCTAGACCATGAAAGAGTTATACAGTATTACCTATATTTGTCCCAGCCATTTGCAAGAAAATATTAAACTTGAAAAAAATGGTAGTGGATTTGTGTGCATGGTTCCTTCGTTGTTAATAAAGTCCCTCTTTCACTCATACTGATCCTGCCTCACCTCGCCCTGTTTCGTTCTCACCGTTCTTCACTTTCACCTTGTTTCACTTTCACCCTATTTCATCTCACTCTGCTTCACTCTCACCTTGACTCACTCTCATCCTTCTTCACTTTCACCCTGTTTCATTCTCACCCTGCGTCACTGTCACCCTGCTTCTCCTAGCTTGTTTCTTTGCCTGTCAGAGATTCCAAATTCCCTTCATTCAGTTACTTGGATACCCACCTGTCTTCCCCCTATCGACCGACTGCTGATTGTTTCCCTGTCTGTCTGTCGTTCAGTCAACTTGCCTGTCTCTGTATTACGAGTAGTCTTTCAGTTTGTTTCCTGTTTTTTTCCTTCTCTAGCCACCCTTACCTAAGCAGAAACTATGACTCATATTGAAAAAAATTTCCAGTGCCAACAACAATGTGGATTATTTCACACACACACACACACACACACACACACACACATTCATTCAATCACTTCCATTAATGCCATAACTTTTCCTCGCCTACTTACGGAGCAGGCTTTTTTTTTTTTTTTAATCTTTTTTAATTAATTCAGTTATGGTTTCTCCCCTCCTCCCCCCCCCTCTCTCTCTCTCTCTCTCTCTCTCTCTCTCGTTGTCTTTATTAACTTCTGATGGCCATTTTTCCCATCAAAACCCCATGAACCACTCGGGCAGAGCATTTTTGTCCCTGTCATTCCAGCCAGATCGCGGGTCAGTCATCGCCATTATAACTACATTGGCCTAGCGAGTTAGTTTAATGGGGGTTATTTTTGAAGAGGATGGTTTACTGATATGAGTCCACTTTACTGAGCTGGATGACTTAAATTTTCTGGTTTTGTTCGACACATTTGAAGGACAGGAAAATAAATTGTAGGTGGAAAAATGAAGAGGTGAAAAATGGATGACTGTTGTTTTATAGTACGTCTTCGATATGCTTATCGCACGAGTATACCACGACCACTAAGTGACCCTCTCATAGTGTTGCAATTATAGCATTCTGTCCCAGCTAATTCCAGACAGATTTATTCAGGTAGATGCCAATAGGAGCCTAAGAGTGTTAATAATGGTGACGTTGGCTATTTCTTTCATTGCCGTGACAACTCTTGTATAATATTTCACTTAACGCCAGACAAGTTTATTCAGTTTGTCATACGAGCCTGAGAGTGTTAGTAATGGTGTTCTTAATTCTTGTACTGTATTCTGGTTTGCTGCAGATAATTTTACTCAGATGAATCAGTCAAATGACCCTGAGAATGTTAGTATTGTCAGCACGAGGACTTCTTGGTCGAGAAAACTTCCGAGTTCTGTTCCAGCTAATGTTAGACAATTTTATTCAAGCGAGTCATAAGAGGCTGAACATGTGTTATGGTTGTTACGGAGATTCCCACTAAATAAGATTCAGAGTTTCTCTGCCTCACACTAGTTTACCAGCATCTGTTCAGTTCTGCAGACTTGAAACTTGAAGACTGCTAGTGTGTGCACTACCCAAGGTAATTTAGGCCGAAGTGGGGAGAGCAAACCGGAAGCAGAGGGAGGCTTATAGACCGACGTTCTCCTGCGAGCAGTTGTTAAGGCTCATTTGTATGTTTGTATGTATTCTGTATTTATCATTTGTGTTGCTGTTATTCGTTCAAGCCAATGAAATGGCATATTGGAAACCTGTTTGTTACTCTCCTCGGCCAAATATACAACAGCGTTTTCATACTTGCATCATTAATGGTCTCATGGCTGGATGTACTGTACTTCAGTATTCCATTCCTACCGGAACAAAACTATTTTACATAGATTTAAAAAAAAAAAAGTGAGAATAACCGTCAGAGAGTTGGTTGTGAACAAACGCAAACATTACTGTAAAATGTTTGTGTATGATGCTGTAGTTATACGTGCCTGTTGTATCATGAAACGATAGGGTGCTAACTCAAGAAGAGTCTGTTTAGATGAGAGTGAGCTCTAGGAGCCTGGGTGTTTAAATGGATTAATGAAAAGGTAAATATAAAAGGAATGGTGATACGGACATACTTTACATGTCTGTAGTATAAGTAGTCAGTTGTTTGCAAGAATTCAAGCAATGAAATGTTACCGTTTATAAAAATTT
This sequence comes from Coenobita brevimanus, assembly GCF_032717465.1. Classification (NCBI taxonomy): domain Eukaryota; kingdom Metazoa; phylum Arthropoda; class Malacostraca; order Decapoda; family Coenobitidae; genus Coenobita; species Coenobita brevimanus. The sequence goes on along the minus strand of NC_137063.1, from coordinate 19,478,274 downwards.
AATCCCTTCAGCACGAGGATGAACTTTGCATTTCGGTCTAGCTGACATAAGTTAAAAAGGATCTCTAGCTATGAAAGTATTAATGAAACTATAGCCACTCCTTTAGTCCGAAAAGTCTCTACTAAACTAAGTAAAATCGTCCATAGACGAGGTGAGTATAGTGGATTGTCATTGTAGTGAATGGGCTACCGGTTATACTCAGTAATGCAAATTTAAATGAATAATGTTCAGTGTATGGCGATTTGGACACACGTGCTGGTGATATCTTCTCTGCAGTTCGGTGCAAACACAGACTGTTTTGTATATCTCGGTGTGAGTCGTAGGAGCCACGAGTGTTTGTGTGAACTAATGGAAACATAAACAGCAAATGGTAATGTATGGTAATTAAGACATATATACCTATGACATGTCTGGCAGCAACTACAGAAACTAATGGTGCTGGAGTGGGACACTTCTATGTGGTAACACCGATATGAACGAGCGGTGGTGCTAGCAAGTCATATTGTTCCGTACCCATCCCGAAGAGGATGGTGGACCGTGGAACAAGGGTAGCTTCAGTCTGCAGTCCACTACGCACATGTTCAAATGAGTCTATGGCTGGTAATACTACAACCACTAGAAACAAAAATTAAGGAGGCATATTCGATGTGAATGGTTCCATCCCATTGCTAATGCAGTGTAATTTGCTATTGGTTGATGTCACGGGGTTTTTAAGATTATATGCAATATTAAAGGATAATTTTAATAATACTGAGAGCAGGGACAATGAATTGTCTTGCTAAAAATCAAGCAATGATTACTTTATTCTGGCTTGCCTCGCCGATTCTCTCAGGACAAGAATTTATAAACTTTCTCAACAGTACACAGCAGAGACTAATTACTCACAAATGCTCTTTATTAGTACTGTTGGCCTCTGGAGAAAGTTACTTCACCCCTAACAATAACTAATGCTATTAATGGTAACAGGTTCTTGCTGATGCATTAACTCCTAGATGGCACAACGGATTTTAAGCTTAATACGAAAAGACTGGCCTAAATACCAGTTATGAATAGCAAAGCGTTTATGCAAGCTAGGAGCTATAAGTGAAATAAGCTCAATGGAGAATTGAAACACGAGTTTACATTACATTAAGCTCGAGAAAAAGGACTGTTAAATTTATTGATTACAAAGGAATAAATTTACATTAAATTTCGAAATGAATTCGAAATAAGGAGATCGCACTCTCTCGCTCACTCAAAAACTAAACTCTTAAACTTAGGAAAAAAACGAAAAGAAATACTGGTCAAAGAGTGGACTAAGCGGATGACTGGGCGTCGTTACTGGAAGGACACTGCACTCGCTGTCTCTCGCCTAGCACACTATGTGGAAATACAGGAACGGCGGCACTACACGCTCTGGCCCAACCTGCTTTCGTGGCACTCAAACCTCGACTAACTCCAAATCGTGGGAAAGAGGGAAATGTCCAGCCACATTACTAATGGCTAGAATGAACGAAACACGCCCACAATAAATCGCTCAGCGGAAGTGCTAATGTCTTGCACAAAGATGATCATTTATGACACATTGAGAAATTGCCTGAAAAACACTCCCGGCCGGGTGAGCGGTTAACTGAACGATAAACACTGGGATTCTACTAGAGTTCGCAGTTTCTCACCAAATGATGTCACGAGCCGACTCGTGGCAGTTGAGTCTTTCTGTTTGCTTGATTGTTTGTTTGATCGTTTGTTAGGAAAAACGGCTAAATGAAATTACATGAAACTACAAGGATATATAGACACTGGTCCCAAAAGGAAGTCATTAAATTTTGGAGGTATCGAGTGACTCTGAAAAGTCAAAATCTATGTCACGGTTTATCAGAATGTTATAACATGAAACTGGTTGAAGAAAGAGATATTTTCTTTAGTCAACATACAGGAACTCCCATATGGGCTTTCGTTTGACTCCAAGACCTATAACCCTGAGTGACCTTGAACGATCAAACTCAAAGTCGCGGATATTCAGGGGACTATAGCCCAGCTTGAAACTGGTTGCAGAAAAATCTTTGCTATTATCAACATATAGGAAGTCCCATTTGTGCTTTGAATTGGTACCTTGACCTTTGACCTTACATGACCTCGAAAGGTTAAACTTAAGGTCACGGATATTCAGGGGGTTATAACCTGAAACTGGTTGAATATAGAGATATTTATTATTATCAATATTATTTACATATATGAAGTCTCATATGGGCGTTCATTTGGCACCATGACCTTTGACCTTCAGTGATCTTGAAAGGTCAAATGCAAGATCACGGATTTTCAGAGCGCTATAACTGGAAAACGTTTGAAAATAAAATAACTGCTGTCTGGCGAGGTTTGTTGTGCCTGGCACCACTTGTTAGTTATATTCTTACTGATACCCGACATCACTGTTCACAGTAAAAGATTTTTCAAACTGAAGTGGCCAGAAACAATCTCTGTTAAAAATTGGCAGGCATGTAAGGTAACTGTTCCTCTACCATCTCCCAGGCTGTCAAGGCCCTACACTCACTCGCTGCCCCCCTCACGCTCGCTCAGCCTCACTCTGCCTGTGTGCCTCACCCAGTGCTGTACATAGTGAAGGCATTTTGTAAATATTTTCATGTAAGTGTAAGTTGTAAATATTTTCTTGTAAGTGTAAGGACTATATAATGAAGTCAAGTTGTAAATACCTTCTTGTAAGTGCCAGGACTGTACGTAATGAAGTCAGGTTGTACCTATCTCCACGTAAGTGCAAGATAATGCATTCACAGTGAGAAAGACATGCAAATTGTGATAGATGCTGAAATAATAAGTAATCAGAAAAGTGTACTGAACATTGCTATACCTTCCCAGCATAAATCCTTGAGTATACCTCACATAGAAAACGGCTTTCTTTCACGTACATGGTGAGCGTGAGAGCGGCTATACCTGTACACGAGTATGCAGGACTCAATAAAACTAATTTTTGAGCCTTGTTGAGCATTTTAATGGCGAAATTCATTGTTTCCATATCAAAATCTATCATTTAAGCAAAAAAAAAAAAGGTCGAAAAATGGCTGACACTGGTGTGACCCACAGAGCTAAAAAATAACCGGCACGTGGCAGGTTAAACATACTTGGCATTTCATTTTATCAGGATTTATCTTGGAAAGATCAGATTACCTCCCTTGAAAAATCTGCATTCAAAAGATTAGGTATGCTAAGTCGACTCCATGCCTTCGTTACCACTACACAGTTATTGACTTTGTTATGCTAGGCGTTTTTAGGTCGGCTTCCCGCCCTACGAATGCCTAGGGTGCAGCTGGGTTCCCTTTCTAGACCGGAGGTTAGACACAGTATGAGAGGAACAGGGCACAAAAACACAGGGCAACAACCTTACACGTATATTGACAAATTCTCTGCTATGGAACAGGAAAACAATTAACACAATATACTAAACAAAGTTAATACATTGGCTGGGAGATGGGTTTCGAGTATCACACAGGATACTAGATAGACAAGGGTCTTAGCCTTGGTAAGGAGGCAATATACAACTTTCACAGTCCTTACACGGGAGGCTCATTTCCCAGTGAGAAGGCAAAATGTAGGTTTTACTGTGCACGGGGTAGTTCAAGAATCCTTATTCTGACACTGACTCTATTTTCTGATTCACGATGGTTATTTATGTTGCCACTGGATTATATTTCTTGGTTTACATAGGGTGGATATGCACTGTCACAGAGTTAGGATAATGACACTGAGTTTTGCCTCTCGTCTTGCACGGGATGGATATGCACTGTCTCAAGTGTCTTTCCTCACTTCACTGAATTTCACTATTCACTTCCACTGCACGGTCTTTGTCTCTCACTCACAGTCTGTGGGAACCATGTATCACAGTCACTATTATATATAATGTCACTGATCGGGCAAAGGGGAAAGGGGAAGGCCTGGAGACTCACAGCCATCAGCCTGGGGTTGGCGGAGTCCCTTCAGGAGTCCTGTCAATATGGGACTACATGCAGGGGCGTCATCTCTTGTCCAGGGCTTGGGCTGGGTGTGGTGAAGGACCCTCACTATTGGGGCTGGGAACTGGAGTCTGGCCCTCAGGGGTAGGGCCAAACAGGTTCTGGAGGTGCTCCCTCAAGTGCCTGGTGGAGGAAGGGCGTCGCCTTCATCGGGGAGGGGAGAGGTCTCACCCTGGTGTCCTGGGGCACCCTCAGAGGTCTGTTGGCTGCGGTCTCCTTCCCGCGGTGTCACTGTCATGGTGGGGCTGTGGCGTCACTCCCAGCTGGAGTCCGTCAGGGTGGGGGTCCTCCTTGGGGGCAGACTGGATGGAGAATAGCCTCGGGGATAACACCAGGCCTCTCCACCAGTCCTTGGGGCAGAAGTCCTCCTGGAGGTTGCCTCACTCTGGGTGGACAGAGGAGTGGCCTTCACTCCCGCCGGTAGGTAGGACTGATGGCAGGTCACCCTCATGCTGCAAAATTACAGGGGGCGAGGGACTTTGGTGTCCCTCCCCACTATGGCTACAGGCCATCGCCAAGGTCCCTTGGGCAACAGGAGGAGGGTGGCTACAGGCCGTCCCTTCACTGTCGGTGAGGCTACCAGCCATCACTGGGACCCAACTCCCTGACGGGAATGCAGACGCAAGCACAGCTACAGGCCGTTGCTTGCTCTGCCGGCGCGGCCCGTATGGAGGGTGACGTGCAGATGAGGAATGGTTACAGGCAGCCTCCTGCCTACTGGTGCAGCTACAGGCTGTCACCAGTGTCGTGCCCTCCAAAGCAATTGCAGAAGGAGAGGGGGCATACCTTTCTCTCCTTTTGTGCGAAGCTTCAGGCCGTTATGGGTTCCGCAGGGGATGTAAGCAGCACCTGACGTAGCAGCTACAGGCTGAATCCTCGTTTGCGGCCCGATTACAGGCCGTGGCCTTTTTGGTGTGTGGCTACTGGCTGTCACAAGGGCCCGGCTACAGGCCATGGCCTTTTTGTAAGAGCGGCTACAGGCCGACTCCTTGTTTTTAGAGCAGCTACAGGCCATCTCTTGTTTTGCGTGGCTACCTGCCGTCGCTGGGGTGCTACTTGGAGCTAACGGTTCAGCTCCACCCCGATCCTGGCGAGGGCTAGCTCGGCTGAAAGGTAGGGCACTAGGACTGGGGTGGTCGTGCCAGGTACACTCCAAGGGGTAGGGCGGGTGGCCAAGTGGGACTTATGTCAGTAGTGCATGGACGTGGTGTGCTTGACATATACACCTCCGTAGTCACCTCCTGGGGGTGTAGTGGTGCACTGAGTTGCCATGGCCGGTATTTCAGACTTAATACTTTTTTTCTGCCCCTGTGCAGAGTACAACTCTCATGTGTGAGGAGGCTCCCCACATACAGTTCTTCTCAACAAGGCAGAGACAAAGGCATTTTGTTTCATCAACTCTCCTCATCTTACTGGCTCCCTTCAATCTCTTTCTCTGTCATATTGTTTCATCATTATCCCTTTTGTATTGCTACATCAATGGTCATTGCTTCTCTGAACAACCTGCTTGCATCCTTCCACCACTAGCCTATGGTGGGCGCATAGCACCAGTCTAGCAACAGACTTTGGTCCTTTTTCTGGCCAACTCTCTAATGCATGGGTTAACCGTTACTCCCAGTGCTGCATGTATGCAACAAGTCAACTGTGGAAGTGTCTTCCTCTTTCTGTATTACCTACTGCCTGTGACCTCCAGTGTGTCCAGGCATCTCAAAATGAACAAACACTGAATTTGGCTCCCTGTTATCTTGTTTTTTTTTTTTTTTCTTGGAGAGAACAGTCTTGTGGGCTTCTGGCCTTTGCGTCCATCTTCCTTACATTAAAAAAAAAAAAAAGGTCGAGCCGAAATTGTCATTTGTTCCTAATAAAACATGTTTCCATACGTTGGGATAAGTTTTCTCATAGAGTGGTGGGATAATTATGAGAGTATCAGGGCTGCATTACACAGGTCAACAAAATTAAAGTCATTGCAAATTCTTTTAATTTAGAGTAGTCATTTTTCATTCCACTCATGTACACAATATAACAATGCATTGAGAATTTTTCCTTCACATCACATTTTAATACAAAATTAAATACGAATTTAATTATAATACAGAAATTATAGATTTCAACTGATCTATACAGTGTTTTTCTACATTAATTAAAACTGAAAATATTTACTCAGTGTAATTTTTTCAACCTATACATAAAGGAAACAACATTATACATTCCATGACTCACATATAACTTCAAGAGGCTTAGTAAATGCTCTTTTTTTTTTTTTTTTTTGCTTCAAAAATTTTTTTAGGTGGCCAGTGGTTTGTACACATTTTCTAGTGCGTCTCTATGAATTATCCAACAGTAGTCAGCCATCATACAGACATACCAACGTCCCTGAGTACGGTCTTCCCACGTGTCCTTGATATCACGATGGAATCTTTCACCCAGTTCTTCACTCGTCGCCCCAAGATTTTCTTGGAATAATTCTAGAAGTGTGAATCCAAAAAAGTGAGCTTTGGGGCTCAAGTGTTCCAACCCAGCTCCTTTAACCTGACCAACAAATTTATCACATTTTCTTTGTAATTTGGATCCTTACTGTTACCTAAAAAAACCTACAAATTACTTCTTTGAATGATACCCCAAGTCTCTCGTTCCAGGCCATTCACCGCACTATAAAATTCTGCAACAGAAATCAAAGCTTTATAACATCAGTACCAGTATAAATATGCTCTCTTTCAATTTAGCCTCTGAACAAACTCTAGAAACTATTGGCACAAATACGTAAAACTGGCACAATCTCTTGGTTGGGCTTTGACAAACTACTTCTTTAATCTCAGGTTTAAAATGAGTGCAGTATTAGCAGGCACAGCAGCACTTTATCTGGATTCAAGGAGCTAGGTGTGTTGATGTTTTTGGCTCCATATTATTTTTTTCTGTTTGGCTACTCCTTCTGAACCCAGTGTAAATCCTTGGCCTCTATAGTTGTCCAACTCATAGAGAAAAACACGGGAATTTCTTGTATACTGCATTTTACTGCTGACCCAGTAAGATACACAAAGCTTTCAGGTCCCCATATATCGAACCATTGGTGTTCATTGTATATGGATTTTCTCAAAAAGAAGATTTGCCAGATTCTGGTACGTTTCTTTTTAATGCACAGAGTACGCTACAGGTATTGATGTATATTTATTTCCATTATGAAGAACAACACTTTTTTTAGGCTTCTTTTTAGATGAATCTATAAATAATCTCCCATTTTTCTGCATTATAATCTCTGCCAAGTTTCTTCACTAGACCACTTGACGTCCGTACAATAAACCAAGGATTCATCTTTCTCATAATATGATGCAAACTCTTTTTTTTTCTATTTCGGGTACCAAGACAAAGTTGTGTCTGGATGTAATAAGTTTTTATCCTTTAATTGGGACCCCAAGAGCTCTGCAACATCTTTGGGAAGACCAAGGTCTCTTACTAAATCATTACTGTTCATCCTGAGGAGAATGGCTGTGGCCTATTAGCTTGAACACGTTGGGAGAAATTCTTCATCATCAACTCCAGCACTTTCTTCCTATGAGTGGGAGTTTCTACAAAATCAAAGATTATTAGGTGGAGCAGGATTTGAAGTAGATCAGGTCCATGTGGTGTCAGGACTCCATATTATAATAATACAACTCAAAGCATGATAGACAGACAGATGTAAGGAATCTACATTATCATAATACAATTCATAATAGATAGTGTAATATAGATAAAGAGAGGGAACCTGCCATTCAAGGTGTGGGAATAGGAAAAATGTCAGCAAGCGTTAACCAAAACGAAGGGGAGGGGGGAAATGTGTTTGCGTATTTCAGTGGGAAAGGAAATGTGTCCGCATTTCTGTAAGGGGAAATGCCACACGTGCACTATGCATCACCGGAAACGCTACATACACACAGACACACACAAGATTCTAGAACAATCCCACATGTACAGTACACGTGATACTAGCTCTCTCCTGTACGAGAAGGAAGGGGGATTAGAGAGTCAGAAAGTGGGCTAGCCATAGAACTGAGGGGTTGTGGAGAGAGGAAGAGAGAAGAGGGGTCCAGCGCAGAACTTAGCTAGTAAATTACGTTCCTGTGTAATACATGCTACACTGCTCAACTTAAACTTTTCCTTGAAAGTAATAAACTACAATCAAGACCCTGTATCCATCTTTATCTTCCTCCTGTCTTCGACTTACATCGTATAACTCAAAACCAAGCAAATCTCAAGATTTTACATATTACATGGTCAAGATACCACATATCAAGAAGCTTGGTGGTGACATAGTGCACGTGTGGCATTCCTTACAGAAATGCAGACACACTTCCTTTCACACTGAAAATCGCAAACACAGTTCCTATGGTTAACTCTTGCTGACATATTTCCTATTCCCACACCTTTGACTGGTGTTCCTATCTATTACATTATCTATTATGAATTATATTATGATAATGTAGATTCCTGCATCTGTCTATCATGATATGAGTTGTATTATTATAATATGGAGTCCTGACAGTGGAACAGATATTACTGGTGATGGATGATTACGATAAACAACTTCTTTCTGATTCTTTTTGTTTCATCCTTGAATTTTGCAGGAAGCCTCAAAAATATCACTGGAATACCAAATGGAAGAGCCTTCGTTTTACTCTTTTGTCCATTGCTTTAGTTCCTCATCACAAACAAAGCAGACACTGTGAGGGGGCACAATTTTTGTCCCGGTCACCATTTCTTTTTCCAAAGTTGGCGCAATAAGTTTTTCAACAAAAATCTGTTATGTTCTGTCTCTGTTTTTTCACTACAAACTTTCCACAAATATAGCAAAAAGATCAGTGACTGTTCATACACAACCTCTAGATGCCATAACATGATCATTAACCCCTTAACTCTGGCGGCGTCACTTTCGTGACACTCGGCCACAATGGATCATACCAATGGGGTGTCACTTTTGTGATTCTGTGTTATTTTGAATTATCCTGGGCTCTCAAGTGGTGGCTTGTATCATTCTATCAGTACTGCTAACAAATCCAACCACTAGTCAGCACTCCGAAATCTCATCTGTACTCCCATCCATTGTTGACAATTTAGCGATTTTACCCCCTTCGTGACTCCCTCCCTACTCTGCCCTCCATTACTCCCTGTCCTCTCACCTCCTCTACTGCCGGGCCATGCGCTACGCAAATTTCCTCCTGGATTTTTCCTCAGATTTCATCCATTGAAATAAGCCCTATGCCCTATACTTATACAAAATAATATATATATATATAAAAAAAACAGGTAAGTGATAGTGTTATACACCAGAAATTGGCTAATTATCACCTGACAAAACCTCACGTGCATTCATTCGCTAAGCATTACCACGGTAATTTCCCTTTGAATTAGTGCCATGTAATCGATGTCTCTAATGCAAAAATATATATCATAAAGGAAGGGAGAATCCTAATTGGATATTTACATTCATCTGGAACTACTCTCATTTCTTTATGTATTGCCGAGATTTTCTACCTATAAAAAATTAGCATGTAAGTTAGCAGCAGTCAGCCTAAAGTGTCATTGTCAACCCTTCCCCTTCTCAGATAAGCCGCGGCATTTAGTTCCTTGTCCTCCGCTGTAGAGAAATGATGTCGCACTGCGCCCCCGCCATTCCTGCCACTTCTGCCGCCCATTGCAAAGGGCCCCGTGACCTCTACTCCTAAGAAAAGTAGTGAGGCAAGCAGGAAAGGCCTTAGTGACTCTGCAGTGGCATGTGAACTGGCAGAATTGTCCATGATTATGATGGACAGTGACTTTGACGATTCGGGTGAAATCCTTGTGATGAGCCGGGTGAGGTTATCGTGCCAGAAACAGCAACAACAAGTGCTACAGTGTCTGAATTAGTGTCTAGCTCCAAGGGAAAGGGGCCTTTAGTGCAACAAGGGACAGGAATTTGGGAAGGGAGTGGAAAAGGCAGCGTGTTAGCCCCAAGAACAATGCCCTCACGTGACCCAGCCCGCCATGAGTCATGAGGTGCATTTGCCCTCCTGTTCCCCAAGCCCCACTTCACTCATTTCTTCATTGTCGGAGTCACCACCAGCATCAACAGTGAAGACAGGCCGAGAGGTAGAGGTAAATCAAAGAGAGTGAAAAGTGAAAAGTGTAGCTAGTAGGTGTAAGGGCTGCTAGTGCTGTACAGCAACCTAGGGTCAGTGCGAGTGACCTTGACCGAGAGATAAATCTGCCTCACAGCCAACCTCCACCACCACCACCACCACCCGCTTCTCCTACACCGGGGCCACAACAGGGAATCCTGGACGCCTTCGCATGGACGGAAGGGTCAGATTTTGTGCCAGAAAATTTAGTTTTTGATGAGAGCTCCTTCAGAGTTCAGCTCTGCCTTCACTACTGACGATAATGCTGAGTGTGTGGACTACCTTTTGGCCTTCCTAGATGACGAAGTGATGCAGCACATATGTGATGAGACCAACAGGTGTGAATCACAACATGCTGCAAGTGGTACAGGTGCAGTCAAGATGCAACAGTAGTCCATGCTGGGAGTGCAGGAGCTGTATGTGTTCTTTGCCCTCGTGTGTCTCATGCCACACTCCAAGAAACATGAGTTGGAAGAATACTGGTCCATGGATCCCTTACTAACCTCATCCACCTTCAAGAAGTACATGGCCAGAGATCGCTTCCGGAACATCATGGGAAACCTGCACTTTGCCAACAACGATGTACCTTCCCAAACCGACCCACTCTGGAAGATCCGGGAGTTTCTGAGCAGAATGAAGGATAAGTTTATGTCATTCTTCCACCCCTTTCAGAAGGTTGTCATTGACGAATCCTCTGGTTTTGTTCAGAGGACGTCTTCGGTTTGTTCAATACATTCCAAGCAAACGCCATTGCTTTGGAATTAAGTTCTTTGTACTGTGCGACCGGTAAGACAGGGGTACATCCTTGACTTCCGTCATATATTCAGCCAGCACAGTCGATCTGGATAAAACACCCCCTTCCCCTTGGCTTCTCAGGCTGTGTAGTGAAAGTGCTCCTAGAAAAGTATTTTTGTGGGAATCATGTGCTGTATACAGACAACTACTATACAGCACCGAAACTTGCCAAATACCTTTCTGAGCACGGCATTGGCTCCTGCGGCACTGTGAAAAGTAATCGTGCCCACTTCCCGAAATTCCCAGGAGACAGGAACCTCGCAGCGAGGAGACGTGCACCTACGCAAGTCTGAGAAGATGCTGGCAATACAGTGGCATGGACAAGAGGGTCGTGGGCACATGCTCACCACTGTACATAAGGGGGAGATGAGAGACAGTGGGAAGGTCGACCGTAGGACAGGTATGAGCCTGTGATGAAACCTGATGCTGTGTTGGATCATAATATCAACATGCGGCTGGTGGACAAGTCCGACATGATGATTGGTGAGATCGACTGCCTCAGGAAGAATACTAGGTGGTACAGGAAAAGTTTTTCTGCATCTCATAGATATGACGATGCTGAACGCCTTCATCCTGTACAAGATGAAGGTCAAGCCACCCAAGTCCTTCTCCCTGAGGTTGTTCCGCCAGGACTTGCAAGTCCACCAGCTGCTGGAAAGATATGGTAGGGGGACAGCAGCAACTCCAAGGCGCCATCCAGTAACACTTCCTGACCGACTTGAGCAGAGGGCGTATATGGATCGGCACAGACTTGAGCTTATGCCTGCCACAGGGAAAAGGAAGGCTGCGATTCACAGGTGTCAGGTATGTGCAAATACCACTCCGCGGCACACCTGAGCACAAACGCACCTCTTGGCAGTGCGCTGAGTGCCAGGTTCTCTATGTTACCTGCTTCTTCTGATTACCACAGCCAGAAGCAGTTTTAACAGTGCAAGTGTGGAAGCAGAATGATTTGGAAATAATGTGTAAATAATGTGTAAATAATATGTAAATAGCAGGTGAAAGCAATGGATGTTCAGT
>NC_137063.1:19443191-19466224 GCF_032717465.1 Coenobita brevimanus | reverse complement strand
ATTGCTACCATGTCCGACAGCCATCTGATTGGGCTTTGTGCATTTCAGAGGTTATTCTCTCAGGAATGGAAGCATACATTCCTTCCTTATATCCTGTGACTAATGTAAAAAAAAAATGGTTTAATAACGTCTGTTCTAATGTTCTCCACATCAAGGAGAAGGCCTACAAAAGGTATCAGAGCCAACCCACCCCTGACTCTCATCTCTTCTATGCTTCTGCCCAGAATAATGCTACGTCTGTTATTCACTCTGCAAAAAGTAGTTTCATTCTTATTAATACTCTAAACTCTCCAACTCCAATTCTTTCCCCTTCTTTGGCACCTTGCCAAAAACCTTTCTAACAGTTTTAATTCATCATCCTTTCTTCCTCTTTTCCATTCTCATGGCTCTGTAGCTATTTCTTCTACTGATAAAGCATGACTCTTGGGTCAGACTTTCTCCTCCATTTCAACCATAGACGATTCTTAGGCTCTTCCTCCCTCACGTCCCCCCTCTGACTTCCTCATGACTGACATTAATGTTTTTTTTTTTTAATTGTTATATTTCCTGCCATTGCTGGCCTCAATACTAGCAAGGCATATGGGCCTCACGGGGTCCCTCCTGTTGTCCTCAAGAACTGTGCTTTTGTGCTTACACCCTGCCTTGGTAAACTCTTTCACTTTTGTCTGTCAACTTGTACCTTCCCTTCTTGCTGAAAGTTTGCTTTCATTCGGGCTGTCTCAAAGAAAGGTGACCATTCCCAGCCCTCTAACTATCGCCCAATAGCTTTAACATCCTGTATGTCAAAAGATTCTGAGTCTATTCTTAAGAAAAAAAAAAACTTTAAAGCACCCTTCCAATCACAGCCTTCTTTCCGATCGTCAGTATGAATTCAGTCCGGGACGCTCTGCTGGCGAGCTCATCTTCCTTTCAGACCCTTGGTCATCCTCGTTTCGGGACTTTGACGAAAGCTATACCATTTCACTTGACATCTCATAGGCTTTCGATCGAGTCTAACATAACTCTTTAATTTCCAAACTGCCCTCTTACTGCTTCTATGCTTGTATCTGTGTCTTCACCCCTAGCTTCCATTCTGGTCGTTCTGTAGCTGCTGTTGTAGACAGCAACTGTTCTCCTAGAGCTGTCAGTAGTGGTGTTCCTCAGAGCCCTGTTCTATCACCAACTCTTTTCCTTCTGTCCATCAATGACCTTCGAAGTTGTTCATCTAATCCTATCCACTCATATGACAATAACTCCACCCTTCACCTTTCATTCGCTTCCCAGATCATCCATCTCAACAGTTACTTCAACAAACAAGGGATGGCGCTATAGCACATCTAATGTCTGTCTTGGCTCATCTCTCTGATTGGGGTAAAAGTTATCTTGTTGTTTTAAATGTATGAAAAACTCAGTTCTTACATGTTTCAACCTGACTATATCTTCTGTATTAGTGTCCTCTAATTTTTAACAATACTCAAGTGAAATTTGCATCTTCTTTAAGCATATGATACTTGGGGTTTCATTCTCTTGGGCTTTATCTTGGAATAATCATATTACCTCTCTTGTAAAATTTGTTTCTAAGGGATTAGGTGTGCTAAGCCGACTCCGTGCCTTCTTTACCCGTGCATAGTTGTTGACTATTCATGGGTTATATTCGCCCCTCTGTAAAGTAGAGCTCTCATGTGTGGGGAGGCTCCCCATATACAGCTCTTCTCAACTAGGTGGAATCGAAGGCTTTTAGTGTCATTAACTCTCCTCCTTTTACTGACCCCTTTCCGTCTGTGTACTGTTGCATTTTTATCGCTTTTCTATCGCTACCTCAGTGGTCCCTGCTTCTCTAAACTGTGTGCTTGCATCCCTCCACCATTACGGCGGGTGCGTGGCACCCATCTAGCAACAAACTCTCATCCCATTCCTGTCCAATTCTCTAATGCAAGAGATAACTTTTGCTTGCAGTCCTTCATGTATGCAACAGGTCAACTCTGGATCTGTCTCTCTTTGTCTGTATTTCCTATTCCCTACGATCTCCAGTCTTTCAGACGCAGTGTGTCCAGGCATCTCAAAATCAACGGATCTTGAATTTGGCTCTCTGTTATGTTGTTTTTGTTTTGTCTTGATGGGAATCATTTTGTGGGCTTCTGGCCTTTGGTTCTTTCTTTCTCTCATAAAAAAAACTATTTTACTCTTCATCTGTCATTCATTCTCTCATTCATTTTCCCTGTCTGCCTATATGCATATATCTTTCTATCTATCTATTTGCATGTCCAACTGTCTTTCTGTCCAGCTGTCTGTCTGTCAGTTGTTCTGTCTATCGATAACTATCGGTCTATCGATCTATCTGTGTTTGTCCGCCAGTCTACATGTATGTATGTATTATTATTTATGTATGTATGTATGCATGTATGTATGTATCTACTTATAATGGTCAACCTATCAGTCATTTATGTATGCATCTCTCTCTCTCTCATGATACAAGGAAGAATAGTAGCTGCTGCAATGAAGGCCTTGATAAGAAACAGAGGCTTGATTGATGCAGCTGCACGAGGCTTACATGAGGGAGTGTTAGTGCCAACTTTAACACGAATGTGAGACTATGGTGTGGCATAAAAATGAAAAGTCAGGAGTGAGAGCAGTGGAGATGGGACTGCTGAGGAAAGTATGTGGAGTACAGAGGGTGGATAGGATACGAAATAATGTGATTCGTGAAAGATGAGGAGTGAGGAAGTCGGCGGACACAAGTATCGAAGAGAGTGTACTGAGATGGTATGGTCATGTGGTGAGAATGGAGAACAACTGAGTGATGAAACAGGTATGTCTGAGCGAATTTGAAGGAGGGAGGACAAGGTAGGCCAAGGAGAAGGTAGAGAGATATGGTGGATGAGTATTTGAGGAAGAGAGATCAGGAAGTCGGTGAGACTCGGGAACTGACAAGAGATCGAGCTGGCTGGATGAATGTTGTGAGGAGAAGTGCATAATCAGGGATTTGGCACCCCCTTTTAATATGGCAGTGTCCGGATTGACTCAATCGGATATGTTCATGTGAAGCTACAGAACGTGGTGAATGTTTTTGGCGTATCCGAAAGAGCCAGGATTCCAGGGGCTTGAATGATGAGCGAATGGAATTGTGGCCCATTGGATTGGGCAAATCTGGGCTGTCTGGACATTTCTACTGCTAGAGTGGGAAAGAGGTCAGGATGGTGATGATATATATATATATATATATATATATATATATATATATATATGTGTGTGTGTGTGTGTGTGTGTGTGTGTGTGTGCTAAGATATGACGGTAGCAGATTTATTATCAAAATGAATTAGTATCAAGAAAGGTAACAGCAAAAAGACCTCTCAGTATCCATAAAATTACATCATCATGTCGGAAGTTGAGTCCACCCTGTAGGAACATTATTAAACCTAGAGTACTAAACTTGGGTATAATATACCCGATGCGTATGACGTCATTCGCGTTACACAATGATCCTGCCAAGCCAGTGTGTTGGGACCCACAGTACCCTCAGGGTTCCCCAAGTGCTCAAGGAGGTAGGTCACATCATTCTGCTGCTTGGCTGGGAATTGTCCATAGTGCTGGGTTTGGGTACAGTGTACCCAAGTTTAGTGATAACTGACCAGTGACATATTTGGGTATATTATACATGGGTTTGGTGCTAATAATTCCCTCGGAGCAGAGCCAGAAGTGCTTGGGGGAGTTAGGTGAAGTTTGGGGTAATTTGGTGGAGTGTTTTTTTTGTGTGTGTGTGTGTATTTTTTCCAAAAAATTGGTGATAATTTTACAGTATTGGATGTTTTTTCTAAATTTTCCTAAAATACCTCAGTTATAGCAATATAGTGTTACTAACAGTTTAGGTAATATTAAGATGCGTTAAATTTAGTGCATATGTGATACCTTTAATAAATTTGCATATTTACTTTTTTTTTTTTCCCCAAACTCGGGTATAATATACCCATGTTTAGTTGCACTGTAACAGGCATTGAAGTTTAGTGGTCTAGGGTTAATGAACGTTTCCAATTAAATGCACCATAATGGAGATCGTACTAATGCATGTGAAAGCGATGAACAATAAAGTCTCACTACAGTTGGCTACACAGGAGCTGCAATAGCAATTTTCGTAATTACTAAACAATGTTCAACCTATTAGTTAAGTGTCCACATGTTTTCATACAAATGAGCACTGTACAACATGGGTGGTGTGCATTGTAGTTCTTTCATTTTTTCATTATCTCACTCAATTTCCTCCATCTTATGCACTTTTCTCCCCTTCTGTACCAGTTTCCAAGTTATATATATATATATATATATATATATATATATATATATATATATATATATATATATGTATATATGTATGTATATAGATAGATAGATAGATAGATACATATATATATATATATTCGTTTTCGTTTTCGTTTTTTAAAGGCTCCAACAATCTTGCATGTGTCGGCCTTGGTCACCTAATGGCGGCTCTCCACGCTGCACGATCCATTGCAGCCTCCCTGTTCAGTCCCTTAACTCTGAGGTCACACTTAATGACCTCGTCCCATGTCTTTCTTGGTCTGCCCCTCATAACCCCACCCCCAACATTAACACTTCTCACCTTCCTCACCCAATTATCATCCCCCATCCTCTCCACATGTTCAAACCATCTCAATCTACCTCTCCTCATTACAACACCAATACACTCCAGTCCCATCCTACCTCTCAACTCTTTCATCGTAAACCCAGCCCCTCCTGGCCTTGGACGCAGGGACGCACTGCACATCCACCTAATTATTGTCATTTCTGTATGTCTGAGCCGGCGAATATCTTCCTCCTTCACTGCCCAGGTCTCACTACCATACAGCATTACACTCCTAACACATGCTGCAAACAAAGACCCCTTAGCATGTAGGGAGAGTCCTCTCATTGTCAGGAGAGGCAAGAGCTCCCTGAACTTCTTCCAACCACTTCTCACCCTAGCCACAGAGCTAGCTCGAGACCCACCTCCAGCACACAACAAGTCTCCCAAATAGCAATACTCTTTCACACACTCAAGAGATTCACCAGCAAGTTCAATCCTTTCACGTCTGATGATCTCCACCTGCTCACCCCGACACGCCGTACACATAAAATCAGCATTATCTCGTAGTCTACCTCTGATACCACTACATCTTTTATGCACCCATTTATCACACACACCGCACAAGATGGAATTACTTCCCACGCCCTTGTGGCAAACTGCACATGGCCACTCTCCCTCGTCTTTGATAGTACCGCCACCAACCCTAGATATCATCACTTTTGTTTTATCTGCATTTACTCTTAAACCCTTGTGCCCCATACCATCTCTCCACTTCCTCCACCTTTCCTCTGCCTCCCTTTCGTTCTCTGCAATCAACACAAAATCATCAGCATACAACAACTCCCACGGGAGTTCGTTTCTAAAGTGACGTGAAAGGGCTTCAAGTACCATGATAAACAACATGGGACTCAGGACTGACCCCTGATGCACACCAACATTCACGGAAAACTCATCACTCAAATCTCCATTCACTCTTACCTGCGTGTGGGCACCCACATACATGGCCATAACCACCCTAACCAGCCACTCCTCCAAACCAAGCTTTCTCATTGCCCACTTCACCACCTCTCTCGGGACTCTGTCAAATGCCTTTTCCAAATCAACAAAAACAAAATAAAGATCCCTTCTCCTACCAATATATTTTTCCTGAAGCTAACGAACAATGAATATAGCATCAGTGGTCCCCCTACCTGGCATAAACCCAAAGTGCATCTCATCAATTTTCACTCTTTCTCTAATCATACCTTCTAAAACTCTCTCCATTACCTTCATTATCTGATCTAGAAGCTTTATACCTCTATAATTTCCTCTTTCCAGGGCATCACCCTTCCCTTTATACACATTCACAATTACACTCTTCAGCCAATCATCTGGGACAACACCTCATAAATAATCTTATTTATCAGGTCAGTGGTCAGTGGTATATATATATATATATATATATCTATCTATGTATTGCCAGACGCCTCACTCCCGTTTGGGGTGGCCACAAACAAATCGCCTCCAAGTCGCCCTGTCCCCTGCCATTTCGCTGACCTGCTTCCAACTCACACACCCCTCTCTCATATACCTCTCCACCCCATCCCTTCATCACATCCTCGGCCTCCTCATTCCTCTTACCCCCTCCACCTCACTCACATACACTCTCTTCGTCAGTCTTTCACCCTCCATTCTCTCCACATGGCCAAACCACCTCAGTGTGTTCCTCATAACGCTTCCTATCACATCCACATCCACACCACAACGCTCCTTTATATCCTCATTCGTAAGCATGTCTCTCCACGTGACTCCACAGGCTCCTCTTAAATAACTCATTTCCACTGCTTTCACTCTTGACTTGTGTCCTTCCAACAACGTCCAAGCTTCACTTCCGTACGTTAGAGGGTATCACAATACTGTCATGTAGTAACTTTTTCACTTCCATGCTCACTTCCCTGTTTCTTATCACTGCTTAAAAAGAACCAGCAACCTTTATTCCCTGCTGTACCTTTTCAAGCACTTCACCCTCCAAACCTCCATCCTTACTCATCACACTACCCAAGTACTTAAACGTACTCACATTTTCCAATTCCTCACCATCCAACCTCGCTGTACATTCACTAACTTCACCTCTCTCAAAGACCATCACTTTACTCTTCCCTACGTTCACCTTTAGATTCCGTTTCTTACACACTCTCCCAAACTCATCCACCAAACCTTGCAGCTCCCCTTCGTCTTCACTCAACAACACAGTATCATCTGCAAACAACAGTGCAGGGAGTTTCCAGACACTATCCTCTCTCACCAGGGCCACTCCAACATCCACTACCCTACCTTGTACAGATCCGGACAGATGAAACGGCTACACCCCATCCACCAGCGACTTGGTTTGGGTCTCAGTGGTTCTGGTAACAGTTGCAGGTGGAGGGAGGGGGGATGTGGGAGGGTGAGGAGGGGAGAAATGTGGGCGGAGTTATATAGGGGGTAGTGTGGGAGGGTGAAGAAGCAGCACAGTCTGGCTGGTGGGAGGGGGAGACGAATGGTTGGGTAGCGGAGACGAGAGTCTGCTGGAGGGTAAGACAGGTGAGTGTGATTAGATGAAAAGAAATGACAAAAAATGAATTATTATAATATCTGCTGCATATATTGCATTTTATCTACTAAATAAAAATACTGTCTATTATTCACCACCGTATTTGGGTATCCTACTCATTATTATTATCCTTTGGATATTAGGCAATAAATAAAGATATTGGACGGTCTTTCGAACCCGAACCAATTTTTTCATAACTTTTTTCTTCAGCTATTTCCGTATTCCTATTATCCCTCGTGCTTGAAGTCCCTCTTTTTATCACTCTCTCCTACGCCCTACATTTTTTTTAGGCATAAGGCAGTTTAACTTTCTCTTTAAATAACCATATTTGTCAAGAAATATTCCTTTCATTAATCTATTTAATTACCTGTTTTCTTTCAATATGCATCTGTCTAGTAATGGGTGTTACACCTTAATTGGCGCCGCTATTTGACGTTATGAATAAATTTGGTCTAAATTTACGGATATATTGCAGTCTCTCTGAAGTAGGCTGGCAACCTCACACATCCTCCCCCCTGCTTTCTCCTTTTCTCGCTACCCGTTCCCTCCTTTCCTTTTGTAGTACTGTTTATCTATTCTTTCTCATATTTTTAACCTCATTCCTTCTTACAAACTTTTAGTGCCCTAGGATCTTCTAAGCTGTACATCTAACCCTCTCCACTCATACGCTGATGACTCCACCCTTCACCTTTCCATTCGGTTCCTGCAACGCCCATCTCAACAGTTACTTCAACAAACAAGGGATGAGGCTATGGCACACCTAATGTCTGACTTGGCTCGTATCTCTGACTGGGGTAAAAATAATATGGTTGTTTTTAATGCATCTAAGACTCAGTTCTTACATCTATCAACCTGACAAAATCTTCCACAGGTATACCCACTAATGTTTAATAATATTCAGCTTAATCCTGCATCATCCTTGAACATGCTTGGGGTTTCATTTACTCGGGACTTATCTTGGAAAGATCATATTACATCTCTTGTAAAATCTACTTCCAAGAGATTGAGTGTGCTAAGCCGACTCCGCTCGTTCTTTACCCCTGCACAATTGTTAACTCTATACAGGGGTTTTATCCGCCACTGTGTGGAGTACAACCCTCATGTGTGGGGAGGCTCCTCACATACAGCTCTTCTCAATAGGGTGGAGTCAAAGGCTTTTCGTCTCATTAACTCTCCTTCTCTTACTGACTCCCTTCAACCTCTGTCTCTTCGCGGCGCTGTTGCATGTTTATCTCTTTTCTGTCGCTACTTTAATGGTTACTGCTCCTCTGAACTGTCTGCTTGCATTCCTCCACCTCTACGACGGGCGCATAGCACCCGTCTGGCAGCAAACTCTCATCCCATTTCTGTCGAACTCTCTAATGCAAGAGTTAACCGTTACTCTCCGTCTTTCATTTATGCAACAGGTCAGCTCTGGAACTGTCTCCCTCTATCTGTATTTCCTGCTGCCTATGATCTCCAGTCTTTGAACACAGTGTGTCCAGGCATCTCAAAATGATCGGATCTTGAATTTGGCTCCATATTGTATTTTGTTTTTCTCTTGGAGGGAACTATTACTGCGGGCTCATGGCCTTTGGTTCCTTCTTCCTAGCATAAAAAAAAAGTATATATATATATATATATATCTATGTATGTATATATATATATATATATATATATATATATATATATATATATATATATATATATATATATGTATGTATGTATGTATATATATATGTATATATATATATATATATATATATATATATATATAATATATATATATATATATATATATATATATATATAATATATATATATATATATATATATATAAATGTATGTATGTATGTATATATATGTATGTATGTATTTATATATGTATATATATATATTGTTACGGAACAGAGAAAGATAACGTACACTTTAAGTGAGAATACGAAGAGTCACTACTGTCCCGTAAAGTTCCAAGTTCAAAACAAAAGAGTTAGGTAAAATTACAAGTTAAAGTTTAATGCTCAAACTAACAACAAAACATTCAAGACTCATAAGGATAATGTAATGGCAAATAAACAGGTTAAATATGTGGTTAACTGCAATAGCTTCTGTTAACACGAAATTAGCGAGAGTAAATTTATCTAAGTCAGCCCTGATAAAATGAAAATACACCAGGTAATGCTCAGTTAATGCAAGATAAATCATTACAGATACAAACTATTATCAAAAATGACTGACATAAAACCCAACGTTAATCAAAAATCTCACTAGGCCTAAGAATTAACCTTATGCCACACAGTACAAGAAAAAATACAACAGTTATACTCAAATTACACACAGCTGCTAGATGTTTGGAGATTTCTTGAGCACTCACAATAATAATATCTGTACAGGGGAGGACAGAGATGTGAACAAAATGAGGAGCAGATCTAAGTGGCAATGATGCAGAGACTGAGCTCATTATATAGGGGCCAGCAGAGCTTGATACAACTTGTAAGAAGGACGCGCAAATGAAGCCATGGGGACAAAGAGATGAAAATCCCGCTCTGGACAACAGAAATGACGACTTACTCTACTATAACGGTAGAAGGGGGGAACTGAGGCAGAACACGCTCGTGATCAAACATGCAGCATACTGTGCGTTAAAATGACACAAAGGATGATGAAATCATAGGCTATGTAACACCTCCCCACAAAGAAAAAGAAATTTACAAAGGAAATTTCTTATTACTCTAAAACAATCTGTCTAAAGTCTAGATAAGCAATCTGCAATAACATTTTCTTTCCCCTTGACATGCTGTATGTCTAATGAATACTCCTGAAGAAGTAGACTCCATCTTGTCAATCTCTGATTTTTATCTTTAAACTTACTAAGGAATTTCAGTGGGTTATGATCGGTATAAATGACTATGGGGTCAAAACCAGAACACAAATAAAATGAAAATTGCTGTAAACCCAAAATCAAGGCCAAAAGCTCTTTCTCAATAGTTGAGTAGTTCTTTTGAGGTGGAGTGAACTTCTTACTGTAATAAGATACAGGATGTTCAATACCCTGATCATCCTCTTGCAGCAAAACAGCCCCAGCTCCCGTATCACTTGCATCAACAGCCATCTTAAAAGGCTTAGCAAAATTTGGAGTAGCGAGCACTGGCTGACTTAATAGAATAGCTTTAAGTTTGTTGAAAGAGGATTCACAGCCATCGGTCCAGACAAATTTAACTCCCTTTTTCAGTAGGTCTGTAAGTGGTGATACAAGAATAGAAAAGTTAAGAACAAATCTCCTGTAATAACCTACCATTCCCAAAAATCTCTGTAGCTCCTTCCTACTTTTAGGTCTGGGAAGATCACTTATAACCTGAACCTTAGCTCCTGGTGGTGCAACATGTCCATCACCAATTACATACCCAAGGTACTGAACTTTAGCTTGACCAAACTCACACTTTGGTAAATTAGCTACAAGATTAGCCTGAACCAAACGCTCAAGAAATTTACTGACATGGCATAGATGATCTTTCCAGTTGTCACTGAAGATCAATACATCATCAATATAAACAACACACCCTGCCAAACCCTCTGTTACAACATTCATGAGCTTCTGAAATGTGGCTGGTGCATTCTTCATACCATATGGCATTACTGAACATGCAAAAGTCTTTCCTAGTGTTACAAAACATGAGGTCTCCCTAGCACGTTCAGTCATAGGTACTTGCCAGTATCCCTTTAACAAATCAAACTTACTTATGTACCTAGCCTTTCCGATCTTGTCTATGCAATCTTCCACACGAGGGAGAGGGTAAGTGTCTGTTTTGGTTAACTGATTAACACGTCTGTAGTCAATGCAAAGCCGCTGTGACCCACCTGGCTTAGGAACAAGAGTGACAGGAGAACTCCACTCGCTCTGACAGGGCTCAATCATCTTGTGGTACAACAGGTAGCCAAGCTCCTTCTGGATGAGAGGAACTTTCACTGGGTTCACACGGTAAGGAAGCAATTTAATTGGCTTTGCGTCCCCAACATCGACATCATGCATCAACACAGTGGTTCTTCCTGGAGTAGCACGGAACACTTGCGGGTACTCCTGCAGTAATGCCGAAAACTCCTGCCTTTCTTCGGGAGGTAGATGAGAAAGCTTAGTCTGGAGATCATTCATGATATCAGGATTCTTCCCCAAACTATCACTCAGGCTCATACTGCATGGGAGAGCTTCACTTGCAGACTCGGGTGGAACAGCTACAGTGCAAACTGGATTATTTTCGTCCCGCCTGTGATATAACTTTAGCATGTTGATGTGACATAGTTGCTTGCTCTTTCTACGATCTGGTGTGGCGATGACATAGTTGACATCACTGAGTTTCTTCTCCACGAAATAACGACCACTAAACTTGGCTTGAAGAGGTTGCCCATGAACTGGTACCAGAATCAAAACCTGATCTCCTGGCTGAAAGTGGCGTAACCTGGACTTCTTATCATACCAAGTCTTCATCTTCTCCTGAGCAGCTCCTAAATTCTCTCTCGCCAGCTGTAAAGCAGTGGACAGCCGTTCTTTGAACTTCATCACATACTCCAGCAGATTGATGTCATCTTCCTCCGACAGCCAGCATTCCTTGAGTAACTTAAGGGGTCCTCTTACTTCATGGCCAAACAGTAGTTCAAAAGGTGAGAAGCCCAGTGATTCATTTGGAGATTCTCTTGCAGCAAATACAACAAATGGAAGACCTTTGTCCCAGTCTTTCTGATGTTCCAAACAGTATTTCTTGAGCATCGATTTGAGTGTTTGATGATATCTCTCCAACGCTCCTTGGGTCTGGGGATGGTAAGCTGAAGACGTGATCTGGGTGATGCCCAACTCTTTCAGAGACTGCTTGAAAACATTTGACATGAAATTACTTCCTCGGTCTGACTGTACCTCCTTGGGCAGACCAAACTTTGTGAAGAACCCTAGCATTTCCTTAACCACGTTCTTTGCTGAGATGTTTCTAAGTGGAATGGCTTCAGGATAACGAGTAGCCATATCAATCAGGGTCAACACATAAGAAAATCCTGAAGAAGTCTTAGGAAGAGGGCCCACAATATCCACCAACACACGGGTGAATGGCACCTCAAAAGGAGGAATGGGAACTAGAGGTGCAATCTTTTCGGTCTGATTACTCTTCCCCACAACTTGACAGGTGTGACAAGACTTACAATACCAAGAAACATCCCTGAAGATACCTGGCCAGTAGAAGTGTTTCAAAATGCGTGCCACAGTCTTCCTCACTCCAAGGTGTCCTGCCAAACTGGAATCATGAGCCACTCTAATGATATCCTGCCTACAAACACGAGGGATGACAACTTGATGTACAACCTCCCATTCACAGTCGGCTGATGCTGTTGGGGGTCTCCATTTCCTCATAAGTACTCCTGACTTTACATAATAACAAGTAGAAGCACCGGCTGACTCTTCTTCACTGTAAGCAGAGTTAGCTAGACCTTTCAACTCAGGGTCAGCAACCTGCAACTCAACCAACTCTTGACGAGACAAATTATCAACACTACGGGGTGCTGCCTCATCTGGTGAGTGGTCCAAATTAGCAAGAAAAGTGTCAGCTAGGATAACATCATCATCATCATCATCATTATCCTCTAAATCACCAGTAACTTTAGACTTAGCCCTAGTGACAGCACATGCAGGGAACACATCAGGGACATCACAATCCTGGGCCGCAGCCACTGGCTCACTAGACAACTGAGGAGCTGGACACACTTGACTTCCACCAATATCATTTCCAAGCAAGAAAGTTACACCTGACATTGGGAGTGTCTCAACCAACCCAACCATAACAGAACCATTAACAAAACCAGACTCTAAATTCACTCTGCACAGAGGGACAGAGAAGTAATTATTCCCTACACCTTGTAAGATTACAGTTTCATCAGAGGAATTAACATTAGAGCCTAGAACACTGGTCAGCATAAGGGATTGGCAAGCACCTGTATCACGATATATTTTAACTGATTTCCTGTCATCACTGTCCAGAGGACTGACAAAACCATCAGACAGGAAATTAGCACATGAACTCTTGAGAGTGTCACCCACGTTACTGCTCAAAAGAGGAGCTCCATCATGAGAATTTAAGTTACCCCTCAAAGCAGGTTCAGTTAACTCAATTAAAGAATTCTGGGAACTCTCAAGAGTGGACACTAGACCAATTGACTGAATATTTAAAGACTCCTTTTTGTTCACATCACGCTGTCTCCTGAAACATCTGTCCGTAGTATGACCAAGCTTACTACAATAAGTACATTTACTTTTCTGAAATCTAGAGGTGAAGCTGGTATTTACTTCCTGAGAAACATCATCCTTATTCTCTTTCCTGTTACCTGTACTCTGAGTAGAGGCAACGTACTTACTCTCAGCTTTCCCTTTTTCTCTAGAATATCTCTTGTGAGTGAGAACATACTCATCAGCTAAAACTGCAGCATCAGACAAATTATTTATTCTTTTCTCATCAAGATATAGGCTTACATCTTTACTAATACACCTTTTGAAGTCCTCCAGCAAAATCATCTGCTTAAATTTGTCAAAATCAGAATCCACATTCTTAGAATTTAACCACTGCTCTAACAGATCTTCTTTGATTTTTGCATACTCAACATGGGATTGCTTATCTTGCTTGTAAGTTGTCCTAAATTTTACTCTATAGGCTTCAGGAACAAGCTCATAGGCCTTAAGAATCAAGCTCTTAACTACATCATAATTATCAGATTGATCCTGAGGCAAAGATGCATAAGTTACTTGAGCTTTACCGGTGAGAACAGTTTGAAGGAGTACTGGCCAATTCTGTTTGGGCCAATTAAAACCTGTAGCTACCCTCTCAAACAACTGAAAATACTTTGTTAAATCAGATTCATTAAAAGGAGGGAAAAGTTTAACATTTTTAGCCACATCAAAATCATCAGAGCTAGATGATCCAGTTCCACCTTGTTTCATGCGATACTCATGGTCTGCCTGAATCCTAGCAATTTCAACTTGTGCCTCAGCCTCTTTAGAACGAGCCTGAAATTCAGCCTCCTTAGCACGAGACTCCTGCAGGGCTAGCTGTAACTTAGCTAATTCAATCTGCGTTTGCTCATTTCGAGGAGTTACATTAAACAAGTTTTCATTAATCATGTCAACAATTTGATCTTTAGAATGATGAGAACGAACAGCAATTCCCAATTGTTGAGCAACAAGCTTAAGTTCATTCTTTGTTCTGTTTTCTACATCACACACTGTTTGCACATTTGACAAAAAATCTTTGGCTTCATCAAGTGTAGTAATAGTAGACATCATGAATAAGTAACAGTCACAAAATATCGAGCAATATCCTTATGATAATATCCTGAATATCCTGATAAGAGGTCGCCAAATTTATGTTACGGAACAGAGAAAGATAACGTACACTTTATGTGAGAATACGAAGAGTCACTACTGTCCCGTAAAGTTCCAGGTTCAAAACAAAAGAGTTAGGTAAAATTACAAGTTAAAGTTTAATGCTCAAACTAACAACAAAACATTCAAGACTCATAAAGATAATGTAATGGCAAATAAACAGGTTAAATATGTGGTTAACTGCAATTGCCTCTGTTAACACGAAATTAGCGAGAGTAAATTTATCTAAGTGAGCCCTGATAAAATGAAAATACACCAGGTAATGCTCAGTTAATGCAAGATAAATTATTACAGATACAAACTATTATCAAAAATGACTGACATAAAACCCAACGTTAATCAAAAACCTCACTAGGCCTAAGAATTAACCTTATGCTACACAGTACAAGAAAAAATACAACAGTTATACTCAAATTACACACAGCTGCTAGATGTTTGGAGATTTCTTGATCACTCACAATAATAATATCTGTACAGGGGAGGACAGAGATGTGAACAAAATGAGGAGCAGATCTAAGTGGCAATGATGCAGAGACTGAGCTCATTATATAGGGGCCAGCAGAGCTTGATACAACTTGTAAGAAGGACGGGCAAATGAAGTCATGGGGACAAAGAGATGAAAATCCCGCTCTGGACAACAGAAATGACGACTTACTCTACTATAACGGTAGAAGGGGGGAACTGAGGCAGAACACGCTCGTGATCAAACATGCAGCATACTGTGCGTTAAAATTACACAAAGGATGATGAAATCATAGGCTATGTAACAATATATATATATAAATATATATATATATATATATATATATATATATATATATATATACAGTATGTATGTATGTATATTTATATATGTATGTATGTATATATATATATATGTATGTATGTATATATATATGTATGTATGTATATGTATGTATGTGTATATATGTATATATATGTTGATGTGGATGTGATAGGAAGCGTTATGAGGAACTCACTGAGGTGATTTGGCCATGTGGAGAGGATGGAGGGTGAAAGACTGACGAAGAGAGTGTATGTGAGTGAGGTGGAGGGGGCAAGAGGGAGGGGGAGGCCGAGGATGAGATGGAGGGATGGGGTGGAGAGGTATATGAGAGAGGGGGGTGTGAGTTGGGAGCAGGGCAGTGAAATGGCGGGGGACAGGGCGACTTGGAGGCGATTTGTTTGTGGCCACCCCAAACGGGATTGAGGCGTCTGGCAATAGATAGATAGATATGTATATATATATATATATATATATATATATATATATATATGTGTGTTTATATATATATATTGTTACGGAACGGAGAAAGATAATGTACACATTAAGTGAGAATACTAAAAGTCACTACTGTCCCGTTAAGTTCCAGGTTCAAAACAAAAGAGTTAGGTAAAATTACAAGTTAAAGTTTAATGCTCAAACTAACAACAAAACATTCAGGACTCATAAGGATAATGTAATGGCAAAAAAACAGGTTAAATATATGGTTAACTGCAATAGCCTCTATTAACACGAAATTAGCAAGAGTAAATTTATCTAGGTCAGCCCTGATAAAATGAAAAAACACTAGGTAATGCTCAGTTAATGCAAGATAAATTATTACAGATACAAAATATTATTAATGATGATGGACATAAAGATCCGTACATGAATTACAAAAACTTCACTAGGCCTACAAATTAAACTTATGCTATACAGTACAATAACAAAATGCAACAACACTTATACTCAAATTACACAGCTGCTAGATGGTTGGAGACTTCCTGAGCACTCAATAATAACTGTACAGGGGAGGACAGAGATGTGAACAAAATGAGGAGCAGATCTAAGTGGCAATGATGCAGAGACTGAGCTCATTATATAGGGGCCAGCAGAGCTTGATACAACTTGTAAGAAGGAAGCGCAAATGAAGCCATGGGGACAAAGAGTTGACAATCGCGCTCTGAACAACAAAACGGACGACTTACTCTATTATAACGGTAGAAGGGGGGGACTGAGGCAGAACACGATCGTGATCAAACATGCAGCATACTGTGCGTTAAAATTACACAAAAGATGATAAAATCATAAGGTATGTAACACCCCCCCACAAAGAAAAAAGAAATTTACAAAGGAAATTTCTTATTACTCTAAAACAATCTGTATATGGCATTACAGAACATGCAAAAGTCTTTCCTAGTGTTACAAAACATGAAATCTCCCTAGCACGTTCAGTCATAGGTACTTGCCAGTATCTCTTTAACAAATCAAACTTACTTATGTACCTAGCCTTTCCGATCTTGTCTATGCAATCTTCCACACGAGGGAGAGGGTAAGTGTCTGTTTTGGTTATCTGATTAACACGTCTGTAGTCAATGCAAAGCCGCTGTGACCCACCTGGCTAAGGGACCAGAGTGACAGGAGAACTCCACTCGCTCTGACAGGGCTCAATCATCTTGTGGTCCAACAGGTAGCCAAGCTCCTTCTGGATGAGAGGAACTTTCACTGGGTTCACACGGTAAGGAGGCAATTTAATTGGCTTTGCGTCTCCAACATCGACATCATGCATCAACACAGTGGTTCTTCCTGGAGTGGCACGGAACACTTGCGGGCACTCCTGCAGTAATGCCGAAAACTCCTGCCTTTCCTCGGGAGGTAGATGAGAAAGCTTAGTCTGGAGATCATTCATGATATCAGGATTCTTCCCCAAACTATCACTCAGGCTCATACGCATGGGAGAGCTTCACTTGCAGACTCAGGTGGAACAGCTACAGTGCAGACTGGATTATTTTCGTTCCGCCTGTGATATAACTTTAGTATGTTGATGTGACATAGTTGCTTGTTCTTTCTACGATCTGGTGTGGCGATGACATAGTTGACATCACTGAGTTTCTTCTCCACGAAATAAGGACCACTAAACTTGGTTTGAAGAGGTTGCCCATGCACTGGTAGCAGAATCAAAACCTGATCTCCTGGCTGAAAGTGGCGTAACCTGGACTTCTTATCATACCAAGTCTTCATCTTCTCCTGAGCAGCTCCTAAATTCTCTCTCGCCAACTGTAAAGCAGTGGACAGCCGTTCTTTGAACTTCATCACATACTCCAGCAGGTTGACGTCATCTTCCTCCGACAGCCAGCATTCCTTGAGTAACTTAAGGGGTCCTCTTACTTCATGGCCAAACAGTAGTTCAAAAGGTGAAAAGCCCAGTGATTCATTTGGAAATTCTCTTGCGGCAAATACAACGAATGGAAGACCTTTAACCCAGTCTTTCTGATGTTCCAAACAGTATTTCTTGAGCATCGATTTGAGTGTTTGATGATATCTCTCCAACGCTCCTTGGGTCTGGGGATGGTAAGCTGAAGACGTGATCTGGGTGATGCCCAACTCTTTCAGAGACTGCTTGAAAACATTCGACATGAAATTACTTCCACCGTCCGACTGTACCTCCTTGGGCAGACCAAACTTTGTGAAGAACCCTAGCATTTCCTTAACCACGTTCTTTGCTGAGATATTTCTAAGTGGAATGGCTTCAGGATAACGAGTAGCCATATCAATCAGGGTCAACACATAAGAAAATCCTGAAGAAGTCTTAGGAAGAGGGCCCACAATATCCACCAACACACTGGTGAAAGGCGTCTCAAAAGGAGGAATGGGAACTAGAGGTGCAACCTTTTCGGTCTGATTACACTTCCCCACAACTTGACAGGTGTGACAAGACTTACAATACCAGGAAACATCCCTGAAGATCCCTGGCCAGTAGAAGTGTTTCAAAATGCGTGCCACAGTCTTCCTCACTCCAAGGTGTCCTGCCAAACTGGAATCATGAGCCACTCTAATGATATCCTGCCTACAAACACGAGGGATGACAACTTGATGTACAACCTCCAATTCACAGTCGGCTGATGCTGTTGGGGGTCTCCACTTCCTCATAAGTACTCCTGACTTTATATAATAACAAGTAGAAGCACCAGCTGACTCTTCCTCACAGCAAGCAGAGTTAGCTAGACCTTTCAACTCAGGGTCAGCAACCTGCAACTCAACCAACTCTTGACGAGACAAGTTATCAACACTACGGGGTACTGCCTCATCTGGTGAGTGGTCCAAATTAGCAAGAAAAGTGTCAGCTAGGATAACATCATCATCATCATCATTATCCTCTAAATCACCAGTAACTTTAGACTTAGCCCTAGTGACAGCACATGCAGGGAACACATCAGGGACATCACAATCCTGGGTCGCAGCCACTGGCTCACTAGACAGCTGAGGAGCTGGACACACCTGACTTCCACCAATATCATTTCCAAGTAAGAAAGTTACACCTGACATTGGGAGTGTCTCAACCAACCCAACCATAACGGAACCATTAACAAAACCAAACTCTAAATTCACTCTGCACAGAGGGACAGAGAAGTAAATATTCCCTACACCTTGTAAGATTACAATTTCATCAGAGGAATTAACATTAGAGCCTAGAACACTGGTCAGCATAAGGGATTGGCAAGCACCTGTATCACGATATATTTTAACTGATTTCCTGTCATCACTGTCCAGAGGACTGACAAAACCATCAGACAGGAAATTAGCACATGAACTCTTGAGAGTGTCACCCACGTTACTGCTCAAAAGAGGAGCTCCATCATGAGAATTTAAGTTACCCCTCAAAGCAGGTTCAGTTAACTCAATTAAAGAATTCTGGGAACTGTCAAGAGTGGACACTAGACCAATTGACTGAATATTTAAAGACTCCTTTTTGTTCACATCACACTGTCTCCTGAAACATTTCTCCGTAGTATGACCAAGCTTACTACAATAAGTACATTTACTTTTCTGAAATCTAGAGGTGAAGCTGGTATTTACTTCCTGAGAAACATCATCCTTATTCTCTTTCCTGTTACCTGTACTCTGAGTAGAGGCAACGTACTTACTCTCAGCTTTCCTTCTTTCTTTAGAATATCTTTTGTGAGTGAGAACATATTCATCAGGTAAAACTGCAGCATCAGACAAATTATTTATTCTTTTCTCATCAAGATATAGGCTTACATCTTTACTAATACACCTTTTGAAGTCCTCCAGCAAAATCATCTGCTTAAATTTACCAAAATCAGAATCCACATTCTTAGAATTTAACCACTGCTCTAACAGATCTTCTTTGATTTTTGCATACTCAACATGGGATTGCTTATCTTGCTTATAAGTTGTCCTAAATTTTACTCTATAAGCTTCAGGAACAAGCTCATAGGCCTTAAGAATCAAGCTCTTAACTACATCATAATTATCAGATTGATCCTGAGGCAAAGATGCATAAGTTACTTGAGCTTTACCGGTGAGAACAGTTTGAAGGAGTATTGGCCAATACTCCTTGGGCCAATTAAAACCTGTAGCTACCCTCTCAAACAACTGAAAATACTTTGTTAAATCAGATTCATTAAAAGGAGGGACAAGTTTAACATTTTTAGCCACATCAAAATCATCAGAGCTAGATGATCCAGTTCCACCTTGTTTCATGCGATACTCATGGTCTGCCTGAATCCTGGCAAGTTCAGCTTGTGCCTGTATCTGTGCCTCCTGAATCCGAGCCTGAGATTCCGCCTCCTTAGCCTGAGACTCAGCCTCCTTAGCACGTGCTTGAAATTCAGCCTCCTTAACACGAGATTCTGCCTCCTTAGCCTGAGCCTCCTGCAGGGCTAGCTGTAACTTAGCTAATTCAATCTGCGTTTCCTCATTTGGAGGAGTTACATCAAACAAGCTTTCATTAATCATGTCAACAATTTGATCTTTAGAATGATGAGAGCTAACAGCAATTGCCAATTGTTGAGCAACAAGCTTAAGTTCATTCTTTGTTCTGTTTTCTACATCACACACTGTTTGCACATTTGGCAAAAAATCTTTGGCTTCATCAAGTGTAGAAATAGTAGACATCATGAATAAATCACAGTCACAAAATATCAAGCAGTATCCTTATGATAATATCCTGAATATCCTGATAAGAGGTCGCCAAATTTATGTTACGGAACGGAGAAAGATAATGTACACATTAAGTGAGAATACTAAGAGTCACTACTGTCCCGTAAAGTTCCAGGTTCAAAACAAAAGAGTTAGGTAAAATTACAAGTTAAAGTTTAATGCTCAAACTAACAACAAAACATTCAGGACTCATAAGGATAATGTAATGGCAAAAAAACAGGTTAAATATATGGTTAACTGCAATAGCCTCTATTAACCCAGGAACGCATAGAGCCCAATTAAATGGGCGGAAATTTTACTTTTTAGAAACACAAATTTTATCTAAGTTTACCAGATAATTTACGTTCTTCTTGTTGCAGGATGTAAAGAAAACGTAACATTTCTCAGCTGATGATTCATATTCTAACTCACTTTGTAAACAACAAGTAAATGAAGGAAGGAAGGAGAGCTACTTCATTGCTTTTACCAAAATAATCTGGACATAAGTAAGTTATTGTCTATACCTTGCTGCATATGGAACTTCTTATAGTGAGTGATGGTAAATATGACACATAAAGACTTGTTTTAATGTGTGAAATTATTGATTTGAGGGAAAACCACATTCTGTCACTTTTATTATCAGTGAAAATATGATGCCAATTTAAATGGGCTCTATGGAGCTCAGTCAAGGCACTGCTGCCTAAGGAGAATACTTGAATCAAAATACTTGTTCACTTTTAATGCTTGTGTTACTTTATTTTGATTATATCTGATATATTCTTATCCCCAAGGGTCAGTATGTGTATGAATATATATTTAGGATCCTAAAAAATTATTTGTTGCTTAATATATTTTTACTTTTACTAGTGTATATAATAACTGGGTCTTTTCTCAATATTACAATGTATTCTCGGGTAACACACCCGAGGTGATGCCCAAAGCTTACATGAAGTACATAAACCATCTATTGTAGAAAAATGGGCAGATGAAGGATTTACACCTGTGGACATATTCAGATACTTTTGGGACAAAGAATTGATTGAGGTGATCAAGACAGAGACAAACCATTATCATCAAGTTAAAATTGGGAAAGATTTATGTGTTACCGAAGAAGAACTGCATCAGGTACTTGGCATCTTTCTTTTCTCAGGATATAACCCAGTTCCAAACCAATGGCTGTATTGGACGAAGCATGCGGACACCCGAAATCTGGCTGTAACTCAGTGTGGAATGACAATAAACCGATTTGAGGAGATCGTGTGAAGCCTGCACTTTGTGGACAACTCAAAGAAGCCTTCGGATGATAAGATCTTTAAGATTCGCCCTCTTTTTGAACATTTCAACAAGCTCTTCATGGATATCGCTCAACCACTTCCTATGACATGGGCTATTGATGAAGCCTTGGAACCATATTATGGGCGACATGGATTCAAACAATTCATTAGAGGAAAGCCCGTGAGATTTGGCTACAAGTTTTGGTGTCTATGCTCCCATGAAGGACTGTTAATGAATTTCCGCTTGTATGAAGGAAAAGACTCTGGGTTTGAGGAAGGAATGCCTGTGGGTGAATCTGTAGTCCATGCATTGGCCAAAGGAACAGTACCTAAGGGTAGCAGTGGGTATGTTGACAACTTTTTTACAACACTGCCTCTTCTCCAGTCTTTCCAGGAAGCTAATATTAGTCTGACAGGTTACAATTCGTAAGGACAGAGTCAAGGATGTCCCAGTGTCAGACACCAAGAAAAAAGAGAGAGGGGAGGCAGAGTTGTTTCAGAAAAAAAAAAAAAAAAAAGAAGATTGCTATTTGTGCATGGAATGACAACAGCAATGTTAGGGTGGCAACAAACAGAAGTGACAGTGCATCTCTCTCAATGGGCAAATGCAAACGGTGGTCATTAAAGAAGAAAGAAGTGGTAGTAATCCCTCACCCAAACATTGTGAAGCTTTATAACAAAGGAATGGGAGGAGTAGATCTGTTTGATCAATTTAGGGGAAAGTATAGAGTGTCATTTAGGAAGCGAGTGTGGTACTTTCCTCTTTTCCGCTTTCTCCTGAATGGCTCAATTGTAAATGGGTGGATTCTCTACAGAAAGATTCACAAGGTGTCACAGCTAGAGTTTCTGAGGGAAATTGTCAATGTTCTGCTAAAATCATCAGAGAAACCTCGTAGACTTGTGCCACTAACTTCACCCGAGCATGTACGCTACGATAGAACAGATCATTATGTTGTGATGGGAGATACTCAACGGCGGTGTGGTGTGTGTAAGAAGAATGTGGAGCCTAAGTGCTTCAAATGTGATGTGGCACTGCACATCCAGTGCTTTGTGGAGTATCACACAAAGAAATAGGAATGTGTATTTTTCAGTCAAGTGATGTAAAAGCCTATGTCAAAGCTCTTAGTATTGCCTGCAAATAATATACAGTCATAATTTCTCAGTTTCATGAATTTATGCTTCAAAATATATAGGAGTAAGCTTTTCTGGCATTCTTTTTTAACTGCTATGAATTTTATTATAGACTGCTACTTTATATTTATGCGGCATATTCTTGTAATAATTTCATTAGATATACATTTTTTTTTTTTTAA